>NC_056745.1:365080156-365137656 GCF_019279795.1 Protopterus annectens
TTACAATTCTCTTGACACTACTACGGACTTAGACTCAGTTTTATCCAGGAACAAGTTGATATGTACTATGGACAGACAGAATAATTTAACACAGGACGTCAATAATAGTTTTTGTAGTGCATTAATACTGGAGTATGGTCCATACAGCCATTTGATAAAAAATATAGTTATTAAAAACTGGCATATTTTGACAACTACGCAGGATATAATGGAATGTGTTGGTATCAAACCTAATTTTGTTTTTAAAATGGGCAGGAATATTAAACATATGTTGGAAAGTGGCCATTCGGACAAAAGTAATATAACAGTAAGATCTAAAAGTTTGAAATGTGGTTCCTGCAATCAGTGTTCTTTCATTTATGATATGGAACACATAGTGTTGAATAACATTAATCACACCAAAATACATTTTACTAAGGGAAATTGTAATTCAACTATGCTAGTATATATAGCGGTCTGTTCTCTCTGTCAGGCCTATTATATAGGTAAAACAGAGAGAAAATTAAGACAAAGAATATATTCACATGTATACAGTATAAGAAGGAAGGACACAAAAAATGCCCTTTGCAGACACATCTTAGACTATGGCACAGATCATTCTTTTAAGTTTTCAATTTTAGAAATAGTTAGAAATAATCCCAGGGGAGGAAATCTTAAGAACTACCTGGCATATAGAGAACTGTGGTGGCAAATATATACGGATGCCACCACATTCCCAGGGATAAATGATTTTCTGTCTATCAAACCACTTCTTGTTTTAGAATAAAATGTTGTATGCATTTTTCCTATTCAAATGCATTTTAATATTTTAATATATTAATATAACATGTATTGTGACTTGGGTACAGTGTATATCTACGTAATGTGAATAAGTAGTATTTCTTTAAATATAGTAATTGGATAATAGCTGTAAATATTTGAATTTTGGCGCCATTTTTAGTATATAAACTTTGTCACTTTATGTATAGTTTGTTCTGAAGAAGCTCGCATTCGGCGAGAGAAAGCGCTCAACTGTGGTTTATTAAATGTGTGGATTTTACTAAAAGACTCCGTTTCTTTAAGCTGAACTGTGCTGTGAGAGGAGGCAGCAAGCGTCTTGGTATAGCTGCTGTTTTATCATTAGTTTGTTCAACCAATACGCTATTTTTCTGGAGTACTTATGAGATGAGCAATATAAAATTCCTTCTTACCACTGTGGAGACATGATGATTGAAGTTAATGTTGCTGTTGATCTGTGTGCCTAGATCTCTCACCACTGACTGTGTGCTTAGAGTATTGCTATTGATGTGGTAGTTTGCAGGAATATCACCCTTGCCGAAGAGGATAATAATTCATTTTTTGCATTAATTTTAAGACCATGACTTTGGCACCAGTCATTAATCTGTTTAAGACCTTCTTGCAAGATGTTGACATTGCTAGGGGTTTCAATGATCGCTCCCAGTTTGCAGTCATAGGAAAACTTTGTCAGCCACAGTCCTTTAGTTTTAGCCTGTACTTCAGAGAAGTAGACTCTGAAAAGCAGGGTCCCAGAACTGATCCCTGTGGTACACCACTGGTTACGGGTCTACTGGAGGAGGTGGAGTCCCCTCTTTTGAGCTTATCAGCTCTGTCAGTAAGCCAGATTGCAACCCACCTAACAATATATGGGTTGATACCCAGCTGGGTGAGTTTATCAATGATGCCTAAGTGGAGGATTGTGTCAAAGGCCTTGACTGAGTCTAAGTAGGCCGTATGCACAGACTTGCCCTCATCTAGGGCTTTGATGACTGTCTCAAAGAAGTCTACCAAGTTTAACAGGCATGATATCCCCTTCTCAAATCCAAACTGGGTGGGGTCAAGCATTTGGAGATTTCCTATATCTTTGTTAATAAGGTCCATGATGATTCATTCCATGGCCTTGCAGAAAAGGCTGATCAGGCTAATGAGTCTATAGTTCCCTGGGTCTGTGTATGCACACTCTTTATGCAAAGGGATGATGGTAGCTGTTTTCCATTCTGCTGGGATGAAGACAGTGCTTAGGCTGTGGACTGAAAAGAATGCCCAATGGTGATGCTAATTCATGTTTTAACCCATGTAGAACAAAGCCCAGGATGTTGTCTGTTCCCATACAGGCTGTATTTTTGGCCTTGGAGAGGGCATTTAAGACCTGCTCCTCAGAGATACTGGGTGGGGGACAGGTATTAGGGATGCTTTGGGATATATGTGCGTTTCTGTGGGTTTCCTCCGGGTGCTCTACTTTTCTCCCACATTACAAATACATGCATCTGGAGCATTTCTCCCCATGCCTCTGCTGAAAATTGGCTTCATTTCAAGTTGGACTTTCCCAGTGCAAATGTTAAATTAATAAATAAGCTGAGGACTGCTTCCAGTGAGTGCAGTTTCTAGTTTAGACTCCTAGCATTTAGCAGCATAATCGTGATGCTGTTTTTACAGGGTATTTTTACGTTGCAAATTTTTTTCTTGTGACATTGCCTAAAAAGGCACTTGGGGTGGCAACAACATTAGCCAGTTACCTAAATCTCAGGGGTGACAGATGAAGACCATCTCTGGCAAAGCATCAAGGTCTGTTGACCATGTCATCCCAGGCTGACAGATACTGGATCCCCTTTGAAGGGCACCTAAAACTAAGCCAATTGTTGAAGTCAGTCATGTTTTTGTTTGTATTGAGGTATCATCCTAGGCAAAGGTAAAATGCTGCGTAAGGCTAGGGACATACCTGCCTGAGACACATAATCAGAGAGCTCAGTCATGTCTCTCTTCATATAGTCTACTGAGGTACATCTCAAGTCATTCACACCAACATGGACTATGATGGAGTTATAACAGTACCTGTTGTTGACAGACTTGAGTGCGTGTGTGATGTGGCAGATCCTAGCACCTGACAGACAGCTGACCGTGACTTTTTCCTTATCCAACTCGGTGAGAGAGACATCTGTGTGTCTCACAATTGAGTTGCCTATGACGAAGATGTTTGTTTTTGTGTTTGTGTGTTATGCCTTAGGGGCTCTACTAGTGAGACACTGGTGTGTGATATATTATGTGTACTATGTTCTGCAGAGGATGTATTATGTGAATCATGCTTGTGTTTGTGTTTGGGAGGTCTCTGATGTTTAGGGAAGCTTCTGGTAAGGACCTCCACATGTGTTGTTGGTTTGGTAGGTGCAGGAGCCGAGATGTGCATGCTGACAACCTGCTTAGTATCAGACAAACTGGTGTGTAAGAGAGCTTGGAGTCTAGGTTCTTGATATAGATGCATCTGTCACATAATGAATTTGTGTGGACTAGAAGAAGTGGGTTGTCAGTGTAGATGAGGCAATTGCTACATCACCTCAAGATGCCCATGTTGAGCAGGTTGGCTGGAGAAACTATGGGAAATAGTCCACCCATAATACCAGGTAAGTTGATATGGTCAGAAAACAGGGGAGGACAGGAGGGACCAGGTAAAGTAGAGGACAGGGGAAGTGGACAAAAAATATGAACAGCTAGTGGGTACAATCTGTGTTGGTACCTCAGGAGCTTTGCTGAGTGCATCACCTGTCAGTGAGGGACAATCGCAAGAACACACTGATGGAGCACCAGTAGAGTGCTAAGGGAAAATTTGCAGGCAGAAGTGTTTGCGTCTACAACCGCCAATGGTGCCCACCTCTACTTGGCAGTGTGCAATGCACAAACAAGTGCAAACCTGCACAAACACGGTGCTTATGTAGCAAATGAGAGCAAACTGATTTAAACAAATTAACCAATAAAAAAGATCAAAGCTAAGTCCTGTTCCAGCAACCTTCAGATGAGTTCTAACTGCACACTCCTGATACTAGGATGCAGGGGAACTCTCTCCAACAAAAGATGGCCTGGTTTAGTACACAAGTTATACAAACAGATCTAGATTAAGCAGGTCTGAATCTAATCTATGCTACAGTAAAAACAGTGCAACAATGTCAGAAAAAAACAGTTCAACTAAACAGTGATATGATAAAAATGCAGTTCAAAAGTGCAATATACAGTGAAAAATTCTACTTACGTTTTGCAGAGATCAGCAGATGACTTGGATTGATCAGATAAATACAGTAGAGCAGTAGCTGGTCACCAAACTCTGTGGAGCTTTGCTAAAACAAGCAGAAACCTGCACAAATGCAGTGCTGATTTAGCAAATGAGAGAAAATTGATTTTAAACAAATTAACCAATACAAAAGCTCAAAACTGAGCCCTGTTCCAGCAGTCTTCAATCAGATGAGTTCTAACTACATTCCTGCCACTAGGGTGCAGGGGGAACTCTCTCCAACAAAAGATGGCCTGGTTTAGTGCTCTTGTCATACAAACAGAGCTAGATTCAGCAGGTCTGAATCTAGTCTATGTTACAACAAAGTGCAACAATTTCAGACAAAAAATGTTTAAATAAGCAATGGTATGGTAAATATGCAGTTCGAAAGTGCAATGCATAGTGAAAAATTCAATTGAAGTTTTGCAGAGGTCAGCAGATGACTTGACATGATCAGATAAATACAGCGGAACAGTAGCTGGTTGCAAAACTCTGTTGAGCTTTGCTAAAGCAAGCCCAAACCCACCCAAATGCATTGCTTATGTAACAAATGAGAGCAAACTGATTTAAACAAATTAACCAATAAAAAAGCTGAAAAATGAGCCCTGTTCCAACATCGTCAATCATATGAGTTCTAACTGTACAATCCTGCCACTAGGGTGCAGGAGAATCCTCTCCAACAAAAGATGGCCTAGTTTAGTGCTCAAGTTATACAAACAGAACTAGATTCAGCAGGTCTGACTTTAGTATATGCTACAACAAACAAAGTGCAACCATTTCAGGAAAAAAAAATGTTCAAATAAGCAGACACAATAAGCCTTCAACCAGCAACTCCCAGCTCAAAAGGGCAGAGGCTACCCTCTCCTCACACAAAAGTGTAGACTACAGACCTTCTTAATGTAAAATAACTGACCTGAAGCTCAAGACCTTAAACCATAACTAAGACACTTTTAGAATAACAGACACACTAAACCTTTAACCAGCAATTCCCAAGTTAAAAGGAAGTAAGCTACCTCTCCTGCTGCAAGAGTGTAGACTACAAACCTTCTTAATGTAAAACAACTGGCCTGAAACCCAAGTGCTTAAACCAAAACTAAGAGGCTTAGAATAACAGTTACAGTTTAATCAGACTACTAACAAGAAGTAATAAATGCAGCAGAATAAATGCAATCAAACACTTTTAAGAACAAGCAGCAAAATCAAAATAAAGTAATAAAGTAGGAAGAAATACAAATACAGTGAAAGCAGCTGAATAAAGTGCAATTTTTAAGTTAAGTGGGAAGGGAGGAAACAGAAGACAATTCAAGGTTAAGATTAATATACTAAGGGGGATGCCAAATGATCTATCTGTACTTGGTAGAATGAGCTGACGAGATGGGACTTGGAGGAGTTTCCAAAATCAGATTTATAGTAGGGGCAAGCAACTCAAAAAACACCAATTTAAGAATACAACAACAGTTGGGCAGGTGAGTATGAAAAATAAAAAACGGACAGAGATCAGCAATATTCATGTACAGTATAAGCAAGCCAAACAAGCACTCCAGCTAAATAGAAATATTTCTAGCTAAATTAGGAATGCTATTTCTCAGCTCCTCACACTAATTAGCTGATGTTATTCACTGTTTGCTCAGGAATTCTTTGCTAACTTTTCTAACTGACCCTAGCCAAGACCTCTTAATACTACAACAGAACATAAAACATAAAACAAAACAAATGTAATACAAGAATAAGATACAAAATAGAAGTAATCAAACCTTAAATGAAAAACTTAAATTCAAAAGAAAATACAGACAGACATCAGCAATATTCAGACAGAGTACAGCAGGTGGTATTCGAGGATATCTGATTGGGATGGGTATTTTGACAGGACTTATGATGAAGAAGGGGATTCAGGAATGACTGTCATTAAAGTTGGGCCTTGCACACTGATACAATGCAGAGCTCTGATGCTTAAAGAGGAGTCACAAATGTTGGTGTTAATTGAGGATAGATGAAGCTGGCAGGTTTAAAGTAGTTTGTGATCGATACAGAGTTTATAGCAAGGCAAACATGATGAAGCTATATTTTCAAGAAGGATGCTTTAAACTTCAGAGTTCATGAGGGGTATGGGATAAAACCAATGAATGCAAGTAGAGAACACAGTGAACTTAAAGTTTATGGAAGACGTATGATGAATTTGTGATATCTCACAAAATACCTTATATTTCAAGATAAATGTAATAAAAATCTGAGTGTCAAAGATGATATATGAAGAAAATGGTGAAGTTTAAGGAGGGCACTTGATGTAACCTGGGTTTCAAGGATATGGATGAAATGTGAGCTGTAGGATGGACTAAAGGATAGTGTGGTGTAACTCGGGTTTCAAAGATGAAGTTGAGTACTCAAGAACGGCGTGATGAAATTGCAAATTCAGAGACATCGATGATGATGATCATCATCATGAAAAGGATAAAGATGAAGGTGATGATGGTAATGAAGGAAAAATGATGCCATGGTTAAAATCAGATATAAGAATACATAGGGTAAAAGTAGTGTTTCGTAAAAGAAGTGGAACAAAGCTGGAGGTTCAAAAAGAACAAATATTGAAACTGAGGGAGAACTGATGAAGATGTGATGAAACTGGTGCATTCAGTTAGAATCTGAAAAGTTGGGAAGTCTGAGAATGCATTAAATGTGTCAGGAGTTATTTTATAATGTGACAGAACTGATGGATTTAAACAGGGCTTATGTAATAAAGCTAGGATTCATGTAGAGCATGCAATATAACCAATTAGTATAGCTGTAGCAAAGTTAAGACATTTTAGAGTAGGTATAGGTTAATCATGGGGGGTAGTTAAAAAGGCATGATGAAACACTGTGAAAAAACACTGACAAAATTAGGGCCTCAGTGAGAACATGTATTGAAGCTGAGAATAAGAATAATGTGTAATGAATCTGAAAAAAACTAAAGAAAGTTATGTCATGAAACAGTGGGGGGGTTGGGTAAGAACATGTGATGACGTTAATGGAATAAGGAGGGCATGATATATCTGGGGGTTCCATGGATGCTGAATGAAACATACGGTATCTGAGAAGGATTTGATGAGTTAAAAGAACAAGCAATATGAGATTAAGGTAAGAGGTGAATGCATGAAAGGTAAGATAAAGTATAAGGCAGCATTGTCAAAATACACTGATACAATGCAGAGCTCTGATGCTTAAAGAGGAAGTCACAAATGTTGGTGTTAATTGAGGATAGATGAAGCTGGCAGGTTTAAAGTAGTTTGTGATCGATACAGAGTTTATAGCAAGGCAAACATGATGAAGCTATATTTTCAAGAAGGATGCTTTAAACTTCAGAGTTCATGAGGGGTATGGGATAAAACCAATGAATGCAAGTAGAGAACACAGTGAACTTAAAGTTTATGGAAGACGTATGATGAATTTGTGATATCTCACAAAATACCTTATATTTCAAGATAAATGTAATAAAAATCTGAGTGTCAAAGATGATATATGAAGAAAATGGTGAAGTTTAAGGAGGGCACTTGATGTAACCTGGGTTTCAAGGATATGGATGAAATGTGAGCTGTAGGATGGACTAAAGGATAGTGTGGTGTAACTCGGGTTTCAAAGATGAAGTTGAGTACTCAAGAACGGCGTGATGAAATTGCAAATTCAGAGACATCGATGATGATGATCATCATCATGAAAAGGATAAAGATGAAGGTGATGATGGTAATGAAGGAAAAATGATGCCATGGTTAAAATCAGATATAAGAATACATAGGGTAAAAGTAGTGTTTCGTAAAAGAAGTGGAACAAAGCTGGAGGTTCAAAAAGAACAAATATTGAAACTGAGGGAGAACTGATGAAGATGTGATGAAACTGGTGCATTCAGTTAGAATCTGAAAAGTTGGGAAGTCTGAGAATGCATTAAATGTGTCAGGAGTTATTTTATAATGTGACAGAACTGATGGATTTAAACAGGGCTTATGTAATAAAGCTAGGATTCATGTAGAGCATGCAATATAACCAATTAGTATAGCTGTAGCAAAGTTAAGACATTTTAGAGTAGGTATAGGTTAATCATGGGGGGTAGTTAAAAGGCATGATGAAACACTGTGAAAAACACTGACAAAATTAGGGCCTCAGTGAGAACATGTATTGAAGCTGAGAATAAGAATAATGTGTAATGAATCTGAAAAAAACTAAAGAAAGTTATGTCATGAAACAGTGGGGGGGTTGGGTAAGAACATGTGATGACGTTAATGGAATAAGGAGGGCATGATATATCTGGGGGTTCCATGGATGCTGAATGAAACATACGGTATCTGAGAAGGATTTGATGAGTTAAAAGAACAAGCAATATGAGATTAAGGTAAGAGGTGAATGCATGAAAGGTAAGATAAAGTATAAGGCAGCATTGTCAAAATACTTCATTTGTTGAGGAGTGACCTCTGTTTTGCTTATCATCCATTGAAAGACCCAGCCCTTTACAAACTCCCTCACCTTCATATAACCAAGAGTCTTACAAATACCCGTCCTAAAGTCCTTAACCTCCATCCTGGACTTAACAATGCCTGCTGGCACAATCAGTTCCTGACCCTGTGCATCCCCTGTGTTTGGGCTAGACCTTTACACATCAAATTAAGCAGCTCCTTGGCTGTGTTCAAAACCAGCCTAGATGACTGTATGTATAACTATAAATTTATGTCTAGCATACTCTACTATTCAGGTACATTGACTATGCTTCTTGATGGCTCTCTGGCGATCAGCTTAGCAACACATGAACCTATTAAATGAGGCTAGACACATTAACTATCATAAGATGCACTGCAATGGACACACAGGCAGATCAGCATGAAAACATGGAAAATGGACATGGGGACTGGAGGTTTAGCAGAGAACACATGTGGTGACAAATGAGGAATATACAAGAAGGTTAAGCAGACTGAGCAGCCCTGTTTAGCCAACTAAATGTGTTTCTTTCTTACTATACAGCTTTAAGAGAATGTTAAATAGGTATCTTTATTCAGTGACACTAAGAATCTATAGATCATATAATATATTACATGGTCATATAAACAATGAAAGAGGAGAAATGAGTGTTGCATAAGTAAGTTTCATCACCTATTAATGAAGTCCACTCGGAATGACCTTTTAATTACTGCTTTTAACAAAGTGTAGTTATCTGTACATTTGAAGCTAGAAAGTCTGGTTAAGCCCAACATGCAATGAATACAATGTTTTATCTGAGCAAGGAAGAGATAATTGCAATGGTTTGTTTGCTTCCTATTATTATTAACTTAGTATAAACAGAGAGCTGTACAGGAACAAACTGTTTTAGCAAATACATACAGCAAACCACAGGATTGTGAAAACAGTGTTCTCCTTAATTATCTTTGGTCATACGTTTACCAGCTAAAGCTTGTGAATTATTGCAGTCTATTTATCAGTTAAAATAGAAAAAGATAGCAGCTACATGTGAGTCACCTCCTGTTGATGGGTGGAAACCACATCCTGTGGTTTTGTGAGCAAATAAGATAAACTGTAGCAAAGGAAAATGAGACCATACAGAAGTAGAACACTAAAATTCTTACCCTTGTAATGCACTTTATGCTGGGGGGAGTATCTGGAACTGCTGACCCAGTTTTTCTAAAATGGTTATACAATTTGTAACAGTTCCATGATATTTTAGGAGGACACTTAACAATTGCAGGTAATGAGGTCAGGAAAGGTGCCAAGTATAGAGATTAATATTTATATTGAAACAGTAAACTACACAAATATTTTACCCTTCAGGCACAGAGATGAGGTAATAATTTGTCAAATTAGTGACCAGGGTTCGGGGAACAAGTCCTGATTGTCAGAAAGGTCGTGCAGAGTAGGAAAGGATATTGGTCCGAGGGCTTGTTTTCCTTTCATTGTAGGAGGAGGGTGTGGGACACATGCTGTGTTGTTTAGTGTCTGGCAGGCACCACTGGAATGGCAATTAAAATCTGTAGTACAAAGTAAAAGGCTCACAGCAGGATATCTACAGTATAAAAATGGGGGACCTTGGTCATAGTGACTCATACCCACTGTGTGCTGCTGTTCTGATATTAAAAATTATAATCAAAGAAGCCCACATGGATGCAGTTTCCCGGATTTATGATTTCCAAGCCTAGTCCTACACTTCCAACGTAAATACATGCAAAAGTCATTAAAACTATTTCCTGCACACCAGGGACTTGCCCACACATACCTCTCCACCTCTTAGAGCAAGAAATCTGGACAAAGCTTAAAGTAATGGGGGACAAAGACCCTAATGGGGTAGGTTTTAAATACTGCTCTTAGAAAGTTGCCAGAATAACAGGATTTGTCTTCGTGCGCATTTTCTGAAGGATATGAAGCCTGAAACATAAATCTATGTCATTAGTTAGTGACTTCAGCCCTCAATGAATTGTCTGAAAAACACATATTTTATGAGAAGCAGATCAAAAATGTGAGGCAAAGATCTGCTCATTCTGTAAAATTCTGGATAGTTGTGCCCACAAGTGCTAAATCAAATCAGGGTTATAAGTAAGTACTGGATAGGGATGGGAGAAAGGAAGGTAGTAAAGCTAGACTGGACAGAGGTGCAAGAGTGCTTCTGTCAGGGAGAGGTGAGGTCATAACTGTAAACATTGAACATTCATCATGTAACCTGAGTGATGACACACAAAACAGCAACACAAAAACAAAAATTGTAGTCATCAATTTCAGTGAAGTGACCTTGTCCTCCACTTTCCACAAATCTCATCAAACAATATGTGTCAGCACTGATATCAAAACAACAGAATTAAATGTTGCTGAAGCCAGCTGAAAATATCATCCTATGCATTATACATAGCTATAATTCACCATAAATACATACTTTGAAATTATAGATATCTTGCAATTTCATTTTCACTGCCTGCTAAACTCTTGGGAGTGTGTGCTTTACATCCCACTGTGTGACAAATAGCCAGAAGACAACTGTTTTGCTCATGTATCCATGGCTGTTTCAGAAGATGACAGCCTTAGAGTTGATCTCTATGTTCATCTTTTTCTTAGTATCATCATCACAACAAAAATAACAGCACATACATACCATCACTCTCTCGAGATATTGCTGCAAGTTATCTCATGGGATGAGATGACAAGGATGTGGATCAAAAACCTTTTTTTATAAAGTCTTGATCTGTACAATTAATTTTACTGAAGTTTATCAACATATATTCATAACAATAAATATGTGAGGAACTGTCCCAAGATAAGGTTTTACAAGTTAAAGACAACCACTGAGGTGATGGGAACAACTCACTTAATCCAAAAGCAAATCTTTTGGGAGGGGTGCTTTGTATCCTACTGAATGCCAAATAGTCAGAAACCAACTGTTTTGATCATGTTGCAGTAAGGTAACATCATTTGAGCTTATCTGTCTTATGTTCAACTTTCTGCTTTATTCACTGTTCTTTTGTTATAGCACATTGGAATTTTTTTTACTGCATACATGCCTATTTGGTTTGTACTATGAAGCTTTTGCTTACTATACATTTTTTTCATAAATATTGATTTGAGAAAAGGAACTACAAGATGCATAGAAATGGGATGACCAGTATGCAAACACACACAAATGGAAAGATGAAGTTAGCATATCACTGATTTTCAGCTGGTGATAAATTCACATTTAACAAGCAGTGTTACAAAAAGTAAACAAATAAATAAAATAAAATAAACAAATATCAGCAGATAGACCCCCATCACCCTCCTGTGATATTACTGTACGTTATTGAATGTGATGAATTAACAAATACAATCCTGATCTGTCCTAGTAATTCTGCCCAAACTTGCCAAGCTGTATTTGTAGTAATAGTGAGAGAGGAAATGTCTCGTGGTAAGATGTTGTAATTCTTAAAGATAACCCCCAGGGTGATGGCAACTACCTTCTTAATCCCAAGGGTAGCTTTCTGATACTCATGCTTTGCATGTTACTGGATGCCAAACAGCTAGAAACTAACTGAGTCTGATGAAGGTGATAGAAACCTAGCTGCCCATTTTAGAGTCTCCTTCACTTTAGCCCAAATAAGCCATACTAATAGGCATTCCCTTATTAGGTGAGCATAACCTGCTACAGGTCAGTTGCATCTCTAGCATCTGTCATTAATTAAATCCCCGAGTCTACACAACTTGGTAGATGTTAAACATCATTGGTGAAGGTATAAAATCTAGTAATTTCTGTTAAAGGCTAAAAGGTGTGCTTTGCCGTGGACCTGCCAACCTAGTTATACCTTGTCTTGCTCATTCTTTGACTATATCCTGTTCAGTCTTTGGTCCTACTCCTTACATTTCCTGAAAAGTAAAGGCTTGTGTAATATGAGTTCCCTGAAAAATAAATTGGTCTGAAGAAGTGCTCAGTCGGGCATGAAAACGCTCATATGAATTAAATCAATGTACATCATTTTCTATGCCTTATGCTGGATTAGAATTGCTTGTCATCTCATATGTGTTGCTTGTTCCTAAATGGGATATGGCTGAAAAAAGACCCTTGAACCAGCCTATTTATCTATTTAATAAACAGACATTTTTATTGTAGATGTCGGCTAATCAGCCTTGCTCTGAAGCCCCTCTTCAGTCTTCTGCTATAGCCCAAAATCTGTCTAATTTGTCTCTTCAGACCAGCATCCCACAAGTAGGGATACTCTGTGTGTAAGCACCTTGGGGAAGGGGGAAGAGAAGAGGTCAGAGCATCGCAGCATGGTCCCATCCTGAGAGCTGCAAAAGATTTATTTATTATTTGTTGAACAGGATAGTCCAAATGTCCTAGTGGCCTCCTTTCAGGGGAAACTCGGGGTGGTATTTATAGTACTAATGGAATTTTTTTTTTAAACCAGGAAATCAGGGAACTTTCCCTACTTGTTGTTGTTGTGAGTGGGACTAATTTTGGATTATCACTTCCTGTTTCCATTCTAGACACAGAGGTGGCCCACAGAAATATGGAGGCAGGTGGAGACAGAGAGAGAGAGGAGGAGGAGATAATGCAGTGGTTTGAGAAATGGAGGAGAAAGTCAATATCAAGACAGGAGAATACATGCAGGGTTCTGAGGAGATGTTTCAAAGAAATCTGTTTGATGGAGATGAGCCATCAAATGATGGATGTATAATGACAACCCTCCAGTCAGGAAGGTTGTGAGACAATTTAAAGAAATGGTGATGCAGAGTAAGCCAGAAAATGAAGGAGACATTTCCTCTGAAATTACAAAAGGAGGATGCAGAGACAATGCTGAAGAATAGTGGTGAGATGGAAAATAAAAAAAATATGCAGATAAAGTAAAAGGAGGAAAAAAGAGAGTAGCAAAAAAGAAAGAGGCAGAAGAAAATGAAAAAAAAATGGAAGCACATGGTAAGGATTCAAAGCAAAGACATGGATATGTATGAAGTGTGGGGAAATTTAATAGCTCCTTTGGGTATAACAGCACATGAGGTAAGAGCATTTATTTTTATTAAAAAGAGAGAGATTTTATAACATATTTTTCAATGGAAAATGTTCTTGGAGAATATGAAAAAAGAAAAAAGGTAACCTATGGAATCATTATGTAATAAAAGCATTTAACAGAGAAACAAAAAAAGAAAATGCATGTACAATTTCTAACAGAGGTAGAAAAAGAAAATTTGAAAGGACATTTGAAAAATAATTACTGGACATTGCAAATGTTTATGATAAAGGGGGTTTATGGACTGGTGAACAGGAGTGTAATATTGTATTAAAATAGAAAGATAAAAAATGTACATATACCGAGTATAATAAATGTAGAGGGGATACAAATGTTGCAAAATATTTTTTTTTTTTGGAAAAGAAGGGCATTTGAAAATAACTGTGATAGAAGAAAATGTTATATTTGTGAGGAAATGGGATGTGATGCAAAAAATGAATGGAAATGTTATACAATTAATACAATTGGACATCTGTGGGTGAATTGTAAAAAATTAGTATAACAGTAAGGAAAAAGAAAAAGAAAGCGATGAAAATGAACAAAGAGAATACATTTTGCTAGTAGAAACTGATGAAAATTTAGTCGAGAAAAACATAATAAAAAGGACATAGAAGAAGGTTCTGAAATAAATGATGAACACATAAAATTTTGAGATACTAAAAGAAAAAGGAATTCTATTGGTAAAAGGGTAAAGACAGAAAAAAGAAAATTTAAAGGGACAAGTACTAAAGAAAAAAGAAAGGAAATGGATGAAAACGTATACATACAGCTAATGGTCAAGGGGATTGTATAGTGGTTAAAGTGTTTGACTCACAGACACAAGATACAGTGTTTGATTCTCACCTTTGGGAAGAAGATTTGCTAGGCTTAGAAAGGCCCATTAAGGCAGCTAGCCTAGTAATTAGCTATGAAATCATGAATCTAAAGGGAAATTTAAAATTTTAGAATGTTTTCTGTAAATGTGAGTAGTATAAAAAAATATAAGAAGCATAGGGATTTAGGAGTGGTGTAATAGATGTGATCATACCTCTCAATTGTCCAGATTGTCACAGAATGTCCATATTTTTGCCTCATATTTTTGGTCTGTTTCGCATAAAATTTGTAGTTTTCTGGCAAATCACTTAGAATTGAAGTCACTAAATAATGACATACATTTGAGTTTCACATACTGCGGTGGTGGTGCTGCGGTAGCTTGTCGCCTCACAGTTAGACGTTGCACGTTCGATTCTCAGTTAGAGCGTCTACTGTGTGTTGACATGCATGAATGGGCGTTCTTTCATCGAAGGCTGTGCGTTAGGCCTGGCAAGCCAGCATGTAAAAATCTACTGCCAATCATTAGCGGACTGGAGTTCTGCTGTGGCGACCCCTAACAGGGAAAAGCCAAAAGAAGACACACACTTGTTTCACACTTCATATCTTTCCAATAATGCAAGCTAAGACAAAACATGCTATTCTAGCAATTTTCTAAGTTTATAAGAGCAATATTTAAAATATGTCCCCTCCCCCATTATTTTAGGCTTTGTCCAGCTTTCTTGGACTAACAGGTTGAGAGGTATGTATATGATATAGATGTAATTATTTTAGCAGACACAAGATTTTTAACAAATGAAGAAAGATTACAAGCAGAGAACCTATGGAGAGGAAAGATAACCTAGAATTTGGGAAATGAGAGATGTTTTGGAATAGCCGTAATCTGTAGCAATACAGTAAAGATAGTAGATGTAATGTTAGGAAAAATAGGAAGATTAACCATTGTAGATTTAAAATGGAAAGAACAAGTATATATAATTATAACATTATATGCTTATACTAATTGCAACAAAAGGAAAAGTTTATTTCATCAGATTTTAGACTATGTAGTGATAAATATGAATAATATAATAACAGGAGACTTTAACTGTGATTTAAGATAAAGAAAGGAAAACTGCTAGAAGGTATGGCAAGCTAAAACTTTGGGATAAAAATGGATGCACTTACAAAAGGGCTATGTATACAGCTGAAATATATTATTTTATAGTATCAGAACATTTAGCTATACGAGAAGGGTGTAGTTGAAACAGGATTTTCTGATCATTTTGCAATATGGCCAGAGATAAAGGAATATATAAAAACAGACAAAGGAATAAAAATGATAAATAAGAAGGCATGGAATGAAGAAGGAAAAAGATTAGCAATACAGCTCTGGAAATATATTACTATGAGAACGTTATAAAATTGGTCTGAATGGTAGATGATATTTATGAAAAATATGTAAAAAAAAGTTTATTACAGTGGCAATATGATGTGAGAAAAGTAGAGAAAGAAAAATATAAAAGAACATATAATGATGCATTGGAAGATTTAGAAACACGATAGAAAGTAGTTTGATAAAGAAAGAATTATATGAAAGAAAAGAAAAATGCAAGAGTTGTTATATAAGCAAAGATATTTTTACAAAGAAAAAGAGATGAAGCATTGAAATACTTAAACAGATCAGTAAAGGAAGATGGCAGTGTAATAACAGAAATAAAAATTGTAAAAGGGGAAATAGAAAGAACTCAAGAAAAGATTATGAATAGTGTGGTATAATATGTACAAGAAATGTTTAAGGAAAAAAGAAGGTAGTAAAAAACATGGAAAATAAGAAGGTTGGGTGAAAAAGAGAATAAGGAGTTGGAAATTAGATTTCTTTATATCAGCTAGATGAAGTATTAGGACAAGTAAAATATAGACTCAGCTGTAGGACTAAATGGAATAGGGCATGAACTGTATAAAAAATTAAGAGATTGGCAAAAATATTTTTAAAGATTTTGAATGACTGGGTAAATGAAGGTTTTGTATATTGAGGATTATGTATTGGAATGCTTAAACTGATATAGAAGAAGAAAAAAGATAATTAAAAAACTGGAGACTGATAGTATTAAATAATAATGATTATAAGATCTTTCTGAAAACAATACAAAAGAGATTTGATATTAAAATGGGAAATATTATGGAAGATAGTATATATAGTATAAAGGGGAAGGGTTAACAAGAATAATTAATGATAGAGAAATTGCGGATGATATTATGAATAGAAAAGAAGAAATGAAAATCATGATAGGCGACCCTAATAAGGCAATTGATACAATTACAGATGAAATCCTGTGGGGAATAATGAAAGAATATAATATAAGTAAGTAAGTTAGGAAATTATGTATGCCAGTATATAGTAATACTGTCTTTTGGCTTTTCCCGGTTAGGGGTCACCACAGCGGAACTCTGGCCCGCTAATGATTGGCAGTAGAGTTTTACGTGCTGGCTTGCCAGGCCTAACACACAACCTTCAGCGAAAGAACACCCATTCACACATGTCGACACACAGAAGACGCTCTAACTGAGAATCAAACGTGCAACGTCTAACTGTGAGGCGACAATGCTACCACAGCACCACCACCGCAGTTATGCCAGTATATAGTAATACTAAAGTAAAAATACTTGTAAATTGCTGGTTAAGCCAAGAGGTGCATTTGAGGAGTGTTGTAAGATGTGAATATCAAATGAGTTGTATACTTTTTGCATTAGTTATGAATGTGATAGTATATGAAATAAATTACAAAATGAAGGAGGTTGGGTATATAACACATGAAAGGTGAAGAATTCCAGTTTTGTTAATATATGCAGATGATATTATAATAATTGCAAAAAAAAATTTAGATAAAAGAAGGAATAATTTGTACAAATGAGTGTATAGAGGAGATAGGAATGGCTTTAAATAAAGAGAAAAGTAAAGGTTTAGGTGATTTAGCAAAGATGGGGGAAAATATAGTATACAATGAATTACATTTCTTTGTTAGGTATAACATTTGACAGTCAAGATGCAAGTAAAATTCAATGGGAAAAAACAACAGAAGAAATAAAAAAAACTGTCTTTTCTGGAGAGCATAGGTTCATTGGTAGGTACTAGGCTATTGGTCCTAGGGCCTATATAAGCCTAGCCAAAAAGGTACCCTGGCTTTCGCCACCCAAGAAAATTATTTTCCTGTGTCCCTGTTGAGCACAGCCACAGAGGTGATTCCTAGGGTGAATTTCCTAGTTCTGTTTATTATGGTGACAAGGTTTAGGTCCCTAGAGCATGTAGCTTGGAGGGATTGGGATTTCTTTAAGTGGAGCATGCCCAACAGGTCTGGTTTGACATAGCTTTGTATGTTAGGCAGAGATCACCTTTGAGTAGGCGATATGTGAAGGAGTAAAGTGGAGTTTTTTGAGACAGTCTGCGTGGGGCATTTTTTTGAGGCTGGTAATCCTCTTTGTGAGGTATTTCTGTGGCCTTTCCAGTTGTAGATGACTTGTGAGGTACATACCAAAAGGGACGCTGTACTCTATAATGGGGTCTAATGAGTGATGAGTGATAAATAGAGGGGAATAATGACCTCTTTTTTCTGGATGAGAATCCTTTTGTGATGAGATGAGCCACGTAGAAGGATTTCCTGACCACTGTGGCGATGTGATTATCAAAGGAGAGACTACTGTCCACCTGTGTCCCAAGGTCTCATCACATTTTTGGTGTTAAGTAGACTATCACCTATGTGGTAGCTCATGGGTACAGAGTTTTTACCAAAGAGGATGACAATGCACTTTTTGGCATTGAGCTTGAGGCCATGACTTTGACACCAGACATCTGTCTCAGTGAGGCCCTTTTGTAAGATGTCCACATCATTAGGAGTTTTGATTATGGCTCCTAGTTTGCAGTCATCTGTGAACTTTGTTAGCCAAAGACCTTCTGTGTTAGCCTGTACTTCAGAAAAGTAGATACCAAACAGGAGAGGACCCAGGACTGAACCCTGTGTACTCCACTTGTCACTGGTCTGAAGTCGGATTTGGAGTCTGCAGTGTGGGTTCTGTCAGTGAGCCAGTTGGTAACCCATCTTGTGACATAGGGATTTATAACTAGTTTAGTGAGTTTATCTATAATTCCAGAGTGGGGGATGGTGTCAAAAGTCTTGGTGAGATCTAGATAGGCTGTGTGAACCACCTTACACTCATCTATGGCTTTGGTGACTGATTCAAAGAAGTCTATCAGGTTTAGGAGACATGATCTGCCTTTTACAAACCCAAACTGGGTGGGGTCCATGAGTTTGGAGATTACCAATGTCTTTGTTTATAAGTTCCATGATGATAAGTTCCATGGCCTTGCAGACCAGGCCCATTAGGCTAATGGAGCAGTAGTTCCCAAGGTCCCCCTTTGTGGAGTGGGATAACCATGGGATAACATATAAATTATCATTCAGAAAAAAAGGCTTATTTGATAAATTCAGCACTGATGGGAAAATATCATACTTAGCAAGTGTATTTATGTTGCCAACAACATTTGAAAAGGAATTATTGCAGATAATTTTTTTCATTTATATGGATTTCTAGATTAGACCCAATAAAAAGAGGAGTTTTGTACATAAATAAAGAGGAAGGAGGTTTAGGGTTAATTTACCGAGTCACATATGCTGCTTCATTAAATGTGTACAAAGTGTTACAGTGAAAGAATGAAAAGATGAAAGAGTAATACTGTATAAAACATAAGTATAATCAGTTTGGGGTATGGTAGAAAAGAGTAAAAGAGAAAAAGAGTGTACAAATGAAGAATTAAAATGTTAACAAGAAAAAAATATTTTTGTGGAAAATTAAAATTGATGATATAGAAAAAGAAAGAAAAGTATGGTATAAGAATGCAATGATAAAACTTTATACAAGAATGTCAAGATTTTTTGTGGAGACTGGTAATAGATAAATTACTAGAAAAAAATAAAATATGCCATATAAAAAGAAAAGTGATAATATATGTTTACATTGTAAAGAAGAAGAAACTACTGAATATGTGTTTTTGAGAGTAAAAACTTAATGGCGAAAACGATGTAAAAATATGTCCTGGATGATATAGAAGAAGCGGCTAAACTAAACATGGATATGATTAAATATGGATATTGTATGAATAGAAGTAAATAATATGTTAAAAGAATAGATAAAAAAGTGATTTTATGTCATATGGGTTATATGGAATGAATGAAAGAATAAATTAAATTATGCTTAATGCTTAATGGATTTTACCAACCATATTAAGTAAAATCAGATGGTGGTTATCGAAAAAGGAATGGAGTTCTAATAGGGGTGAACATTTAGTATGACTGTAAAGAAAATTATGAATGTGTGTAAATATATTTCTATATCTATATATTTTTTACATTTGGAAATATTTGTAAATATGTTGTAAATAAGACTTTGTTTTTGCATATACATAAAGGACCCTTAGTCTTTGAAGTTGTTACATAATGCTGGATGGATTCTACAGCAGAAAGGAAAAGGCCTAAGGGAGGCAGCAGCAGCATGGATGAGGAGAGAAACGCTATTGAGAGTTTGGAGGTAGAAAGTGAGAATTTGGAGAAAAAAATGTTCAGCTTGCAGCTTCAAATGTAAATAAAGATTCCTGTGTGGTAGATGTTATAAATGAGCAACATTTCGCTGTCTACATAGAAAAGGAAGTAAGCATGTTTGAGGTGGTACAGATAACAGAATTGGCATCAGTTAGGCTTGTAGGTGATGTTCTGTTAAAATAATCTATCGGGATGACCCTGGTGAAGGTGACAATTCTGCTGCTTCATGGGTTGAGATGGCAGAGAACTTTTTTGGAAGTGCTGAAGATTATAATGTGGAAAAGGAACCAGTTGACTTGACAGCAGAAAATGCAGCAGTGGCAGAAAGTAAAAGAGGAAAGCAGCAACAAACTGAAAGGGTGCCTGTTTTTTGGCAGCAGGTAGTGCTGTAATTAAAATGTATACAGTGTCAGCTGGCAAAAGAGAAAAGCAGCAACAAACTGTAAGTAAAACTGCTTTTTTTTTTTTTTTTAGAAGAGAAGAACAACTGTGAGAATAAGAACAAAAAATGACCATGTCATAGACAGATATTATGTATGGCACAATTTGGTAGCTGTTCTGGGTTTTAAAGCTCAATAAATTCTGTCTTTTATACACATTGGAAAAGAGACTTTTTGCAAGTTAACATTTGAAACTGCTGGATTGATGATGATATTTCTTGAGCTGTATAACAAAAAGAAGGACATTTATCCATGGAACACTTATTTGTTTTCTGGTAGTAACTTAAGTGTTAAAAATGTTACTTTGCAATTTAGAACTGATGAACTGGAAGAAGACAATGTTAAAAAATGCTTGCTGATAATGTTGAGAAAATTAGAGATGAGAGAAGCTTATGGAATGGAGGGTAGAGATTGGAAGCTGTTTTCAAATTTGAAAAAAAAAACATAGTGAAACACTTGCCAAGCATTATTTTTTGTGACTAGTCATAGATGGACATTAGGATATGCTGGCCAGCCTAAATGATGTTTTTTTGTGGGATCTTTACTCATTTAATTATTGAGTGTGACAAGTTATAATGTAACCAATGTGGGGAGAAAGACTATACAACAAGAATGAATGTGCCTGAATGTAGGTTGTGTAAAAAAGAGACACTTTGGATGGATTGTCAAGAGCAAATAGTAAATAATGAAAAAGAATGGGAAAGGGAAGAAAGCATACATGAGAAAGAACAACAAGATGCTGGGAGAGAGGATGAAATATGTGAAGAAGAAACATCTATAGAGGGGGAAATGCAGGAAGAAAAGTTAGGAGAAGGGATTGGTACTAACACTTTTTTTAAAGTTCTAGCCAGTGAAAAATCTGATTCTGAGGATCAAGGATTATTTGTACATAAATCCAAGAAAAAATACTTATTTGGGAAAAGAATAAAAATAAGAAAACAAAAATTTAAAAATATTTCTCCTAAACATAAAAAGAAAAAAGAAGGAAAATCAACAACGTTAGAGTACTTTCAGTAAACGTAAGCAGTGTTATTAACACAGTAAGAAGAACAGAGGTACTGGAATGGTGGTCAAAATGTGATGTGGCTGTTGCTCTGTTAGAGGATATAAGATCCTTAACAAGTGATAAAAGACTGCAAACAGAAAAATTGTGGTGTGAAAATATAATATGGAACTTAGAAGTGAATGTTCTGGAGTAGCTGTATTGTGTAAAAAATGGGAAATTCTCGATGTAACATTGGTAATGAAGGAAAGTTTAACTGTTGTGGATATGAGGTGGAGACAGCATATTTATAGAATTAGAGCACTATATGCATATATAACCACCAAGGAAAGAGAGAATCGGTTTAATCAGGTATTAGGCTATGTAGTGATTAACATGATAATTATAACTGAAGGGGACTTTAATTGTGAAAAATTGAGAAAATGTAAAAAAAAAAAAAAAGGAAATATGTAAAAAATGCAGGAAGTGAGAGCATGTGGCAAATTAACTGCATATAATAAAAGTCAATTGACTTATATGGGGACACTTGCATCTGAAGTTGATTATTTTGTATTATCTGAAAGTTTTGGGGTAGCAGATGGTGATGCAGTTGTGACAGGCTTTTCAGACCATTTAGCAATATAGATGGAGGTGATGGAAGGAAGGGAGTATATTAAAATAAGAAAGGAAATAATAAATGAGAGATTGTGGGATGAATTTGGAAGTGGGAAGAATTGCAGTTATGGAAGGATCATATAATTATGAAGGGTGTCTACAAAAACTGGTCTCAGTGATGGATTGAGTTTAAAAAGAAGTATACAATGTGTTTTTATAATGGAAGTATGATGTAAAAAAGGAAGCGAAAGTGAAGTATGGGAAATGTACAGAAATGTATTAGAGAATTTATAGAATAATGCAAGAGAGTATTATGATATAGGTTCATAGGTTCATAGGTTCATACTAGGCTATCTGCCCGAGGGCATTTACAAGCCTAGCCCATAGTTTTGTGGCTTACGCCACCCCTTTAGTATGGGGAACTATACCCATTATTTTGCTGTGCCTCTGTTGAGCAGTGACACTGAGGTAATCCCTGGGGTATATCTGCTATCTCCCATCCATTGGTCAAGATTTCTCTTGAACAAGGCCAGCGAGGTGCTCTGCCTCACATATACCGGGATTTTATTCCACAGCATAGGGAGTCTTTGGGTGATGAATCTATCCCTCCAGCACGTCCTATTAATAGCCGTGTCGAGGTTTAAGTCTCCCGCCCTTGTGGCTCTGACGGATCTAGATTTTTTGAGGTGAAGCATATTCATCAAATCTGGGTTTGACATGGCCTTGTATGTTAGGCAAAGGTCACCTATGAAAAAATATATATAAAATATATATAAAATAAATCAAGAAAAAAATTAAGGCATTACTGTTTAGGCAAAAATATTATTTACAGGGGAGAAGGGTGGAGGTATCTGCATACTTGGGTAAAATAGTAAAGGAGAATATTAGTATAATGATAGGTACAAAGAACATGAGCAAATTACGAGTCTTGTAATACATGTGGAAAAAAGTATAAGAGTATAAAGAAGGAAAATAAAACAGAATGGAAAGTTTTAAAAAATCTGAAAAAGTTAAGAAAAATTTTGAAAAAGAAATTAATATTAGTGAATTGTATGAAGTACTTAGGAAAGTAATGATGAGTCAGTATTAGGCCCAGATAGCATAGGGTATAGAATCGACAAGAAATTAGTGGATTGGCAAAGAGAATATTTTATAAATGTACTGAATGAATGGTTGAAGGAAGGGTTTGTTTATGAAGAGTTATGTAATGGGGTATTAAAATTTATATGGAGGAAAAATAAGAAGAATGAAATAAAAAATGGAGACTTATCACAATAAATACAGATTATAAAATATTTGTAAGAGTAATACAAAGGAGAGTCAAAAGAAGGATGAGGGATATTACAGAAGAAAGTACATATGGTATAAAAGGGAAGGAATGTCAAGAATTGTTATTGGCTGCAAGAAAAATTGTGGATGATATTATAAGTAAAAGGGAGGATGTGAAACTTATTGTAGGTGATATTAGCAAAGCATTTGCTGCAGTAGGACATGATGCTTTGTGGGATGTTACGGAAAAGTATATAATAGGTAATAGAAATAGAAGAGTGTGTATGTCAACATATCAAAATAATAGAGTTAGAGTGTTAGTGAATGGGTGGTTGAGTAAAGAAATATGCATGAAATTTGGTATAAGACAAGAATGTGCCATGAATGGAATATTGTTTGCACTGGTAATGAATGTGATAGTGAGTGAAATAGGTTATAAAATAAAAGATGCAAATATATGATGGAAAAGGAGGTGGTGATTCCAGTAGTTTTGATATATGCAGACAATATAGTTGCAGTTGCTATAAACAAAATATAGTTGAGGAAGTGTTGGTTTGTCTGCATGGATGTTTAAAGGAAATAGAAATGGCCTTGAATAAAGATGAAAGTAAGGGTATGTGTGATGTGATGAAAATACAGTGTGTGTATTTTTCAATGAATTAGGTGCATTTGATAGGGATAAAATTTGGGAAAAATGTAGTTATAATGAAATAGGAGGGTTTGATAAAAGAAATGAAAGAAATATGTCTTCTGTGGAGGACGTATAGATTAGTCTTAATAAAAAAGATTTATCTGATGACTTATGCATTAATGGAAAAAATGTCAGTATGTCAAATGTTTATATGATCCCATGGAAATATGAAAATTAAAGTGTGTAACTGGTGTTTTCTTTCTTTCTTTCTTTCTTTCTTTCTTTCTTTCTTTCTTTCTTTCTTTCTTTCTTTCTTTTTTATGGAGTTCAAGATTAAACCCAGTGAAAAAAAATTTGTTATATACGAGTAAAGATGAAGGCAAATTGGGGTTACTAAATCCAGTTATTTATTCTGTTTATTTAAACGTTTTATAGAGTATTAAAGTGGGTAAAGGAAGGCAAATAGATCTGGATAGTGAGAGTGTTTAAATATAACTACAGAAAGTTCTGGGAGATTATGAAAATAAGAATAAGAAAAAGAGAAAAAGAATATGTAAATGAAGAAATTAAAAGTCTTCAAGAAAAATAGTAAAATTGAAATAAAACTTGATGATACAGGGAAAGATATAAGGATGTGGTATAATAACGTACTGAAACAACATTATTATGTAAATCCATGGGAAAATTTACCAGGAGACATAAATCCATTAAAGTCAGGTAAAAGTGGTGTATCAAGACAGTAGAGTGTCAGGATTTCATACTGAGACTGGCAAAAAATAAGTTACCAATAAAGGGAACTATGTCATATAAAAAGAAAGTTGAAATAGTGTGTTTATTCTGTGGGGGGAAAAATACAACAGAAAATGTAAAGAGTAGTGAAACTCTGGAAAAAGTCATGTGAAGAAAAGGTTTGTGTGAATATTAATTCCATAAATAAAATGGATATGTATATGATTATGTATGGATATTATAAGAACAAGAAGAAAGAATATGTGAGTAGGGCAGATAAAAATTTATTTTATGTACTATGATTATTTGGAATGAAAGACTGAATGAAATTTTGTTTAATGGAAAATGGATTTTGCCGGATATATTACAAAAAATTAGATTATGGTTGTGTTAGAATGAGTGGGAGTCAATTATGGAAGAATGACAATGAAAATGTTATAAAAAAGATGATAAATAGCAAATAAAAAAAAAGAAATGTGTATATTTGTACCTGTAAATATGTAAATATGTAAATAATGTGTTTTCTGTGTTGTGCAAAATAAAGGACCCCTACTCTTTTCAATAGATGCTATCAGATCTTTTACATCTACCTGAGTTGCCATCAAGTCAAACAAATGAGACCTCTGTTTAACACCTTGTCTGAAGAATAACATACTGAGGAGTGCAGCATCCACCATATGCAATACATCTACCTGATATAGGAATGGAGCCCACAGCCTTCTGCAGTAAAGGTAAGTGTGTGACTTTTTCTACCACTAACACTGATGTTTGACATGTGGAGGGTAAGGAACCTTAACTACGTGGTGCTATATGACATCACACATCTCAAAGCACATGACTCCAGCTCCAGTCATCCTGTTGCTGAATGAGCAGTATCTGTCTTGTAAATATGGTGTTACCTCCTGGCCACAGCCAAGTATCCCAGTCACAAGCAAAAACTCACACCCTCCTCTGCAGAACAAACAAGTTGTTATATGTAACTCGTTCCTACCCACCTGCATGCCACTGATTCCCCCCGCCCAACTCCACTAACACATAAGCCACTAATCACAAAGAGGACATCAGGGTCACAATTGGGGGGGATCCATTTCCCCCGACATCATAAAGCCAGATAAAATGTTTTACAATACAGAGACATAAAATAAATGCATTTCTCCAGTATTCATATCTCTCAACCTTTCCTCACCAAAATGTCTAACATGATGTGGGACAAGTTGTCATAATGTGTGATACATGATCAAACCTGACACTGGAAGCAGGGGTCAGTGAGTGAACTGTGTTAATGATTTAAATGTTTGCAAATTCCACAGAATCACAAACTATTGCAAATTTATTTTATCAAATCTCATTTTCTTAAACTCATATATTTTTGTCATTGTAAATTCTCCTACTTATTTACTTGAATTTCTTTTCCAGCACACAGTTCATTCAAATACAGCAACACTTCCACTGTAGCCTCACCTGGTCAGTATTGAACCCTTTTTTCCCACCACAAGAACTCCCTCAATACCTGGGTATTGTGCAAACCACTCATTTAAACCTGATGGAAACTGTGGTAGTGTATCCATGTTTCTCAGAGGCCTAGAGACCAGAAAGTAGAGCTTATTTAGATTCAAATCATGCTAAACAAGATTAGCTATCACTTAATAGCATGCTACAGAATCCCCTCCATGTCTCCAGAAAATAACACAACGTTTCTTACTGTTCTGGATGAACTCCCCTCAAGCAAGAACACTGCTATCCTAGTTGAATTTAACTACCCACTCCCCTCAAGCAAGAACACTGTTATCCTAGTTGAATTTAACTCCCCAATAATTAACTAAGGGAACTATACCACCAAAGTAGGATATGCTTAGAGATTCTTAGATTTTATAACCAAAACCTCCATTGACCAGATTGTTAAGGAATCTATTAGAGAACAGAATATTATTTGACCTGGTCTTAACAAATTTATTTTCTGTATGGATGAACCTCAAGATAAACCCCCTCATTAGTCAGATCAGACCACAAACTAGTTAACTTCTCCATCAGAATATCCAAATTTCCAGAAACAACTGTCACACAGTTTAAGGACTTCAAATGTACAAATTTCCTACAATACAATGATAAAGTTCATAAATTCAAATATAGAAGTAGTACCCTAAATGTTGATACTGCAAAAAGTTGTTCAGAAATGTTCTACTCGCAATGGACAAATGTATTGATTTTGAAAGTTCCAACTAGATCCAAGTAAATGGGAAGGTCTAAAAGCAATATAGCAGAAAAAATTACCTCCAAATTAAAGAGAACATCAAACAGCTAGATAAGAAAACAAAACAAAAAAAAAACACATAAGAAAAACAAAGGCATCCCATGAACTCAGTCTAGCTACAGCAGCAAATGGCAACTACAAATCCTTCTTTAGTTCTATCAGGAGTATAAACTCTACCCAACTTTGCTCCAAACTTATTCATAATGATACCACATACTCTGATCCAATGGATATTGCCTCCATACTGGCTAATAAATTCAATGCTCACTTCACTCCAGAGATATCTATTCCAAGCAGACTTACCTCTGTTCTAATCAGTCAACCTACCATCACAAACAGCATGTAATGATGGTACTCTCCAAAACAAAGAATACCTCATCCATGGGGCCTGACAACATACCCTATTGTCTAACTAAAAGCACTAAGCAAATATTGGTGGATCCACTCCTCAACCTTTTCAACCTGAGCCTAGCAATTGACACTGTACTGGTGTAGTGATGCCCCTGCATAAGGGTGGCCCCACCATAGATCCCAAGAATGACAGTCCCATTAGTCTAACAAGTCTAATATGCAACATTATGTAGAATATTGTAACTCACTCACTAAACTATGATATCAAAAATCTTATCAGACTTCATGCCTAATGGCTCAGATTTGTTAAGGATAGATACTGTCAAATTAATCTGGTAAACTTCTTTGAGAGATACTCAAGCTGTGAAGTGTGGACAAGCTGTTCAAACAGCATACCTTGACCTAGCCAAGACATTCAATACTATACCACATGAAAATATAATAAGGAAGTTGAAGTGCTCCAATTCAACCAATAAATAGTTAGGTGGATAGCCAACTGGCTTAGAGTCAGGACACACACAGTATGAGAATGAGTGTGTCCTCTGAGAGACTGAGGGTGGCCAGTGGATTTCCATAGAGATTTGTGCTGGGATCTCTGCTGTTTGGAGTCTACTTCTCAATCCTCACTTATCAAATGGTGATCTTTAGTTAATAAAGTCCACAGATGGCTGTAAACTAGGAGTTGTCTTTCTCAAGTCCACCCAGCATACATGTACTCCAGCATGAGCTTTCACTTGTTAATAGCTGGGGCACTGAAAATAGGATCAAGCTCAACACCTAAATTGCAACACTGTAGCTTTTGATAAGCACCCTCTAGAACCAGCCTACAGCATAGATAATGCACTATTTCAAAAGGAAAAGATCATGAGAAGACCTAGGCACATGGCTGGACACCTCTCTGACATTTGACCATCATGGTGCAATGGCAGTTAGGAAGCTCTTTTACCTTGCACAGCTTATAGCAAACAGTATTTCCTCCAGTTAAAAGAGGTCCTCACCTCCTTGTACTCTGCTTTGATTAGACCATCATTAAGTACAATGCTAGCTTTGGGATGTATCTTACTAAGCATAGAAAGCAATTAGAAAGACCCCAGAAGTCTGTAACTAAAAAGATAAGGAGCCTAAAAGAGTTGACCTACAAAGACAAACTGGATGCCTTATCCCTTTATTCAGTTTCTTAAAGACTCCTTAGGGGAGACCAGTGTTTTGCTTATACGGCTATAAGGAATCCATCAGTCCCAGAACTCTAAAATATCAGACAGCTGAACTACCACCAGGGCCAGAGATCTAAATCTACTATTGCAACTAGACTAAAAAAGGGATAGATGTGTCATGCAGCACCTACCCCTTCTCTAGAATAAACTCCCTCTCCAAGTTAAGCAGTGTGATACACTGTTTGCATTTAAAAATGAGCTTGGCAACTAGATGGTTGTGGGTGTTCACAAATTCACTTCTGGTATGACAGACTTGGCCCTCCTTGAAATGAGAGGCAAGGCCTCAGGATGGGTATTGGCAAAGCCTAAGGATGTGTACTGGCAAGGCCTAAGGATGTGTACTGGCAAGGCCTAAGGATGGGTACTGGCAATGCCTAAGGATGGGTACTAGCAAAGCTTAAGGATGTCTACTGGCAAGGTCTAAGGATGTATATGGGAAAGGCCTAAGGATGGGTACTGGCAAGCACTGAGGATGGGTGCTGGCAAGGCCCAAGGATGGGCACTGGCAAGGCTGAGGTGGCATCAAGGTTCAGTTGCCATGTAACTCATATGGTTTGTGATCTTAAGTATTTCTTTTCTGCTGCATTTATTTATTTCTAAAACCTATATCTAATATCATCTGGGTCTGGTACACTAACTTCCTTTATTTTTTAATACTATTTTCAGTTCTGCAACTGTAATCTCTTTCTCCATACATTTTAGTATCCATTCTTCATTTTTTCACCTTTATACATATTTTAACATAGGTTCATAGGTTTATAGTTACTTACTAAGCTATTGATCCATGAGGATCTTAAAAAGTTTAGCCTTACATTCCCATGGCAGTTTATAGCCCTTATATTTTGCAGATAAATAACCCACAGATGGGTCAAACAAGGATATGTTAGGACATTTACATGTTTCCCCTATCCATGAGGGACAGGGGTGCTAAACTAAGGGAGTGAATCTGTAGTTGCCCATCCATCCAAATTATATTTGAATAGAGTAAGAAAGGTACTTTGCTTTATGTGGAGTGGAAGATGGTACCATGAAATTAATATTCTCAGAGATCTATGCACAAGGCAGAGGTTTTCTTTGTAGGACAGTGAGAACAGAGGCAAGGTTCTGAGATTATCTGCATAGTATTTATGATTTAGTCTACTGATTTTATTAGTGAAAACGTGTTGTGGTCATTTCAGTTGTGACATGTATTTGGACAGATACATACTGAAAGGGTCATTATACTCAATGATCAGCCAGCCTAATGAATGCAGAGTACAGTGGTCCTATTACATCCCTGTATCCGAATGCAATACCTTTAGATATAAGTTGTGTAATGAAAAAGGGTTTCCTTACAACAGTGGATGCATTGTGATCATAGGTTCATAGGTAGGTACTAGGCTATCAGCCCTGGGGCCTATATAAGCCTAGCCAAAAAGGTTCCCTGGCTTTCGCCACCCAAGAAAATTACTTTTCTGTGCC
This sequence comes from Protopterus annectens, assembly GCF_019279795.1. Lineage (NCBI taxonomy): Eukaryota > Metazoa > Chordata > Ceratodontiformes > Protopteridae > Protopterus > Protopterus annectens. Next base: position 365,109,995 of record NC_056745.1, read on the forward strand.
CCTGTCAAGCAGTGCCACAGAAGTGATCCCTGGGGTGAATTATCTATTTCCCATCCAGTCATCAAGATTTTTCTTAAAGAGGGCCAATGAGGAGCTTTGCTTGACATGAATGGGTTGTTTGTTCCAGAGTATGGGAAGTCTCAGGGACAGGAATCTATCCCTCCATTATGTTCTGTTTATTGTGGTGACAAGGTTTAGGTCCCTGGAGCATGTAGGTCAGAGAGATTGAGATTTCTTTAAGTGTAGCATGTCCAACAGCTCTGGGTTTGACATAGCTTTGTATGTTAGACAGAAATCGCCTCTGAGTAGGTGCTATGCGATGGAGTAGAGCTGGAGTTTTTTGAGATGGTCTGCGTATGGCATCTGTTTGTGGCCGGTAATCTTCTTAGTGAGGTATTTCTGTGGCCTTTCTAATTGTTGTAGGTGTCTTGTGAGATACATGCCAAATGGGGCATTGTACTCTATAATGGGTCTGAAGAGGGATGAGTAGAGAGGAACAATGATAGGCTTGCCACCCCTCCGTTTTTTTTCCGGACTATCAGGAAATCAAACTGATTCTCCGGTAGTCTGGAAAACACTGTACAAACTCCAGTATTCTGTTTCAAAAAGGAAACAGACTATCAGAGTTTGTAAATTGGCTGATTTACTATGCTTTTCTTACAGAAAAGCATAGCAAATCAGCCAAAAGCAGGCGGCGGGAGCGAAAAAAGAGGGCGTTCCTGTTGATCGGCTGATTTACTATGCTTTTTTTACAGAAAAGCATAGCAAATCAGCCAAAAGCAGGCGGCGGGAACGAAAAAAGAGGGCGTTCCCGTTGAGTGATGCTGTCGTGACATCACAAAATAGGCGGTATGTTGGCGGGAGAGGGGGTGGGGCGGGCGGGGTTACTGGTGACGTGAGGGGCGTGGCGTGGCTCCGGTTTTAGCCGTGAACGAAGGTGGCAACCCTAAACAATGACCTCCTTTTTTCTAGAGGGGAATGCTTTTGTGATGAGGTGTGCCACATAGAAGGATTTTCTGACTACTATGGTGATATGGTTATCAAAGGAGAGACTACTGTCCACCCGTGTCCCAAGGTCTCTTATCACACTTTTAGTGTTTAGTGAGCTACCGCCTATGTGGTAGTTCATGGGTACTGAGTTTTTCTCAAAGGGGATGACAATGCACTTCTCGGCATAGAGCTTGAGACCATGACTTTGACACCAAGCATCTGTCTCTGTGAGGACATTTTGCAGAATGTCTACATCATTAGGTGATTCTATTATGCTTCCCAGTTTGCAGTCATCTGCGAACTTTGTTAGCCAAAGGCCTTCTGTGTTGGCCTGCACTTCAGAGAAGTAGATGCCGAACAGGAGAGGACCCATGACCAAACCCTGTGGTACTCCACTCGTCAATGGTCTGAAGTCGAACTTGGAGTCGGCTACTTTTACTGTGTGGGTTCTCTCAGTGAGCCAGTTGGCCACCTATCTTGTGACATAGGGATTTATGCCCAGTTTAGTGAGTTTATCTATAATTCCAGAGTGGGGGATGGTATTGAAAGCCTTGGCGAGGTCAAGATAGGCTGTGTGCACAACCATGCCCTCATCTACAGCTCTAGTTACTGGTTCAAAGAAGTCAATAAGGTTTAGTAGACATGATATACCTTTTACAAACCCAAACTGAGTGGGGTCCAAGCTTTGGAGGTTACCTATGTCTTTGTTTATAAGCTCCAAAATGATACGTTCCATGGCCTTGCTGACCAGGCTCATCAGGCTGATGGGACAGTTGTTTCCAGGGTCCATGGTGGCACCCCCTTTATGGAGTGGGATAACAATCACTGTGCGCCATTCATTCGGCACATAGCCTAAGGTGAGGCTATGACTGAACATGGTACTTTGGTGGTGTGCCAGTTCATTCTGTAGTTTGTGCAGTACGTAGCCTGGGATGTTGTCTAGTCCCATGGATGCTGTGTTCTTGGCTTTGGATAGTGAAGTCTTTACTTGTTCATCTGTGATTACAGGGGCTTTTCATTCTTCCGGTATTAAGATGGGCCCTTTGGAGGGTGAGAGGGGGGTAAAGTTAGCATTGAACCTATCTGCCAGGATGTTGGCAATATCGGTTGGTTCTGTATATTTAGTGCCATTGTGCTGTAGCTCAGAGCAGATTTGAGTGTTGCCATTGAGATTCTTGACATAGCTGTAGAATGCTTTGTGGTTGCCTTTGGAATCAGTGGCGATTTTATTTTCATAACTGGCTTTGGAGGATTTTATGAGGGATCTCAGCTTCTTGCTGAGGCTGACCAGGGAGTTCCTCCAATCTTGGGATTTTACTCTTTTTTGCAACAGCTTCTTCCTTCTGTTGTAGAGTTTGTTTATGGCAGGGGACCACAAGATTGGCTTCCTTTTTTTGGAGGATAGCATCTTGGTTCTGTTGGGGATGGCACAATCCATGCACTCATGTATGTGCTTATACAGTGCATTTGTGTAAGATTCAGCAGCCGTACCTCTATTTTCCGTCTGCATGGGTGTCGTGAAGTTTGCCACTTCTGTCTTAAGAAGCATGAAGTTGGCTTTGGAGTAGTTTTTGATGGCAGTTTCCTTAATGGGGGGTGGGGTTGGGATATGGATGTCTAGGGTGATTAGCTTGTGGTCGGATCTGACCAGCGAGGAGTTGACCTCTGGTGTGGAATGCCGGTTACCCATATTGGTAATGACCAGGTCCAGGATATTGCTGCCCCTGGTGGGGGTGTGGACAAGCTGATCCAAGGAATTGGAATTTATGAATTCCAGAAAACGTTGAAGAATGAGTTGGTACATTAGTAGTTTTCCCAATTCACCCAAGTTAAGCAGGTAGGACCTGCCCTTGGCAAATCCAACCTGGGTTGGGTCAAGAACCTGTAGATAATCTATGCTTACATATTAATTCCAGATTGATCTTTTCCATAGCCTTATAGATGAGACTAGTCAGGCTTATGGGCCTATAATTTCCTGAGTCCATTGATATGCCAACTTTACAGAAGAGATTTAACTGCTGCTGTCCTCCATTCACCCAGCACAAAGCTCATTTTGAGGTGGATGTTGAATGGCTTCTGTAGAGAATCAGACAAGTCATGTTTTGTAATCTGTCCCTATCTGTAAACTTTTTCCTGTTTATGTTTAAATTCCTCTTTCTCATTTTCAATTTCTATCATTTTTCCTATATTACTTTTTCCTTCTTCTCTATTAGAACATATCCCTACTATATAACAAATCTTTCATTGTCAGCTTTGTAAATGTATATGTTTTTTTTTCCTTCTTCACTAACTATATTCTTTTGGTTTAACATTCGTTCATTTCACTTACTAGCATACTATAATCTTTCTTTTCCCATCTATAATATTTTCAGCTTGTAAATATACTTGTTTTTGTATCTCTCTTTAAATGTTATTCACTGCTGTGTCCATCAATTCTATCCATACTTATTAATATATGTAATTTTTAACTCATCAAATAACTTCACTCTGTCCTTAACATCTGCATATATGTCAATGTTATTAAAGAAAATAAGTCCCTTTTATTCTCAAATTATGCACTATCAACATCCCTCTTATTCTTACAATTACATTTAATAAAACTATATTTTAAGATATCTATTCCAGAATATATATCTTGTCCAAATGACTATACGATCATGTTTCTTCATGATTTGTTTAAATTGCTTTTTTTCATATTCAAAATGTAATGTCAACCTTATGTGTAATATTCATATTCATATGCAATAAGCCATCTTACATAATTCCTATTACTATTTATATTAACAGCCACCACATTATACTTAGACTTTTTCCTTTTCTTAAGTTTGTTTACTGCACATTTTTTTATTTTTATTTTCTACATCTCTTTTCTGATTGATTCTTTTTCTTTCATCTTCAGTCACTATCTCCAAACTACCTTGCTCCCCTGTTTCGAGATCAAATACTTCAAGCATGTGTCTTACATTTCCCATTAAAACAGCTGAGTTACATTTTGTTCTGAATTTTTTAATAGTTTCTACTTGTACATTTTTACTTCCTATCCCATTACTTTCCCTTAACAACATTACTGATATTAACATTTTCAACACCATTTTTTACTTCTTTATGCATTATATTCCACGGTAGCATTGTTACCTCACAGCAAGAAGTTCTCCCGTTCGATTCTCAGCTTGCCTTGGGAGTGCCTTCTGTGTGGAGTCTGCATATCCTCCCCCGTGGTTGGGTAGCATTTGAAATACATGCGTGCGTAAATGGGCGTGCCTTCATTGAAGGTTGGGCGTCGAGCTGGCACCTCGGCGTTTCATAAAAAAATCTACTGCCAATCATTAGTGGACATAGCTACACTGTGGCGACCCCTTACTGGGGAAAAAGCCGAAAAACAAACATGCATTATACCATTTTCAGTTGTAACATCACTTTCACTTTGCATGACACCAATGCCCTCTTCTAAAGTAGGGCAATCAAACCATGTATTACTCATCCATACATCCTTCTACAAACTATGTTCTGATTTTTGATAGAATGTGCATGTTTTCCATACTTCACTTTTGTTAAAGACAGTTTGCATTAAATGTGTTGGACTCCATAAAAATAACAGGATGTTGATTGTTCCAAATATTTCACTTCTGTTCTTTTCCATTCAAACATAAGGTAAATTTTACACTTTTGAATCATTCGTGATTAGAAAAGGCCATACTTCCCCTGCACAAGTCCAAAATCAATCTAACAATACTATTTGAAAAAAAAAAATTCTTCAATTTTTCCTTATGGACCTCAATGGTTTTAAAATGACAGAGCACCAACTTTCTTTTTGTTTGTATATATATATATATATATATATATATATATATATATATATATATATATATATATATATATATATATATATATATATATATATTTTTTTTTTTTTGCTTTTTGGTGATATATGTATACATATATATATATATATATATATATATATATATATATATATATATATAGGTCTGCTTTGTTTGGTGAAAAGCCCATTTGCAAGACGTAAAAAACAAAAACTGAAATCCTGAACTTTTCAGTTTTTCCCAAGGCAAATAAACACTTGCCCAACATTGGGAAATATGCCCTTTTCCCCACTGTAGTACAATCCTAGAGTTGGTATATATAGTTGGGGGGTGGGTGGCATAGCCCCCATGTAGGTGGGTTTCAAATACTACAGTATGTTTTTGTGAAGTTCTGGGCAAGTGTTTACTTGCTCTCAGAAAAATGTGTGGTTCAGGATTTTAGTTTTAGTTATTTTCGTTTCACAAAATAATGTTCAAGTATATGGGCATTTGAGCATGCAAAGTAGATATATATATATATATATATATATATATATATATATATATATATATATATATATATATATATATATATATATATATATATATATATATACACACACACACACACACACACACACACACACACACACACACACACACACACTACTCATTCCAAAGAGGACAAAAACATTTTATGCCATGATCATCAACAAAAGCAAAACTTTCAATGTCACTTTACAAAAAGTTCCATGCCCAAAGCAAAGGTAAACAGGCCAATGTAGTAAGACATTATATTTTAAACTGTAAAAGCCTAAAGAGACTTTTACTGTTTCTCAAATTACATACCTATTAATCAGATTGTCCATGTTCTCTTTTTATTCTTACAAGTCTGTTTTCAGGTTCAGATTGTTTTGAGTTATTGTACACTGTTGTATGACCACTGTTGCATATAAACATACTTCGTTATAGCTTCTGACTCCTTGGCATTCTCCTGTGAATTCTCTTCACATAAATAATATACAGGGCTGGTGTTAGCATTTTGGGGGCCCCCAGTAAATGTCAAGTTGGGGGTCCCCTAGGCACCTCCAGTATAAGTATCATCCTAACAATGCCATCCATCCTAAGCAACCTTTTATTTCATGCTGCAAACTTTTAGGAGTAGTATCCACAGACAGACCTGCAGCTACAAGCTTTTACATTACAACAGGCCTGTGTTATCACACTATCACTATGTTGAGCTGTCTAACAAAGGGGCAGTTAGAGTTACTGGCACTTAGTTGCAGCAGTGATACGTTGCAACAAGTCTATGTACAGGTCTGGACTTACAGTGAAATGATGACTGGACCTACATTTCAACACCCCCCCCCCCCCCACACACACACACACACCCTCCAGTCTTCTCCTCTGAGTCCGTCTCCTTTTGGGCTCCCCATACCATCCACGTTACCTTTTTCTTCCTTCTCTCACATTTTGCCTTACTCTAAGCTTTTTCGAGATGCCATAACTTTCAATATGCTCTGAAGTGCGTTTTACACAACCTTTTCATCCAATAATAGCTTGAACAGAAATTATGATTAAGGAAAGAAATTCAGTTTTGGTTCAGCTTTAGTTTTCCTTGCATCCTTCAACACACAAGACAGCCCAGTAATAACCATTTAGGAAATAACTCAAGTCAGGGCCCAAGAAGCCACAGGTTTACAGATGGTCTGGGATGCATTTTAGAGCATTTTCTCAACATTTTACTTCAATGGTTGCCTAAATAAAAATTATGAAGAAAAAAAGAATTTCAGTCTTATTTTTTTTTTCTTTCAAGGCATAATTTGTGCCCAAGGCTTAATTTTCAAAGCTGACAAAATTGTAGCTTACAGTAAACTAACAAGCCAGTAGTTGTGAGAATATTTAAGTCTTAGCTGGAAATACTGCCTACCTCCCTAACCCTCTAAAAAAGACAAGTCACTGCCTATGCATCCCTCTGGTGTTAGACTGGGATGAAAGCAGAGATTTAAATTGCCTTTGTCATATATTTCAAGTGACTGATGATATACATATACATAGCATGTTCTTCACCCCAGCCGTCAAAGGTAGCCACATGTATATGTGCCTAGTATGTGATTGTGAGAATGATTTCAGTAATATTCAAATTTGTTGCTCCTAGACAGTACACCTCCCTTACACAAGCTATAGTAACCTTCTTTGTACACCTCTGAGGTCTGTGAAAAACACTGCCCTCAGCTCAAACACAAGCTATAATGACTTCATGTGCGCACCTCTAAGGTTTGACTGTGATGAAAATTAAAGATGTAATATCCACACAATCTCTAGCCCCTCATAACCCATAGCAGCTTTATGTACACACACACATTTGAACAGGGCTGGTTTTAGAATGGGTGTGGTTGTAAACAGAGGCTATTATTAGCTTTATCCTAAAAGGGTCATATCTCAGCACCATTCAGTTTAAACAGTGTATTCAGAAAATTGATACATTTTTCTCCAACAAGCAACAGCTTTGGTGGGGGCCCCCACAGAGTCAAGGATGATAAAGGGAGTCCCCTTTATCCATTTAGACAGTCTGGTGAGTGGGGGGCAATCAAACTCCAAGAATATCTAAGTGTCTGAATGTTCTGTGATATATGTTATGTCTTACTTTCGAAATATAATTACTTGTCAGGTTCATTTTTTACTGATACACAGAAGAATAATGTCTGTGTCCTGGCATTATTGGGTGCATGCACAGATAAAAATCAGTGATGTTTTTTAGACACACACACACACACACACACACACACACACACACACACACACACACATACACACACACACACACACAAGCCACAGCAGTACTAGTTATGTACTTATTTCAGCAAACAGCAATGCCTTGTGCAACATTGGTACTGCCACACCAGATTAGTCACTGCTGTTTAGCAGTCGTCAAACAACAGAAGCAGTAAGATTTATTTCATCAAGGAGTAATGCATACTTGTCACTGTCCCTACTTTCACAGACCTTCCCTGATTTTGTTCATACTTTTACTTTATCCTTCGTAAAAAGTCTGATTTGCTGGTAAATCATTCAGGATTGCAGTCAATCAATCCAGACATCTGAGTTTTATACTTATTGTCCAAAAATAGATGTTGATGCAAAATATGTTATTCTAGTAACTTTTTAAGTGAATTAAACAAATATTTAAACATATTTATGATTCTGAGCATTTATTCTATTATTTTTGGGATTGTACTGAATTCTTAAACAAAGAAATTGAGTTATAGTATCTGGTGTTCTGGTATTAGTTATAAAACTACCTGAAAGAGAAACTATCCCTGATGATCGGAAGCACCAGCTCTTCTTAAAATCCAAAGTTTGCACTGAGGTAAGTCACTCTGGGCTGCTGATCCCTCTAGTGCTTATATTGCTCATGTTCATTATCATCTTCATCCTAACAGGGTCATATCACAGCCCTGTTCATGTTAAAGAGCATAATTAGGGAATTAATGCATTTTTCATTCCTCATTTTTCCCCAATAAGCAGCAGTTTTTGTGGGGCCCCCACACAGACAAAGGTGATTAAGGGGGCCCCCTGCAGCCATGGTTTTGCAGGGACTAAAAGCTGGCTATGTAGTTAGTTTTAGTGGAGAAAATGTCCAAAAGCAGGGTTTAACTAAGCCAGGAGCACTATGATAGTAGTAAAATATTTAATGGCATTCTGATGCCTGTTACTTGACAAAACACGGTTACAACAACCAGAAATATCTTTGAATTTTAAAGGAGATATAAATAAGCGTTATTACCCTCATAGTTTATTAAGTATGTAAGGCTGCTACACTAGGTTTTGTTGGTTTTACAGATGTGACAAAATATCAGGATAAGATAACTTGCTGTGTTGGGGGCCCCAGGGAACAGGGGGCCCCCAGCGACCGCAGAGTTCGCTGGTGCCTAAAACCTGCTATGATAATATAAACATAATCAGTTCTTGTATCTGCATTCAGCAACCACTGTGATGTGCAGAGAGAGTGGAAAACTATTTCACCTAACCTAGGCAGTCTTCTTTGCTTTGATTCTCAATGAGTGCATTGATCTTAATCCTGGCCTGTTACATGATCATACTGAGAAGCCCAAAGGTACTAAATTAAAATAGGTTCATATATAAGTATTAAGCTAACTGCCCTTGTGGGCCATTTTTAATCCTTACCAGTTAACCCATGCTATTCTAGAATTTGTTTCCTGTCCTGCAAAACATATTAGGTTACTGCAGAGTCCAAAAAAAAAACAGAATCTTTAGATTTATCAAAAGATTCACTTAAAATAAGCACCAGTGCCTTTCCCCAGAGAAAGCTAAGTTCCTTCTCACTGCCTTTCCAGCTAACATGATGCAAAACACCCTAATATGCAATCTACTGCATATGGGAAATTCCCATTGTCTTACCAAGGAGTTAAGAGTCAAGTTAGCCAAAGGGGACATTGCTCTTTTATTACATCTTAACACTCAAGATCACCCCTTTTTACTTTGTAAACAACTCAAAAGCATTTAAATTCATAGTCTGCATGACTTAGAACTAGATGCCTTTAGCTATTATAAATTGCACATTGCCAGGTTCATTCCAAATAACACTGAAATATTTTGACAAAACACAATGCTGTTGTGTAGAGTTTATCATTTACAGCTCTGATCTCCCAGGAATACACAGACAGTAGTCTAAAACTGCGTATGTCTTCATCTGTCAATAAATGTCAGCATTGTTTGTGTAAATTGTTACACTACCATCATTTACAGTCTTCCTTCTCTTGACTTTTGTTGTGTTCCTCAGTAGGGTTGCCACCATTTCAAATGCCCAAAGTGGGACATTTTTGGTACAAACATCAGATTTTGTAGGCTGAAACATACCTATAGCCAGTACAAAGGACTGAACTTCCCTTTTTTGCCTAAATAAAAGCCTATTCTTGTAGCATTTTAGTTGCTTATTCTGTTTCTTATAACATTTAGGTGTTCGGATACATAATAATTGTTTTATGCAACTACTGCATAAAATATAGGAAATAATTTTGTCCTAAAATCTCAGGACATTTCCCATTTTTACAATTTTTTGCAGGACACAACGGCCTAAAGAGAGACTGGCCCTCATAAAGTGGAACAGGTGGTAGCCCTGTTCCTCAGTGACTCAGTCATGCTTACCATTCTGCAGTACTGTGGCACTTTTCATAGCCAATGACTAGATGTCCACACAGGAGGATGGTTTCCACTAGTAGTTAAAGAAATTATTAACTGCATGCCTATCAACACATCACTGAAGCATCCTGGTCATGAGGCAGATGGCTTAACTGTGAATGCTTAATAGCTAAAGCTAAAAATAACACATCCTTCTTTATCAGCCTTAAATGAGACAATGTATGTTATATTCCATGCAAGAAAACATTAATACTAAAACTGAACCTTTAATGAGAGCAAACCAAATGCACTATTATCTTAAATTGCAAAACTTGTTGAAAAGGCAGCAGCTTCCGAGTTAAGGGCTCCTATGGACACTTTTCATCACTGACCATCAACATGGCTTCAGGAAGGTCCAGAGCACCAGTGCAGTACTGATGACCTTCACAAATAGCCCTTATAGGTCTGTGGATGAAAGGGGTCTTACTGTGCTCTACTACTCTTAAGACCAAGTCAGTACTTTTCTGCACTAAGAAACACTTCAATTTGCCTAAAGATAAGTTTGTTATCAGAGAGACTAATGGGAATATTCTTGAAAGTGTGCAACCCTTCAAAGACATGGGAATCTGGGTTAACCTATATATAATATTTGCTTCACACATGCAAAAAGTTTGTTTCATTATGTCTTGGTGAAACCTATTAGTGCAAAAGTTCATTCTTAAAAATGAACCATGTCAAGCCTTATTTTCTCCAGAGGGACATACCCCTAGCCACAACACCCCATACTTTATATATACCATTTATAATACTACACTTAAGTAGGAAAGGGGAGGAAACAGGATTTATCTCACTCAGATTTACTGAAATGAGTGTTCACACTAGTAAATTTCAGTAAATCATGAGGCAGTCAAAAAAAATACAGTACAGCTGGTTATCTGTTACAAAACTGTCAGTCTTCTCACAAGTGAAGCAAAGAAGGCTGCTGTTAAAGGTATGTTGCTTCCTATACAATAGTGTGCATGATGGACCATCCGTAGTCTAGTGCTTAGTGCAGGTGATTAAGGTAATGAGATGTTAACAAGCTGCTTCCTGTACTTTAGGCTTTGATTTCCAAAGCTTCTATTTGCATACTATGTGACTCAAGTCACTTAACCAGATAGTTCTCCTGAGCTGCTCCCAAAAAATTGGCATTGGTTCCCGGTGAGCTTACCCAGTTAATAAATAAATGAAATAAAAATAAAATAACTAAAACTAAAAATAAGATCTGCAGGTTAATGATTGATTGGCTGATTCCATGGAGCAGAAGGATGGAGCCCTTACTGTGACCCAGGAGGACAGGGTTCAATTAGAAGTCCTGGCAATGGAGGAGCCAGACAGGGAAGGAGTAAAGTGAAGAGTGTGGCCTGCTCACTTCTCCCAATGTGTGGGGAGAAAATCAGTGCTCAGGGAGTACAAGGAGAAGTGCAATTTGCTGGCAATATCCCTTGTAGAAATGAGGGACAGCCAGCTTAGATAGCCTATAGCACATCCTCCTTTAGTTCTGCAAGCAGGACACCCAGATGGAAAATCTAAGGGAAAAAGAAAATCATTGAATCATCTCTAATGGCAATTAACCCTCACCCCAGATAGAAAACGAATGAGAGAATTGGCTAAGGGAGGTTGATAGCCAGTAGACAATGAATAACAAACAAAAAAGGATTAGTGATTAATGGACAAAGAAGACAGCACCACTGTTTCAAAGGCAGGGTTGCTACCCTAATGTCAAAGATCCCTTCTTATCCTAGTTACTCTATAAACTGTAAACCCCTATACTCCATTCATACGCTCAAACAGAGATCCAGGATTCTCACTTCACTTGAATTAATAATTACTTCTTTAATTTTACCACACCATATTTGTCCGTCCAATGCCTTCTTTGTTAGGGGTGCTCTCACTTGGAACTCCTTCTTGCTGCCACAAGGGAGATACCCACTATGCAGGTAAAGAAGCATCTCAGTTGTGTCATGGTGCAGTTATTTAATCAAGTACAACTTGAAGACCTCACTACATGAATTCATAATAATGTATCTTAGTAATACAATAGCATTATGTACTTTATATGTCTGGCTATGTTTTAGGCTTCTTCCCAATACTATTTTTGCACAAATATCTGTCTTATTCTCTGTAATTTATTTAGACCTATTAGGGTATGACTGAAAAAGACCCAAGTAGTAGGATTTACTCACCCAGTAAGATAAATAAACTGCATCATTTTGGCATTAAATGGACCAAAGGTTCAATTCAATAACACCTGCACTAAGTGTTCACTAAGTATACCCTTAGTGTACATGATCGTCATTCAAGAACATCCCTACCACATTATTTGTATTTTCTAGTCACTCAGAAAGATTATACTAAGTATGTATATAGTCGACACTTTGTGGTAACCTTTATGAATCTCCCACATTATTTAGAACTTCAAGAAAACTCAGGAAAACAAAAATTAGGAGGAAGACGGTGTGAGTTATGCATGTGTTGTCTGTTCATTCAAAATGGTGTACACTTAGTGTAGATGTTAGTGAATCCCAGGGTAACACTTTTTTACTGTAACTAGGCCCTGGCCAGATAGAGCCAATTGGTCCAGTCTACTTAACTGCAAAATATAAATCAATCAATCAATTAATCAATCAATCAAGCAACCAATCAATCAATCAATAAATCAATATATATAACAAAGTCATACAGGCTGTTTCCTAATATCTTCCATTTTCATATCCCCATGTGGCCCTTGTACAATTTCTAAAGCCTCCATTAGTATTGCAATAATCTGCTTAAGGAATGCCTTCCTAGACCCGAAGCTTGTCATAAATACACTTTTGTGCTGTTCTTACTTATGTTACATCTAATCTCTCTGTGGTTACAGCTGCTGAAGTAATCAGCTGCCATAATCTCAGATACACCACCCTAAGTGGATCAATATTACCATTTTCTAAAGGTCTGATAGAAAACAATTAAGAATAATCCTTGCACAGTATCAGTAGTATTCTGCTCCTAACAGCTTTTCCACTGCTAGGCTTTAAGCTTCACCAGAAATGCTAAAATCTTCCAGAAGCAAAATGTCTGTGTTTTTGGTACACATGGACCCATTTAATAATGCTTTTCCACTTCCTCCTCTCCTTAAAGGTGCAAACCAGCCTCAATCAGAATGCAAAGGTTTTTCTTTCTTTCATTAAAATGGCACTCACATGATCTGTATTCTTCTTTTCTATCTGCATCCCTGTAAACTTTGTATTTTTGCTCAGATACTCTATGCTCTCTACCCCATCCCATTTATGCTTAACAGTTTGTATGATGCAAACATCAACTCATTTCTCAATTCTGAAGTCCTGGAAACCATTTTGTGTATATTGCAACTACAATATTTGTTACCTTATTACAATATTTGACAACAGCATTACAAGGGGTTAAGAAACCAGTTAAAACAAAAACAACCAAAAATATACAAAATTGATTAAAGCACATTTATTAAAAACCAGTTAAGATCAAATAGAAACAATAAATCTGTCAATGAGCAGTGATCATTTAGGCCCAATCAACATCCAGTACAACAGGTGTCAATAAGTGTTATTATAGAATTAATAATGCTTCTCTGTTCTGTTGTAAAATGTTACAATTTAAACCATCCTTAATACCATAAACTAGTTTCATTGCATCTGAACCTTTTAACTGCATCAGAAGTGATGTTATTTTAAACACAAAGAAATATGGCATCCCATGTTGTATCAGTGGTGCAACAGGTATCATTCTCACGTTTGGTGCAGAAGGTGTTAGGATTAGTCACTAACATTTTCTAATAGAGGTAAAATGGGTTTGATTACCTTCAATTCCTTGTTTTCCCATATGATAAAAATAGCTTACTATGGATTTGAAAAACTCATCTCTGCATTGATTATTTGTGTTACAATAATATTTTTTTTACAAAAATAAGTGCTGTTCCCATTCTGTGCAAGATATTCACAACATCTATTGCAAACCCTACATGTTCTAACAGATTTTCAATATGGCAACAAATTAATCAAACTTGGGTAAATGGCACTGTTTATCCAAAATCTATTAGCACTGGTTGGCTTTTTATTCAAGACTGTAATAATTTTAACAGTGCATTTACCCACCAAATATAAATCCAAACAATTAATATGTCATTCCAGTGTATATTACAGGTAAAACATTTTTTTGTTTGCTTTATATATCTATAAAATATTAGTAAGCTCTAATATATATATATATATATATATATATATATATATATATATATATATATATATATATATATATGTTTTTTTTTTTAATAGATAGCTCTAATAATAACAACAGCTACAATAAATATAATACTCCCATCACCACATTTTCATGTGCAGGTGCAGAGGATGCCCATTGTTCTGCCCCACCTTTTCAAATAAAAAGAATTATCAGAATTAATATATTATTGTTAGAAGAAAAGGGCAAAAGCTCTACTACATAATTCCTGTTCAGATTGCTATGTAAATAGAAATCAATATCCTTTACCTATGCTTGTGCTGAGTATCTGTATATAGTACCGAAACATCAGCTGTCATCAAATGATAATAACAGCCATGCCATTCAGTTTTGTTAAGCTGTCTTAGTAAGTCTTTGGAATCCTGAATATAAGACTTCAGTTTTTCTCAAGGTACCAGGGTGTAAGCCAGTACAGAGACATAGAAAGGGAAAAAGTCCTAACTATGGCCCATGCAATCCTGGATGGATTAGGGTTTGTGTATCTGAGGTACTGGGAGGAATGGATGTGCCCATCGCAACTGGGGGGATGGCATTCACCTAGGCATTAAATGCAGGGAGACGTGTTCCATAGAGGAAAGTAGCCCTCGGGCATAGCAAGAGAGAGGGAATTAAGGGGCAGGTCATAAATGTAAAAATCTCCTGTTGGAACAGTCAATGACATGACTGCCCCTACATGTCCTTAGGTTTCATGCCAGCCCCGGCCTTACAACAGTGAGATTCCTGAGGCTTAGGAGAGGCTGGTAGACCCATCAATATATGGGGGCACTGCATTAAACTATAAAGAATAGCGCAGAAGGGGAACAAAAAAAAGTTGTCAAGGTGTAATCATTTTTTTTGTTCTTTTTTTTATTTATTATTTTACATTGTTTTACCGGGACAGTCTGACTGGACACAAGTCCTTTCTCAGCGGAGGCACAGGGAGAAAAGCTCCAATTACAAGGATATTGCTAACATATACTAGCATACATAAAGTACCAGTTACAGACATTTCAGCAGTTTAACAAACATACAGGATACCATTTTGATAGCAAAATAATACAAAAAGTTGAAGATATATATTTCATTTCCTGGGAAAAAGTCTCATTATAAATCATAATGCTACAGTTGGAGTTGAAATCACAATATGTATTTCCATTCCAGCTGTAGCTGATTCATGCACCAAAAATATTTTGCAAATTCTTAAGGAATTCAGGCATATGACTTTGTACCAACAATATCATAAGTATTGTAAAAAGAATTAATGTATATATACTGTTTGATTCAAAACAAACACCTGCTTTTATTGCTGCTAAGCTTAATGATAGGTCTGCCCTTATGATCATCAACAAACTTGCTAATATTCAATCTACCAACCACAGTATCTTGCTGTCCTGACAAGCAGGCTGCAATAATTAGTATAAAAGCATAATTTCAAAGCATTTCTGCAGAGGAATTATGCCCTTCTTTACCTGCAAAGTCATTGCTCTGCCTGGACAATCTCAATGGATTTATATGCCACTTCCAAAACTGCATCAACTCAGAGAAAAGAGAAACATATTTAACCCCTTTTATATGAGATGGTGTGACCTTAGAGGTCATACATTAATAGATCAGAGGAGTGAGACCAGATCCCCCACTTTACAGAAGCTCAGGGCTATAGTCCTGTGCAGAAAACTATCATTACTATTTAACTTAGTTTAATGTTCTGTAATGATCTAAAGATCACCCACAGCAGATCATACATGATAAATTTTATGAAAGTAAATCCCCAACGACTGTTTGAAAATGTTTTCAAGAGGTTGTACTGCACTGAAATCAAGGCTCAGGTGTTACAGTGGTACAGCAGTTAGTGTTACTGACTCACAGCATGTGGATTCCTGGTTCAGTCATCTGTTGGGGTGCCTTCTGTGGAGACTCCGTATGATCTTTCTGTGCCCAGGTTGAGTTTCTACCAGGGTCCTTGGTTTCCTCCCACACAACAAAGTCATACTTAGGTTCATAGGTAGGTACTAGACTATTGGCCCAAGGGCCTATGTAAGCCTAGCCAACAAGGTTCCCTGGCTTTTGCCACCCAAAAAAGTTATTTTCCTGTGCCCCTGTCGAACACAGCCACAGAAGTGATCCCCAGGGTGAATTTCCTATTTTCCTTCCACTCATCAAGATTCTTGTTGAAGAGTGCTAATGAGGAACTCTGCTTGACATAGATAAGTAGCTTGTTCCAGAGTATGGGAAGTCTCTGGGACAGGAATCTATCCCTCCAGCATGTTCTGTTTATTGTGGTGACAAGGTTTAGGTACCTAGAGTGTGTATCTCGGAGGGACTGGGATTTCTTTAGGTGTAGCATGTCCAACAGCTCAGGGTTTGACATAGCTTTGTATGTTAGACAGAGATCAACTCGGAGTAGGTGATATGCTACTGAGTAAAGCTGAATTTTTTTGAGATGGTCAGCATAGGGCATCTGTTTGAGTCCCATAATCCTCTTTGTGAGGTACTTCTGTGGCCTTTCCAGCTGTTGCAGATGTCTTGTGAGGTACATTCCAAAAGGGGCATTGTACTCAATAATGGGTCTAATGAGAGCCGAGTAGAGGGGAACAATGACCTCTTTTTTCCTGGATGAGAACCCTTTTGTGATGAGGTGTGCCACGTAGAAGGATTTCCTGACTACTGTGGTGATGTGATTATCAAAGGAGAGACTACTGTCCACCTGAGTCCTAAGGTCTCTTATTACACCTTCATCATTAAGTGGACTGCTGCCTATGTGGTAGTTCATGGGTACAGAGTTTTGTCCAAAGGGGATGACAATGCACTTTTTGGAGTTGAGCTTGAGGCCATGGCTCTGACACCAGGCATCTGTCTCAATGAGGCCCTTCTGTAGGATGCCCACATCATTGGTGGACTCACCTATGGCACCTAATTTGCAGTCATCTGCGAACTTCATCAGCCAGAGGCCCTCTGTGTTAGCCAGTACTTCAGAGAAGTAGATACTAAACAGGAGAGGACCCAGGATTGAACCGTGTGGTACTTCACTTGTCACTGGTTTGAAGTCAGATTTGGAGTATGCAACTTTTACAGTGTGGGTTCTGTCCATGAGCCAGTTGGTGACCCATCTTGTGGTGTATGGATTTATACCCAGTTCAGTTCAAAGCTGGAGGACTTACGACATTCAATTTAAACTCATAAATAATTTGAAATAATACCTCCATGCCACACACTCCAACATTGCCTTGTTATTCAGTGTCTTATGACAAGTAATGGAAAACATCCAGTTTCAGTATAAAACACAAGTAGGCACTGACAGAGATACAAATACATTTTTGAAACAAACAAAAAATAATAATAATTCTCATTCTGGCATTATCTGTTCTCATAAATTAATGGTGACAGCTTCAGAATGAAATCACGCTACAAAAAGATGGCATGAGAGGAAAGAAAGAAAAGAACAATCTACGCATGGACAGCTCTGTGACAACAGCTGTCTGACTGAAAAAAAGAAATGTGCAAAATGTATATTTATCTAAAAGCATTGCTGTGCTACATGGGCAATCCTTTTTTACTTGAGGTAAAGTGACCACAGAATTGATTATATTGAATAAATAGGCACAAGGGACAAAAAAACTCTCCATGGACCAGCATGGTCGTGCTTCAGCACACACACACACACACACACACACACACACACACACACACACACACACACACACACACACACACACACACACACACACACACACACACACACAAAGACAGAATTCATACTGTTCTGTCACTCACTGTTATGCCCTAGAACTGAGAAGAGGACTGACTGCTACAGTCTTCAAAATGAGTGTGAGAGTATGAAAATGTCTACCTCCAAAAAATGAGAGACTTGTGGTGGGATAGAACATGTCAGTGGGTCAGGCAGGGTGTAAGTCAGCAAATGTGCAGAGGTGTGTATGCTTTACACTGCCAATACCATGTATTCCTGTACAAAATTATAAATAGCATTATTTCTGAAAGTATAGGGGTGGTACCAGCCTTGTACATGTTGCCATGTGCTTGTCCAGTTGGTAGCTTTGCCAGTTGATCAAGAGGTGACCTGTGATACCTGCAGTAAAAGAAACACATGCTCTAGTGACAGACACAGCTGACATTGTGAAACAGTAGTATTGTTGCCTAACAGGTCTAGGGTTCCTGGTTTGAGCTTGTCCTCTGGTTACTATCTATGTGTTTAAATGTTTTCCTCAGTCTTGTGAGGGTTTCCTTTACACACTCTAGTTTCTGTCTAACTCCTAAAGACACTATGCCCAGGTGATTGACAGCTCGACACTATCCCTGCATATTGCTTTTGCTTTTTACATTGTGGCCCAGCCAGGTCATACCTTGCAAGCAAATGCAAAGGTAAAATGCTTCACAAGATAATTAACAAACAGTAGCTAAAAGGATGAAAGTAGAAGAAACAGTAGAACTAAAAGTGTTATGAATGTTTGCAAAGTGAAGAGGAAGATCATACCTTTATCATATTTTAGTTTTTATCACTCATTATTAACTAGTTGTGCTACAAAAACATTGAAAAGTAGAATAATGTCTACCATCTTTTTTTTTTACCAAATTTTATATAAGAAAATTAGCTGCTGGATTACTGTTAATATTCCTATGTACTTCTGTGCAATATATCATCTGCTAGACTTACAGTCAAATCTGTTACTATTATGATGATAAGAAAGGATGAATGAAAGAAAGAAATAAAAAAGGATGAGCTGTTCACATAGGGCAAAACGAGTAATATATTTATTCAGTGCCACCTTGTACCAGCATGTGACTGTGATTCTGGAAGGTATAATCTGTTAGGTGCATGCATTTGTTTTAATGGGAAGAAGCATGCTGAAAAGGGTCCATAGACTAGTTCACTTACTCAATTAACAAATAAATTACAATTATGATCCATTTGGTCTATTATTCACAAGTCCATCAATTTTGGTAACAGGCAAACAAATAAGTGCACAACTTCCAGACAAATCAGTATACCAGAACAAAATGTCAAACAAGTTCTTCAAGAAATTTAGTCAATAAAACTTCCTTTCCAGGATCAGAGGATCAAGGAGAGTTTAAAGACTTCATGTCATCCATTAGCGATGCCCTCAAGAATAAAATGAGTTAAAGGATAAGCCTTTCTGACTATTTTTGCAAAACACTGTTCAGAAATCAGTTTACTATCTATAATGATTCCCTCATCTTTTTATATATCTCTCTATTTTTCAACCAATTCTGTAGTCAAATTATGTAGTCAAAGTGTATACTTTTTTATCCAAATCTGAAGAAACTCCATTTAGTGTCTCTGAGGCTGAAACTGTGTACTGATTTTCTCATAACTGCCTTGAGATATTTTTGCTTCTTTATTGGAGACAACTATATTTCTAGTTTCTATTCATCTGTATAGTTCACTGAACATAATTCTCATCCTATAGTTATCTTTCAAAAAGATACCAAATACGAGAGGCCCCAACACTGGCCTTTAAGTTTCTCCACTGCACACCTGGGAAAATTTTAATAGGTGACCTTCTATTCATATCTATTGCATTCTACCCCTCAACCAATTATTTTTCACAATGAACTTCACAGCTGTGAATGTTGAGTTGAATTAGTTTAATTCTAATTTAAATAAGGAAAATAATGTCAAATGGTTTTACAAGCACTATGTTTGCAGAATATGTAGTCAGTCCTTCAAAAAACACCACCAAATTAAATAAAAACGTTCCTGTAACAATATATTTTCTACATCTGTTAGTGTGAGGTTATCAATGTTCATCAATAGAAGTTGCTCTTCAGGATAAGTTCAGTTATTTCTTGCACCATAAATCTGCAAAGAATACAAGTGAGGATGATTATTTTGTACCTGTCAGAGTCCGATGCAGTTCTGCACTTAAGAACTGGGACTGCTACATCCTAATGACAGACTTCTGAGACATTTCCAATTATAATGAATTTATTAGCAAAACCAGATTTAAATAGATGATTCTTCATAAGAAAATGCCAGGATCAGGTGTTCTAAGTTTTTTTTTTTTTTAACTACCATGGACATAATTTAATCTAATAGTATGGGATTACAGGTAGGAGTAAAATGCTTTTATGGACTTTTTTTTTTAAGCTGGTGTAGAATTTGTATGCCAAGGTATCAACAAGTAATTTTGGACTAGCTGTTGCATTATGTATCAAAAGCCAGCAAGTTTTCTTTTTATTTTCTGATATAATTAAATAACATATGTTATTGCTGTCTGTTTTAGAAGCTATCCCAGTTTTATTATTTTATCTAGACAGTTTAAGGTCTTTCTGTATTTTGTTGAAGAAATATTTTTCAACAAATATGAAATTGTTTGTCAGCAGCATAAAATCCTATCACAAGCCTAGTTCCTCATGAGTATAGCACCCCCTTAATACTGCACTCTGGTATCAGTATTTGTGCATAAATCCAAGCAGCCAGGAGCGGCCCTAGGTCAACTCGTCCCCTAGGCAAAAGGGCTCCACGGTGCCCCCCACCACACTACCTGGTGCCCCCATCCTGGTCTACCTACACCAAATAAATACTGAAAAAGTGCCCCTGCTAGACCAGTGTCCTAGGCGGCCGCCTAGTTAGCCTATGCCTAAGGACAGCTATGCCCACAGCCTTCTAACCTTCCAAGGATAAAAGCTGGGGGCACTCCTGCTGAGTCACTGGCACTCCTATTACTGAGGTCCCCTGCTTGTTTTTACCAAGGATTCTTTGTATGGTTGCATACATGACAAGCAAAGATACCCTTGTATTAGACTAGTTCATGCTGTGCTATTTTTACTGTTTCACTAGGTTTCTCTTTGTTAATAACTTTCACTCTTTGCTTTTCATTTTCTTTTACTGTTATTCTGTTATGGTTTGTTTTCTGATAAATGTTTCCTCTTCCTTCTTTCAATTAAATATATGCAGTGGTGGTGCAGCGGTAGCGTTGTCGCCTCACAGCAAGAGGTTCTCCCATTTGATTCTTGGCTGGAGTGCCTTCTATGTGGAGTCTGCATGTCCTCCCCGCAGTCGAGTGGCATTCAAAAGACATGTGTGAATGGGCATGCATTCGTTGAAGGTTGGGCATTGAGCTGGCACCTCGGCACCATAAAAATCTACTGCCAATCATTAGCGGACCGGAGTTCCGCTGTGGCGACCCCCAATAGGGAAAAGTCGAAAGAAGAACAACATTCTCCTTATAAATTTTACTTATATTGCTTTCTACAAAAGCATGAACCTCAGCTATGTATTTGCCTTTGTTCCAAAGGCCAACCGACATTTTCTTGCAGTTCTTTTTTAAAATGCCCAGCTCCTGTCGCAATATTATGATTACCACCACTGCAAGCCTCTTCATATGCCTCTATATTACATTACATAGAATATTTGTGCAAACTCATTCATGTATCTTCCTTTCCCACACGTAAAACATATTCTGTCAATGTGATATAAAAATTATCCATCTCTAGCCAAAAATAAAATTGCTTAGTTATTTATTTATTTATTTATTTATTTTATTTTACATTTGTTAACCGGGTTAGTCTGGCTGAGCTTTTGGCTCATTTTCAGCAGAGACCTGGGGAGAAAAGCTCCTCATGACTAGAAAACAATGTATTAAATTTTAGTAACATAGTAACAATCAGCTACAGGATCTTACAAGCAGAGACCTGGAGAGAAAAAAAGCTCCTCAGGCAATTCAATTATACAGAGTATTAAATGTTGTGCACAATGCACTGCTTCCACGGTAAAAAAAAAAAAATAACATTTATATAGCCTAATTTCTGGACATCACCATTACTGTTTCAACATTCACTGGAGACAGTAGCAGTGCCAGATTAAACATTTCTCCAGTCCTCTATTTTGATGGCAGTTTATATCTAGTCCAAAATATTTAATCCAACAATTTTGAATGCTTGCTTTATTTAAACAAGAAACACGTTTATTACATGATCACTTATGACATAGGAAATCATACATTTACATAAATAAAAACAAACCACATGCTGGCACAACCCTAGCTGCAAACATTATACATCACTTATAATATACCCAATCATTGTCAGTCAAACATTACATAACTCATTCAAATCCTGCCTTATGTTAACCCTCATTACTCTCCTGTATTGATTTTGTTCTGTAACTGATTTGATGTATCCTTTCTCCCCTGCAGTGTGGATTAAGGTCTGCATTTTGTATGCAAAAAGCTCATCTATTGCTTCAGACATTTATCTTTACTACAAATGTTTTACATCATGATTCCTGCTTTGGTATTTCAAGAGATGCTATTGTATAAAAATGCACCTCCTCCTCCTCCCCCCAGCAGTTTTCTTTGCCGTTTCCATGTTCTCACTGCTGAATATTACCGGAGGTCTGAAGCAGACAATCACTCATTAGCACGTCATTCTACTGATGTGTTATCATCCACATTCCAAAAAGGTAAGAGTTCCTATTTTACAAGCATGAGTGCTGTGTTAATTTATATTGAGTAACATGATAATGAATTCCAACACACAGATCATTTAATGTTTATCTCAGGATCTGAAGGCTTCAGCAGTCCTGTGCTGTGAGACTGACGTGACAACAATTATCACCTTTTCATCCCCCACTTCCTTTCCTGCATGATCACCTAATCTAAGGTTAATATGTAAGTACTAGGTTTGCTGCCCTTGTGGGCTATTTTAAGCCTATACAATTTCTCTCAAAGTTGAAAATGCAAGAGTATGGCAATTTCTTTCCGTACCATTAGCAGATTCCATTAAAAAAGGTTTACTTTAGATCAGTGCATGTATACATTTCATAAATA
The DNA here is from genome assembly GCF_019279795.1 of Protopterus annectens. Classification (NCBI taxonomy): domain Eukaryota; kingdom Metazoa; phylum Chordata; order Ceratodontiformes; family Protopteridae; genus Protopterus; species Protopterus annectens. The sequence continues at coordinate 365,133,009 of NC_056745.1, forward strand.
AGCAAATATGATACAAATAAATAAATAAATACAATCTGACATTGCAGAGAGATTTAAAACTCACATTTAGGGTTGAAATCTCTGATTGTTATAAAACTACAAGTAGCAAGCTCAGATGCTCATAAGCCTAGTACTTATACAGCAGGAACTTCTTATTGTAACATTTGTTAATGTCTGTTATGTATTTCGCAGATAAAGATTCTAGATGTCTACTGATGTACTATGTTCTCCATCTGTAAATATGTTTGTAATTAATTGCTATGTTAATCAAATTGTTAATTGCTATGTAATCCAATGTAACGACTGTCTGTCTATTTTAACTGTGGAGCTTTTCTCCCTGGGCCTCTGCTGAAAATGGACCTATGTCCGGTCGGACACTCCCGGTCAACAAATGTAAATAAATAAAAATAAATAAATAAAAGTAGCCACAGCATATCACAGCCACAGAAATGGAGTTTACATTTATTTCCAAGTCCAGATTTTGCCTTAATGCAGCATGCAAAACAACTTGACAAAACTGCAGTTTAATTAGCATTAAAAGGAGGAACTGCTTAATGAGCAATATATATTTTCTTTCACACAAGCAATATTTTACTGGAGGCTGTTTTTCCAAAGAGTTTTTACTGTTTATAATTTTTAAAGCATAATGAATATGTAATGTCCTGTAAATAATTTATTTTAAACACAAAGGATTTCTGGTGATGATATATTTTCTGTAAGAGACATTCACTGAACAAAATAAACACTGACAAAAACATAATGGTCTTCTGACTCATCCTGCCCAGTTCAGGTTATCAATAATATAATTATAAATGCATACAAAAGGGATGTGTAGAGGACGTTCCTCCCCATCCTCACACTTAATTTTCCCCCTTCTGAGATCATCATGTGAGGTGCAACTGTGTTATACATGATACCTGATAACTAGGGTTGCCACCTTTTCACCTGATCAAAGTGGGACATTTTTAATGCAAAAGTGACATTTTGTGAGACAAACCCTACCAATAACCAGTGCAAAGGGCCACACTTTTTTTGCTAAAATAAAAGCTTTCTGTTGTAGAATTTAGAGTTGTTTATGTTTCATATCATACTAAGGTGTTTCAGGTACAAAATAATTGTTTTATGCGTGTATTAGAAGAAATAACTTTTGTCGTAAAATTTCAGGACATTTGCCATTTCCCATGTTTTCTAACAGGACGCAACAGCCCAAATAGGAACTATCCTACATAAAGAGGGACAGGTGGTAACCCTATGATGCCCTAGTACCCCATTTCTTTCTTTCTTTCTTTCTTTCTTTCTTTCTTTCTTTCTTTCTTTCTTATCTTACATTCTGTGCACATCTGTCAACAGGCTGGCAGTTGATACAAACCTTCTCTCACCCCTACAGCCAGTACAACCAGTATATTTCTTTTAGTTACTGGGCCAAGAAGGCTGTGCAGATACAAACCCTGTAGCAATGTTATTACTCAAAGCTTAGTCAAGCCATACAGGTCCTAGCTCATCAAAGTGGCAACCACATGTGTTCAACAACTATGAATAAGTACATTAAATTTCAAGAAGGTATGGACACCTTTACAGCAGAATTTAAGAAATTTGAACAGTGAGGTTTATATTATGTCATCTACATTCCATCCTTAGACTTATTTATTTAACATTTGTTAACCGGGAAAGTCCAGCTTGGAACTAAGCCAATTTTCAGTGAAGGCCCAGGGAGAAATGCTCCAGATGCATGTCTTTGTATTGTGGGAGGAAACTGGAGCACCCGGATGAAACCCACACACACAGGGAGGACATGCAGACTCCACACAGAAGGCACCACAGCCAAGAATCAAACTGGAGAACCTCTTGCTATAAGGCAGCAACACTACAACTGCACCACTGCACTGCCCAGTTAAACTAGAGTACTACTTAAAACAGAAGAATTAATATTAACGTTTTTTTCTTGACAGTCCCATGTAACCAACCACTCTAAATCTATGGTATTTTATACACACACCCACACACACACACACACACACACACACACACACACACACACACACACACACACACACACACACACACACGCATATGTATAATGTAGCAAAGGGATCCAACACACTGGGATGAAGCAAGATGACACATACTATAGGCTAGCATGTTGTCTCAGTAATTAGGTTTAGTTTAGGTTTGTACTAGGATAACTGCCCTTGTGGGCCATTTTAAACCTAACCAATTATCCCATGTGAGTATCTTTAAGGTTTCTCCCTCACAACTCAGGGTTAAGTCCTAACCTCTAGTTACTTTCCGTGTGACATTTACAGTTTTCCACACATTTGTGAGAGTTTACTTGAAAAGAAAGCTAAGTATTAGTTGTGATACTTAGCTTTCTTTCCATCTCCCACTCCACATCCAAAAAAATGTAAGCTAATGGACCTCTCTACACTATCCACATATACTGGATTTACCTGTTCCATTGTGTCCTGCGTCATGGTTAAATAGGGTCTCTGAAGGATCAGTTCCATAACACAATTAACAAATAACTTAAGTGCTCCATATCTGGTTCTGTGACACAGAGAGGCAAAGCCCTTAATGGGACCCAGAGAACCCAGTTTCGATTAGTGCTCTGAGACCTGTCATAGTCAGCAGGGGGGGGTAGTGAGAATGAGCAGGTAACGCCACCTCACACAAACCATAGGAGGGAACTGGCACAGGTCCCTCTGTAACAGTGCCACCTGGAGTGGAAAGCCATCAGATGTGTACTATATGCTGAAGATAGACTTAAGGATGTCAGTACAACTAAAGACTGCACTCCATTCCAGTAGAGCATAAATAGATTTAAAGAAGAATGTATTTGCAGAAGATTTGACATTGCAGGGCATTGTTCTCCACCTCCAGGCAAACGGGGAGGAGGCTTAGGTAAATAACTGAAAAATTCAATCCAGTCATAGTTTACAGCTTAGCAGCACATGGTTCTCACTCACCCCCCACCAACAACAACAATAGCTAAATACAAGATGTAGTCACTGAAAGAATTCCCACTTGACAAAGCTGTCAGGTAATTCAGGGTGCCAATGCCAGGCAAGACAGGGGAACAAATGAGTCAGTATGGTGTCAGGAGAGGCTTGGTAGTACTTTGTGTCTTGATGTAAGGGTTCAGGCAAGTTTTGCTGTAACAGCAAGGATGTGCTTTGTCTTTTCTGTCTTATGGAAAGAAATGACATGGAATAACATGTACCCGTGAATTACCACATAGGTGGCAGTACACTAAACACCGAAAGTGTGATAAGAGACTTAGGGACACAGGTGGACAGTGGTCTCATCTTCAATAACTACATCGCCACAACAGTCAGGAAATCCTTCTATGTGGCACACCTCATCACTAAAGGCTTTTCATCCAGAAAAAAGGAGGTCATTGTCCCACTGTACTCATCCCTCATTAGACCCATTATAGAATACAATGCCCCATTTGGTATGTACCTCTCAAGACACCTGCAACAACTGGAAAGGCTGCAGAAATACCTCACTAAAAGAATCACAGGCCTAAAGCAGATGCCCTATGCTGACCGCCTTAAAAAACTCCAGCTATACTCTGTCGCATATCGTCTACTCTGAGGCGATCTCTGCTTAACATACAAGGCCATGTCAAACCCAGAGCTGTTAGACATGCTACACTTAAAAAAATCCCAATCCCTCAGAGCCACACGCTCCAGGGATCTAAACCTTGTCATCACAATAAACAAAACATGCTGGAGGGATAGGTTCCTGACCCAGAGACTCCCCAGACTCTGGAATAAACTGCCCATACATGTCAAGCAGAGCGCCACTTTGGCCCTCTTCAAAAGGAACCTTGATGATTGGATGGGAGAAAGGAAATTCACCCCAGGGATCACGTCAGTCGCCCTGCTAGACAGGGAGTCCAGGGAAGTAAATAGTGTGGGAAGAAATAGCCAGGGAATTGTTATGGCTAGGCTTGCATAGGCCCTAGAGCCGATAGCCTAGTACCAACCTATGAACCTATGAACCTTCCATGTCTATAGGCACAACTTAGGTTCAGGTATACATAGCATGCAAAGATGGATTTATATAGACCATGGCTTAAAACCTGGGCTGGTGATGTTGAAGGATAAAGCATTGACTATGATCCAGACAAACCAAGTTTGATTAGTGGCTCATGTTTTACAGAACAAGCACAGGAGGGTGAATGAGACTTATTCTTGGAGAGAGGGGTAGTGCTGAACAGATCTCTAATTAAGCCTTAGTGAATACCTGGGCCCAAAAGATCACTGATCTGGGTTTGCAGGAAGGGCTATGGAGGTGGTACTGTTCTATGGGCCCAGAGTGGGCATATCTTCAAGCCATCTCATCTTCCCATACACTAACCATAGAACCCTAAGATCCTCAGACAAAACCCTATTACAAGTCACAAAATCTAATAATAGCTACAGAGATGCCTTATATTCAAAGTATATCTCCAAAGCCTGGAACTCAGTCCCACAGATTATCCTTAACACCACCAACTCAGCCAAGTTCAAACATCTTCTTAGAGCCACCTAAACAATAATTGGCAATGCCCATGTACTGCCCCTGGCTAAGCTCAAGCAAGTACTTCTTCCATGCAGCACTCCTCACAACCTCTTCCTTCCCTCCGCTTCCTCTCTACTCACCC
>NC_056745.1:365147656-365295156 GCF_019279795.1 Protopterus annectens
GAGCAACAAAAAACCTATATGTTTTTTAAATGGAAAACATCCATATAATCAAACAGTTGTAATGTCAAACATTTTTTTACACCAGTAAGAATAACTGAAACTCGTTTGATCACTTCTGCTAGTGTTAAGTCCATGAGAGAAATTACAAATAGTGGAGCTCAAGGAATTTGTATTTTCCCCACTGTAGAGTGATCTTGGAGTTGGTATATATAATTAGCAGGAGGTGAAGAGGTGCAGCCCTTCACACCAAGGGTGCAGGGAGGAGTTTGTCCCTTCAAAAAACATGACTTGTTGGGGTGGTTTTATTTTTTGATGCTACGAGTTTTGATCCTTTTGGGTCAATGTTTTTTTTAGTCAATGTTTTTGTACGCCAATATTTCAAAGAACATCCTTTTTAAATATATGTGCTTTACATATTATCTCCTGTAAGCCAAACATGTAAAATACACGCTGTTTATACTATTTAATACTTTTAAAATAAAACAATGCTCATTTCAGACAACTAAAATAATTCTTTAAAACAGAAACTCGTGTGTGTGTGTGTGTGTGTGTGTGTGTGTGTGTGTGTGTGTGTGTGTGTGTGTGTGTGTATGTGTGTGTACAAGTATGTGCACGTGGTTATGAAAATCTGTCTATGTGAATGGTTATGTGCATTAGTGAGGTCAACGTGCGTGTGTGTGTGTGTGTTTGTTCATCTCTTTATGAGTGTGCTTGCACCTGTCTGTCTTTTCTCTTTGAGAATGTGTGTACATATATCCGTGTATCCCTGTGCATGTGTGTTGGCACATGCATTGTGTTTGCAGCTCATTTTATATCTCACAGAAGTACTATATGTGAATATGAGAGGGACTGTCAATTAGCTAGTTTATTCATTTCAATATTTATTTGTTTGCTTGTTTGTTTGTTTGTTTTAATTTGCAGGTCATACATATCCCACTGAGCTTTATACATACATACATACACATACACACACACACACACACACACACACAGACATTCACACAGATGTGTATGCACACATACACACAAAATACATTAGGACAAGAATATTCATCCATCTACCTACTTAACTGAATAAACTACATGAAATTTCATTAAGGCATCTTTATTCCACTATAGAAAGGCCATCAAAGAGAGAGAGAGAGTGAGTTTCCTAACTCTGCTAGCTAAACTGATTGTATCTGGACTAATCCTTTGTACTCTGTCTCTCATTAGTCCTGTCACTCTTTAGGTCACAGTTGGGATACCAGACCTGACCCGAGCTTTCTAGATTACCTTTGTTTCCTACCCTAAAACAGCATGGATTCTGGACTGGTCATGTTACAATAATGGCACTTTGGTGTCTAAGTGATAATATTCTCCTCAGCATGGATAAAGGTAAATTGATGGGAGCAATGTTCAGTGGCCTTACAAAAGCCATTGACATAGTCAACTACTAACTCCTTCTTTCTCTCTCTCTTCAAAACATTGGCATTAGTAACACATGCATCACATAGTCCCAAGACTTCTTATCAAATTCTTCAAAATTAAATTAAGCTCTTCCTTGTCTTAGCCCATAGCTCATTCAGTGGAAGTACCCCAAAGTTCTGTTCTAGCCCTCTTCTCTTCTCTTCTCTTCTATTTTCATTAATAAACTACTTTATAGCCTTCCCACTCTACAAATGATCCCCTACACTGATGACAAGGTAATATTTAGGTCCAGCCACAAACACTCAACAATTGAAACACAACTGCAAAAACATTTTAACCCTCTCACTTCTATGCTCATTAATCATAAACTAATACTTAACTTCACAAATAAAAAAAAAAAAAAAAAAAAAAACAAAATGCAGTTATTTGGTACCACCATGAAACTTAAAAAAATCACCAAATTTGTCAGTCTGGTGTCCCATTACTAATTTCTCTCTTCCCAATTACCGTAAACATTGTTCAAAACTGTCAGTATACATACTATTTTCGTCTTTGCTTTTTGAAATGAAGCCAGAGATATGGATTTAATTTAAATTTTTAATTTAGATATCCTTTGTTGACCAGGTTAGTCCCACTAGGCTAGTAACTTCTTCCCAGAGGAGACCCCTGGTGGTATTTATACTGCTAGGGGAAATTTGGCCAGGACACTGGTGAACTTTCCCCTACTCCTTTTGATAGCTCATATGGATGCAAAAGATCTCACACCACCTTCTAATAACACAAAAAGATGAGGCCAAAGTTTAACATCACGTCCAAAGGATGACACAATTAGGAGTGCAACACTTGGCAATTGATTATATTATGGCACACCAGGATGCATAGTAGCAAGAGTTTGCCCTAATGTAACATGGGCCAACTTCATACTGTCAGACCTATGTTTTTATTGCTGTTCTTAAAAAAGTGAAATGTAAAAAACAGTGTAATGTCCAGCAAGGTGATTATGCCCCCTGCACTCCCAAAAGGACTGCAGGGCATTTAAAACTGTGTATAGCAAGGTGACCAGGGGGCAGCAGCCCCCTTGCTGGATGTTTGTGGCTGTATTTCACTGGCATTAAGTTTGTAATGCCCAACATTAGAGTTTCAATTTCTTTTATATTTTAACCATAAGCTTTTTAATGTTGAAAAATGTACAGAATTAGAATAACAATTAACAAACATAAAAAGCACTTAACTGGCAACCCCATCAAGATGTCAAATGTGTTGGCTCCACCTACAACTGCAGCAAAATGTGATACTGTGTCCTAATATAAAAAAAAAAGAAAATCAATGAACACTTACCGCTCAAAGTGCACTGGAGTATCAGTAATCCATCTACATGGTATGGGAATAGAACCTACAGCCTTTTGCACCAAAGGGAAATTATGCTATCTCTTTTACCACTATCACTGCTTTGAAATTCTATAGCACAAACACTGGCAACCATTTGCTAAACAAAACAGTTACTCATTGAAAATAGACTTAGCATGACAACAGCAAACTTATCTTTCCTCAAAGCTCACATTATTTGAAAATACACTGAAACTCATATTCCTTGAAAATGCACCCCTGTATTTTTTGAGGATTTTTTTCCCATTAAACAGTGAAACAAAATGTGTGAACCAATAAAAGACAAAATTACCCAAGTCTGGTAGTTCGTATAGAGGACTAAGGCTCTTGTCTCCTGTAACCAAGGTAATGAACTAACTTTTGTCATTCCTAACGAGGGCATTTTACACACACACACACACACACACACACACACACACACACACACGCACACACGCAGACACACACACGCACACACACACACACACAGACACACGCACATGCACACACACACACACACACATACACACACACACATACACACACACACACACACAGACACACACGCACGCGCACAGACACAGACACACATTCACGCACACACACGCGCGCACACACACACACACACACACACACACACACACACACACACACGCAGACACACACACACACACACACACCTTAGTACATATTGAAGGAACATTAGTCTCCCACTAGCTGCTGACAGCAATTCTCCGGTTCAACAAGTGTGCTTGTAGTAAGCAGTGCAATGTGTTTGAGAATGCAGAAATGAACTTCCAATATAAAGAAAAGCAGCAGCAACAGCAGTTTGCTCTCTGGTCCAACATGCGCTCACTTACAGAAGTGAAGTCCCAATGTGTGTTTAAATCTCGCATGTTGTGCATGAGTGCGTATTCACTCTATGTGTGCATCATACTAAAGATGCACACAAAGAGTGTGTCCTTAAAGAAAAATTGTTTTTAATTAAATGTTGCGACAACCCAAGCCAGTGGGCCCTAGGCAACTGCCTAGGTCACCTAGTGCTGGATCTGCCTCTGTCTAGCAGTACAGAGACAAAGGTATATCCTAGATCATAGGATCATAGGAGACTACTAGGCTAATGGTCCCAGGACCCTTACAAGTCTAGCCAAGTTCAACCTGTCTTCCCAATGGTGGCTGGTTCAAGTAGACACTAAAATCAGCACTTATTGGCCCTGTCCAAGAGGGGCACAGGTAGAACCCCCACCCCCGGGGTGAATTTTCAGTTACCCATCCAACAGGGCCAATGAGGGGCTTTGTTTACATGAATAGGAAGCTTGTTCCAAAGGTGGGGCAACCTCTGTGAGACAAGTCTCTGTCTCCAGGAAGTTCTGCTGATGTGACATAACAGATTAAGGTCCTCTGAGCAAGTGACCTGTGAGCCATTTGACTTGCAAATGTGCAGCATTTTCATTAAAGCTGCATCAGAGATTGCTCTATATGCAAGGCACAGGTCACCTATGAGCAGTCTGTATGAAACAGAATAAAGTGACAGTGATTTCGGTCTGTCCACATAAGAAAGATCTTGAAGATCCTGAATTTTCTTTGTAAGGAACCTTTGAGGTCTCTCCAATTGCTGCAGGTGTTTGGAAAGGAGCATACCAAAGGGAGCATTGTACTCTATTATTAGCCTGATGAGGGAAGAGTACAGGGGGGTTATAACCTCTTTTTTTTCTGGAGGCAATGCCCTTACTTATGAGATGAGCAATATAAAATACCCTTCTTACCACTGTGGAGACATGGTGATTGACGTTAAGGTTGCTATCGACCTGAGTGTCCAGATCTCTCACCACTGACTGTGTGCTTCGGGTATTGCTATTGTTATTGCTATTGCTGTGGTAGTTTGCAGGAACATTACTGTTGCCAAAGGGGATGATAACACACTTTTTGCATTGTTTAAAACAATGACTTTGGCACCAGTCATCAGTCTGTGTAAGACCTTCTTGCAGGATGTTGACATCGCTAGGGGTTTCAATGACTGCTCCCAGTTTGCAGTCATCAGCAAAATTTGTCAGCCACAGTCCTTTGGTTTTAGCCTGTACTTCAGAGAAGTAGTTTCCAAACAGTAGAGGTCCCAGAACCAATTCCTGTGGAACATCACTGGTTACAGGTCTGCTGGAGGAGGTGGAGTCCCCCATTTTGATATTGTGACAGTATAAGTTCTATCAGTGAGTCAGTTTGCAACCCACCTAACAATATATGGGTTGATACCAAACTGGGTGAGTTTATCAATGATGCCTGAGAGGAGGATTGTATCAAAGGCCTTGGCTATGTCTAGGTAGGCCATATGCACAGATTTGGCCTCATCTAGGGCTTTGGTGACTGTCCCAAAGAAGTCCACCAAGTTTAACAGGCATGATCTCCCCTTGTCAGAGCCAAACTGGGTGGGGTCAAGTGTTTGGAGATTTCCTATATCTTTGTTAATAAGGTCCCTGATGATTTGTTCCATGACCTTGCAAATAAGGCTGGTCAGGCTAATGGGTCTATAGTTCCCAGGGTACAAGGATGCACCCAGTTTGTGTAAAGGGATGATAGTAGCTGTTTTCCATTCCGCTTGAATGAAGCCAGTGCTTAGGCTGTGATTGAAAAGCGTGCCAAATGGTGATGCTAATTCCTGTTTTAACCCATGTAGAACACAGCCTGGGATGTTCTCTGGTCCCATAGAGGCTGTGTTTGTGGGCTTGGAGAGGTCGTTTAAGACCTGTTCTTCAGAGATACCAGGTGGGGGAACAGGTGTTAGGGATGCTTTGTGGTATATGTGGTGGGGACAGAGGAGTGAAGTTTTCACTGAGCCTGTCAGCCGGCAGGTTTCCAATATCTACAGATTCTGTATATGTAGTACCATTAACTATGAGTTTAAAGCAAATCTGGGCATTACCTTTAAGGTTACTGATGTAACTAAAGAACACCTTGTGGTTATTCTTAGTTAGGGAAGTTAATTTGGATTCATAGTTAGCTTTGGAGGACTTCACTAGGAGTCTTATTTGCTTGCCTAAGTTGAGAAGGGAGCATTTCCAGTTTTGAGACTGTCCCTTAGTACTCTTAGACAGCAATTTCTTTCTCCTGTTGTATAGCCTATTAATGGCAGTTATCCACCAGCTAGGTTTGTTTTTCCTTGAAGATCTTGCTTTGGTTCTATCAGGTATAGCAAAGTCAATACAATTGTACAGGCACTCATATAAGCACTGGTGTATAACTCAGCATAGCTGTCTGTCCCATCAGCGGGGGGAGAGGCTATAAAGCTACTTATGCTGTCATGTAAGAGGTTGTAATTGGCCTTGGAGAAGTTTTTTAGTCTAGTTTTTGCTAAGGTGGTCTTGTGTTATAGTTACTTCTAGCGAGACTGATTTGGTGTCAGATCTCACCAGGGATAGCCACATACTGGGGGTGGTGCAGCGGTCCCCCATGTTGGTGAGCAGCTGGTCCAGGTCATTGGAGTTAACAAAGTGCAGGAACCATTGGGCAAGTGAGTTAGAACATGTAATTTACCCAGTCAATGGATGGGTAATTAAAGGCACCCAAAACCAGGGTATTTGGTTGTATCTTGATTGACTCAAGTATATCCAAGTAGGCTGAGTAGATGTCCTGATTCATGGAGGAAGGTCCTATAGCTGGCAGTAACCTGAAGAGGGTTCTTGGCTACAGTCACTTGTACCTGAAGTAATTCAAGGGAATCGTGCTGTTTAACCAATCTACAGATGTATTTATCTTTAATGAATATTGATACACCACCTGCTTTAGTGCCAATGTACACGAACAAAGGGGGCACTCACAACTGTGACCAGTATACCAGTATCAAACTCCTGTCACACTGCATGAAAGTGCTGGAGAGGGTGACTAATAAATGATCATGCACAGTAGTAGAAAATAAGATGAGAGATGAGCAGTTTAGATTAAAATCAGCACAACTGACTTGTTTGCAATGAAAAAAATAGTTGAAAAGAAGCTAGACATGAAGAAAAAGGCCAACTAGGGATTCTTAGACTTGGAGAAAACATATGACAAGGTCCCAAGAAAGCTAATTTGGATAATTCTGTGACGCTATGTGTGACAATATGAGGTACTGACAGCTATGCCAGGAGAAGTAAGGCAGTGGATGTGTAACATATACCAGCATAGCTAGCTGGAGTTTTGTAAAGAATGATATGTCATTTGTATATCAAACTGATTTGTACAAGTGCTTCTGTTGAAAGCGTATTTGTAAAGCTGCTTGTGTTAAATAAATGTACCAAAAGAAGGTCCTGTTGGACAGAAAAAATAAATACACCTGTATGTCAGACTGTATTATAACTGTTGAAATTAATATTGTAACAGAGGATACCAGAAAAGAAGAGGTTAAGCTCATATCCAGCTAACTTTTAGAAAAATATCCTGAAATTAAATTACTTAATTTAGGCCATAAAGATTGTATGTTACACGTCTCATTGCAGCCAGAGACAAAAAGTCTGTACTAGGAAGCATTCTGTATTGTTCTTGGGGGTGAACTAATTTCTACTCTGGAAGGGAGGAAGTTTGAAATTGTTTTATGACTTTCAGAAGCTACAACACATCTTAGCAAAGTTCTATCTGTGTGTATGGAAACATATATGTGTGAGATTCTGGTTCAGTTTCTAGTAAAGGTGTGTAGTATAAGAACCAATGTCAGATGACCAGATGTATGTGATGTCATTATGTAATCCAGCACAAAAATGTTGTTTTAATACTAGATGAGACAAAGGTCTCAGAGCAGTCTGTTTTTGTGTTCTGGCGTAGAAGGATCACTCACCTACTTCATCTTGCCTTGCTTTAGTAAGTAACCATAGAATAGTAATTCTTTAGATCAGTCAGGAAAATATAATGAGATTACTACTGTTTTTCTGTATCTGTGTGTATCTATTCATCTGTGTTATTTTAATATTTCCTGTGATTCAAACCCTGGTGTTTATTGCAAATAAATATTTAGTATTTTCATGTTCTTTTATTATTTATTATTAAATATATTTAAACTTCTTTTTGTGGCTGGTCCTTTAGAGAATATTTTAACCTTTAAGAGTACTTATATTTATTTGGTGATACTGTGGCCACTCCTGACAGCATTGCCGCATTGGTCAAACACTACCATTTGTATTAATATTAATTTCATTCAGTATAATTGGGTACCCTTGTAAGAGCCTTAGAGTAGCTGGCTTTGGAGTGTCTGGTGGCAGTAACTACCTTATAGTCTGGTCAAAGGGTAGCAGAGTAAGTAAATCTGTGCCAGCCTTTCCCAGGTGTGTGTGTGTGTGTGTGTGTGTGTGTGTGTGTGTGTGTGTGTGTGTGTGTGTGTGTGTGTGTGTGTGTGTGTGTGTGTGTGTGTGTGCACGTGTGTGCATGTGTGTGTGTGTGTGTGTGTGTGTGTGTGTGTGTGTGTGTGTGTGTGTGTGTGTGTGTGTGTGTGTGTGTGTGTGTGCAAATCAAATCTCAAAGAGTGTGTGTGTCAGCTACTTGAAGCAGGGACACAGAGCACTGGTTTCACAGAGAGGGTATTGGAGGACTTGGTTTAGACACTCGGCTGAGGACTTAAGTCTAGAGATGTGCCAGTGGGGAGTCATATTGCCAGCCTAGAGGGAGAGAGAGAGGGAAACCCAGACCCCAGACTGAGTGTGTTCCCTTTGTACTCTTAAGGGAAATTGTGCTTGATGCAGAGAGCTACATCTGGAAATACTGTGTGTATCTATCTTTGTTCCAAGTGAACGTCCCTCACCAGTATCAATGGTGAAGATTCAGGGTCCTTGATTACTGGCCCAGGGGAGGGACGTCACAGTATAAAGTCCCAGAATCTTTGGTAGATTTAGTGCAAGCTATGTACAAGGACCCAATGACACCAGTGTGAATAGTGCTTGGACTTACAGATGAGTTCCCAGTGGGAGTGGATGCACTTCAGGGTTCAGCTCTAAGCCCACTGTTCATTCTGGTGATGGACTATATTAACAAACAGGCCAGTGGCGACAGATCAACAAACTGCTGAATGCAGACAATGTAGTGTTACAACTAGACCCTTAACAAGAACTTCAGCTAATGATAGAGAATGGAATGCAAAACTGAAGGCACATGGGATGAAGCTGAGTACAGATAAGAAAGCTGTCATGGTGGCAAATGAGGAAAAACTGAAGAAGATGAAAACTGAGATAGATGGAAAAATAGTGGAACAGGTTAAAATCTTAAGTATCTGGGAGGGGTGATTATTGAGAAGGTAAGTCTGAATAAGTAGGTTAAAGCTAGAATCAGAGGGGCTGCAGCCATCTGGCATGGGGTGTCAGGGGTATTGGGTGACAGAAGAAAACAAAAGAAGATGAAAAGTAAGGTGTACAAAACCATTATGCAGTCAGTACTACATTATGGTACAGACACCTGGGAAGTGAAGGCAGGGCAGCTGGGGAAGCCAGAGGGGTTTACAACAGATTTGTTAGGATGCTGCTTGGCTAAGAATGCATCTATACAGAGCACTGTTAACTACCACTGCACAATGAGCAGCACTGAGCATTGAGCAAATGTAACAACTTTATACAGGCACAGAAAATCAGCAAACAAGCAAAATAGCCCACTGACCAATTATAACAACCCCTATTAGTTTCTTCAGTAATTCCCAAACTCAGAGGAGACCAGGCTACTCTCTACTATCACTAGAATGAAGACCTTATTTTTCTAACTGTAAAATCACTAGGAATTCCAAGGTAACACCATTTAGTACAGTGAGTGTTAGAGTGGACTTAACCGTGTCCTTACCACTTGTTTACATACATATTTCTGCTTACCTACTTACGTACTTTTACAATCTTTCTTAATTGATATATGTGAGGTGTTTAACATGCAGAAAACTACCAAGAATGTTGGACATTTTTATTGTCTTGTGCTGTGTAATGCATTATACTCACACAATACACCCTGACAGATGCAAAGATGATAGATGTTTGGGCTCAAATCTTCCCTTTTTAATATTTTTCTATTGATTTTATGGTACTGAGTCAATCTCCTAGAGACCACCCTGTGACTAGACTCAGTCCACTAAGAACCTTATAGCTAACAAATGGTAAATAAATAAAAAAGCCATCAGTACTTTGTTCGGCTTGAGTTCTAAGAGTTCCCTGGAGGATGTTTTGTTGGTTTTTTTTTTTTTTTTTTTGAAGAAAACCTGGTACTGCATTCTATGCTTGAGTGCTTAAAAAGCCGTTTTTTTCTTTGTTAATGAGTACAAACAAAATGTACATCCCAGTCTCGTCCCTGAACATAGCATATTGATTTCCACTAACAACAATGAACTGGGGAAGGCATAGTTGTGAAATGTGTTGAAAAGTTTAGAACCCCAGGCCATTTGCATACTACTGAGTCTGTAGATGTTACCTCACACCAATGTGGAAATTTCCATAGCTAGTCTGTTTTACTGAGGTCAAATAAAGAAATAGCATTATTTTATTTATGGGTCTTTATTTAGGATAAAAGGGAGGTAATTTGGGTGTTTGCTGCTCAAAATATAATTAGGAAGCAATATAAATGATTTATAGGCAAACGCTGGACTGGGTATGAATATTTTAATATAGTTTCTTTTCTTAAGAAAGAGAAGAGTAAGAAAACTGCAAGTACATTTTTGTTTAAACTGTTGATATTTTATTTTTAAGCTTGTATGATTTATCTAGCTTTTGGGAAGTTTAGGCTGTTGAACAATGTGGAGCTGTTTTAACAAATGAGCTGTTTCACTAAATTTAAGTGCTACTAAATGTGGTTTCACAATGTATTGATAAAAGACAGCCTGTCTGAAATGATGATTCAGTAATTCTTGTAATTTTTGATCCTCAGTTGCAGTTTTCGTCTTGTTCATTTATTTTAGCATGTTTCATTTGGAGGCCAGCTACACCCCCATACAATTTTTATAACTTAGGATGCATAGGGTAGCAAAACCGCATCTCAGACAGAGAAATAGCAAAATGAGCAGTTTAAGGAAAGTATGCCAACTAGTATACAGAACAAATATACATCATTTAGTTACTTGTGTACATTTTATACTTCACAAATATTAATATGGGTTGGGAGAACATTAGTATACCAAAAAGATTATCTAGTTATGGGATTATTACTCTTACATTACAAAAATATAAAAAAAAGATTTTTTTAATAAAGTATGCTTTTCATTCAGTCGCTCTAAAAAGTATAAAATGAGGAAGAAAAGTGAAAACTTTGTAAATTAAACACAAACAAGCTGATTTCAGAAAAGCATCTGAGGTTGGTTTTGCTGACTCTGGTAATGAGGTAGCAGAAGAAGCAGCATATCTATATGGCTCGCCTTCATAAAGTAAACTTACCATTTCATCGACGTTCAAAACAGTGAAATGACAATGTCACATGTTTACAATCACGAACTCCTGGAACATTGTATTTCCTGTACAGGAAAGTAACCACTTGGCCACCATGGTGAACTTTGCCTTTTCTCCAGTGTAGTGCGATCTCAGAGTTTTCATATATAAGTAGAGGTGTGTGGGGCGAAGCCCCCCACTTCTGTGGGTGTAATTTGTTTCCGTTTGTAATGCTATCATTGGTGGCCAAGTGGTTACTTTCCTGGAGAGGAAATACGATGTTCTGGGAGTTCGTCATTGTTAACATGCGATGTTGTTGTCTCGCTGTTTTGAACATTGACGAAATGGTAAGTCGAAATTATGAAGTAGACTCCTCCATATATCTCTATGTTATTCTGAATGGATCTGATGTGTGTGCATGTTTGTGTGTGTGTGTGTGTGTGTGTGTGTGTGTGTGTGTGTGTGTGTGTGTGTGTGTGTGTGTGTCTGTGTGTGTGTGTGTGTGTGTGTGTGTGTGTGTGTGTGTGTGTGTGTGTGTGTGTGTGTGTGTGTGTGTGCGCATTGTCTCGCTAATGACAGAGGTACAATATTTTTCTTAAAGACTAAAATATTGTCTGTCTGTCATTAATAGAATGCTTTTTATTGAAACTGGCTTAGCGAGACAGAACCAAAGAGAGACAGGGCCACAGAGCCAATTTCAATAAAAAGCATTCTGAAAAGGTACTATGCCCCCCTCCCCACCTTTTACTTTTGCTTCTACTCTCATAAAGATTGTTCATAGGTTCGTGGGTTCATAGGTATTTACTAGGCTAATGACCACAAGGGCCTTTTTAAGCCTAGCAATGCAGTCCAAATCTCTGCCAAGTTCTGATACCCTTGATAAGTGTAAGTCGGGGTTTGAGAGATGAAACATTTACAAGCAGGGGCCCGGGAAATTAACCATTTACAGGTTGCCTGTGTCCATTAGAGACATTCATTGGTGCCAAACCAGAGATGAATTTCCTGTGCCCCATCCAATTGTCCAAGTTGCACTTGAATTGGGTTAGGGAAGAACTCTGCTTCACATGGATAGGGAACCTGTTCCGTAGACAGGGTAGTCTCTGGGATACATACCTGTCCCTCCAGCAGGTCCTATTTAAATCACAGGCAAAGTTTAAGTCTTTCAAATGGGTAGTTTTGGTGCTGTTTGTTTTGTGGATATGCAGGATGTCGATCAGAGTGGGGTCTGACAATGCCCTGTATGCAAGTCATAGATCTCCGCTCAAAAGCCTGTAGGAGACAGAATACAGGGATAGGGCCTTGAGGCGGTCTGCATAGGACATATTACTTATGCCCAGTATTCTTTTAGTGAGGAACCTCTGTGGAAGTTCCAATTGTTGGATATGTCTGGTTAGGTACATACCAAAGGGGGAATTGTACTCAATGATAGGTCTGATGAATGCCGAATACAGTGGAACAATGACTTCCTTGGACTTAGATACCATACCATTGTTTATAAGTTGCACAACATAGAATGATTTCCTCACTACAGTAGACACGTGACAGTCAAAGGCTAGATTACTATCTATGTGTGTCCCTAAGTTCCTGACTACTGGGTCATTGAGAGGAATGTGTTGTCAGTATTATGCTTACCAGGCATGGATGACTTCCCAAAGGATACTTTTATGCATTTCTTGGCATTTAGTTTTAATCCATGGCTCTGACACCAGTTGTTTGCCTGTGTCAGCCCCTCCTGGAGAACATTCGTGTCAGTATGGGATTCAATGACAGCTCCTAATTTGCAACCATCTACACATTTAGTCAACCACAGACCACTGACATTGGCCTTGACTTCATAGAAGTAAATGCCAAAAAGGAGTGGTCCAGGGATTGATCCCTGAGGGACTCCACTTCTGACTGGCCTCTTTTAACTTCATGGGTTCTGTCTGTGAGTCATTTGGCTATCCACTGGGTGACATAGCCTGAGTGGGGTATTATGTCAAATGCCTTGGCCAGGCCAAGGTAGGCAGTGTGAACCATTTTTCCCCTCATCCATTGCTTTGGTTATCTTCTAAAAGAAGTCCACCAGATTGGGTAGGCATGATCTGCCTTTGATGAAATTAAACTGGGTTGGGTCCAGTGTCCGGAGGTTTACTATATCTCTGTTGATGATCTCCATGATAATTCTTTCCATGGCTTTATATATAAGACTAGTGAGACTTATGGGTCTGTAGCTTCCAGGGTCTGTAGATGGCCCACCGTTGTGCAGAGGGATGACTGTTGCTGTTCTCCATTCATGAGGCATGAAGACTGTTTGGAGGCTACAGTTAAATAGTAATTCCAGAGGTCATCCTTTGTATGATAAATTTCATTTAGAGTTTCCAGCATTCCATTTTTCCATGACTACTATGATGTCAAATTCCCACTTTCATCAATTATAACTAGGTAGGAACTTTGTTGCCAACATTTCCAGTAATATTATTTGTAACCTGTCTTAATGTAGATACCCATCTGGTCCCATCCATGTCCTTATTATCTCAGAGTAATTGCTAAAGGACCTAGACTTACTATCTTTCACCTCCCCCACCTTTACACCTTCCTGGCTACTTGTTTGCTGTGAATGTGACCCAGGTTATGATCATATTATTGCATTCTCTCTTGACATGTTTGGTGTAGAAAACTTTTATTAAGGACTCTTGGGCAGATGCAGATATCTATTGAATATAACTTTTTTCCCAGCAAGCAAGCTTTCATTCTCTTCTACAGACATACTCTTCATCTCTCCACCCTTTCTTCAGTAACATTGCTTGGAAGTCACTGCTGTCACAGATTAGGTAAATTATTTTTGAAGATTACATAATTTGTTGCTTGCCTTAGACTAGTAACTTCAAATCAAATGGCAGCTGCAGGAAACAGCTGAATAGGGTGGGGCCAACTAGAAAGGGGTGGGGCTATGTTACAGTGGGATCAACATAGACCATGCTTACCATTTTACATAAAATAAGTGCTACTGGTCAATCACTATTGCGCTTGCTGAATAGTCTACCAACCAGTACTAGACTAAAGTGCATTTCAGAATTTCAGAGCTAATGAGGTATTTAGGCTCTGCTATAACACAACAAAAAACCTAAACATCTCTAAACAATAAAAAAGTGGTTGATCTTGACTGCTTGAAAACTGTTATGAATACACATGATGTAGTAAACATACATTGTACTGTATGAGATAATCTGTATTTTGTACCATGCCAAATGAAATGCAAGGAAATCTCACAGTACTATCTTAATGTATTATTTATAATTCAAGGTCACACCAATGCCTAATGTGCCAGTGTTTCTGAGAGACAGTGAGATGATGTCAAAAGTCAGTACAATTGACTATTACAGACTGCGGTGGTGGTGCTGTGGTAGCGTTGTCGCCTCACAGTAAGACGTTTTCTTGTTCGATTATCAGCTAGAGCGTCTTCTGTGTGGAGACATGCGTGAATGGGCATACCTTCATTGAAGGTTGTGCATCAGGGTCGGCAACTCGGCACGTAAAAATCTACTGCCAATCATTAGCAGACCGGAGTTCCGCTGTGGCGACCCCTAACCGGGAAAAGCCGAAAGACACAACAACAACAACAGCTGGAAGGCAGAGCAAATTATTACATGTATGTATAGGTTGGTTTGAAGAATCACCTATGCAGTATGCTGCAAACAGTACTTCTTATTCTGTTTCTGCACCCAAAGAGAAGCTATATTCTGGTCTGGAATACATCAGGTCATACTGGATTTCATTTTTGTTTCCTTTGT
The DNA here is from genome assembly GCF_019279795.1 of Protopterus annectens. Lineage (NCBI taxonomy): Eukaryota > Metazoa > Chordata > Ceratodontiformes > Protopteridae > Protopterus > Protopterus annectens. The sequence goes on from NC_056745.1 coordinate 365,162,550, forward strand.
TGTACCAAATAATTGCATCTGCTGTGTTCCTCTGGGTATTTCTCAGGTTTCTTACTTCCAGATAAAGTCCATTCATCTCCCTTTTTTTTGTGCAAACAAATCAATAACTCTTTGGAAGAAGTTTGTTATATTCCATGTTAACTCTTTTCCAGTAGAAATCATAGTCAATGCATTCATTCTTTCCTTGCCCATAGTACTACAGAGAAGCGTTTTAATTCTTTTCAGTGTTGAGAAATACCTTTCTGCCTCGGTAGTTGACATTGATTTGGTGGCTATAATCAACAACACATAGAAAGTCTCTGAAAATGCACTGGTTAATGAGCTGACCACCAAGAATTTTAATATCTTGACTGCACTGCCACTTGCTGCAAAGTCTTCTGGGCAATACACCACTATCACTCCAAGTTCCATTCTAAGTTGTCCCTTCAACAGGAATGGTTAGTTTTCTATTGTTTCTGTGAAGAGATTTTCTGGAAACTCTTTTGTGTATGCTAAAAAGTTTACAGGCAGTAGCATCTGTGAAGCCTGAAGATGCCCAGTTTGCTCAAATTGTGATGTTGCCTGGAAGCTTATGACATGACATACTTCCTTTGCAGCACAGACAATGTCTGATGCAGTGGTTCTCGTCTATGTCTTGCCAGGATGTTCTCTGTCTGTAGGTATTGTTCTGTAATGCTGACAATAACTGATTTAACACTCTCTCAGTTGCATTCAAAATATGGGTACATTCTTTTCAACTGTGGTTGCGTCAGTGATGCAACACTTAAGTTGCCTGTACAGAATATCAACATGGAGCATTATACAATGGAAAACAGTCAGCCAAAACTTAAATTCATCATCTTCAAGTGTTCGCATTAGCCCATTCACTTCCTGTACAGTTCATAGGTTGGTATTAGGCTATACAAGCCTAGCCATAACAATTCCCTGACTATTTCTTCCCAGAATATTTATTTCCCTGGTCTAGCAGGGTGACTGACATGATCCCCAGGGTGAATTTCCTATCTCCCATCCAATCGTCAAGGTTGAAGGGAGCCAAAGAGGTGCTCAGCTTGACATATATGGGCAGTCTATTACAGAGTATGGGGAATCTCTGGGTCAGGAACCTATCCCTCCAGCATGTTTTGTTCATTGTGATGACCAGGTTTAGATCCCTGGAGCATATGGTTCTGAGGGATTGGGATTTCTTTAAGTGTAGCATGTCCAACAGCACTGGGTTTGACATGGCTTTATATGTTAAGCAGAGATCTCCTATGAGTAGGTGATATGTGATAGAGTATAGCTGGAGTTTTTTAGACGGTCAGCATAGTTGCTTGTAAAAATAATAAAAAATACTTTGACAGCAAGTCCAAGTTTTCATACACTGCATTTACACTGCAGATATTAAAATTCCACCATGTTCCAGACATTCACGGTATCTGTTATACTACTATACTGTCCAGAGCAGCTTATCTTTGAACTGAATGTGAGAAAAAGTCTGGAATTCCACCAAGAGTTAAAAAAAATGTCCTTGCTTCAGTATTATGTAGTGTGGCTCTTTGCATTATCAGACTAAATTGGCAGTCATAGCAATGTACATAATAAGCATATTTAAATTCCTGTCTTATCATCACCTGGACCCCATGCTGAACTCCACTCATAACAGATGCACCATCGTAACCCTGAGCAACCACTTTTTCATGCTAGTCTCCCACTACTTCCTTCAAAAAGTTCAATTATCACACCAGCAATATGCTCTGCAGTTTCCCAAGTGGTATAAAATATCTCAAAAAAGTTCCTGCACCTGGCCATTGACAACATAATGGCAATTTGTCACAGCCCTGCAGCATCAGTGGTTTCATCTGCAATTACTGCTACAAATTTTGCAGTACAAATCTCTTTTTTTATTATTATTATTTCTTCTCTGCTTACAGTTAACATGCAATCCAGGAGTTCATTCTGAACTGTTTTTGTATGTTCATTCTGAAGTTTTTATGTGTTCAACAAACTTACGATCAATCCTGTATGTGAAGTCTACCAGTCTGCAGAATATTCCAGCACTCAGTGAGTCTTCAGATTCATCACAGCCTCTCAAAGCTACTCCTTCTTCTTTAGCACACAGCTTGATGCAGTCAATAATACCTGATATAACTTGTTGATGTTCTACTTTCTTGTTGTCTTTCTTTTTTTTCTCAAATATTTTTTTTATTTTCAATTAAAATAACATTTACATAATATTTTTAAATAACAGGTCAGTTATCAGAGATACAATATTTATTATTGCAGAGTGTCCAACAAAGATATAACTTTCTTCCAAGGATTATTTGCCAATGGCCTGGGATAGATTCGTAGTTCTTTGATTTTTATTTCCATCAATGCAGTTGTCTTCAGTAAAGTGTAGAATTCTTCCAAGGTCGGGGGTGTATTTGAATTCCACCTTCTGGTTACGCATTTCCTAGATATATCAAGTATTGTCCATAACAAATACATATTTGTCTTATTCAGGTAGGGACCTTCATTTACATTTAGTATTATCAATACTTTTGTTAAGGTAAAGGATTCATTAAATAAAGCTCTTAAAAATGATTGATTCTATTCCAATATGATTTAATTTTATTACATGCATAAAAAATATGAATCCAGTCTGCTTTATTTGACTTTTCACACCTCCAGCAAAAACATTTTTAGTAGTACTGATCTTTTTAATTCTATCTGGTGTTAAAAATGCTCTATGTAAGTATTTCCAGTTAAATATTTCCCAGTACTGTGTGTTAGAGGTGTAATTAACTGATAGTAAGATGCTACTTTTAATTTCTTCTGTTAACTGCAATGACTGACCTTTTGTTAAGAACTGCCAGTATGATGGTTTGGGAATTGTTTTATATGTTATTAACTCTTTCATAGGTTCATAGGTAGGTACTAGGCTATCAGCCCAAGGGCCTACATAAGCATAGCCAACAAGGTTCCCTGGCTTACGCCACCAAAGAAAGTTATTTTCCTGTGCCACTGATGAGCAGAGACACAGAAGTGATCCCCGGGGTGTATTTCCTATTTCCCATCCACTCATCAAGATTTTTCTTGAAGAGTGCTAATGAAGAACTTTGCTTGACATAGATGGATAGCCTGTTCCAGAGTATGGGAAGTCTCTGGGACAGGAATCTATCCCTCCAGCATGTCCTGTATTGTGGGGACAAGGTTTAGGTCCCTAGAATGTGTAGCTCAGAGGGATTGGGATTTCTTTATGTGTAGCATGTCTAACAGCTCTGGGTTTGACATAGCTTTATATGTTAGGCTGAAATCACCTCGGAGTAGGCGATATGCTACGGAGTAAAGCTGGAGTTTTTTGAGGCAGTCAGTGTAGGGCATTTGTTTGAGGCCAGTAATCCTCTATGTGAGGTACTTCTGTGGCCTTTCTAGCTGCAGCAGATGTCTTGTGAGGCACATTCCAAAAGGGACATTGTACTCTATAATGGGTCTAATGAGTGTCGAGTAGAGGGGAACAATGACCTCTCTTTTCCTGGATGAGAACCCTTTTATGATGAAGTGTGCCACAATGAAGGACTTCCTGACTACTGTGGTGATGTGACTATCCAAGTAGAGACTACAGTCCACCTGGGTCCCAAGGTCTCTTATCACACATTCTGTGTTAAGTAGATTGCTGCCTATGTGGTAGTTCATGGGTACAGAGTTTTTACCAAAGGGGATGACACTGCACTTTTTGGCATTGAGCTTGAGGACATGGCTCTGACACCAGGCATCTGTCTCAGCGAGGCCCTTCTGTAGGATGTCCACATCATTTGGGGACTTGACTATGGCACCTAGTTTGCAGTCATCTGCGAACTTCATTAGGCAGAGGCCTTCTGTGTTAGCCTGTACTTCAGAGAAGTAGATACCAAACAGAAGAGGGCCCAGGATGGAATCCTGTGGTACTCCACTTGCCACTGCTTTGAGGTCAGATTTGGAGTCTGCAACTTCTACAGTGTGGGTTCTGTTAGTGAGCCAGTTGGCAACCCATCTTGTGATGTTCATAGGTTCATAGGTTGATACTAGGCTATCTTCCCTAGGGCATTTATAAGCCTAGCCAGAGTGTGTTTGGCTTTCACCACCCTTTTAGATTAGTTGACTGTGCCTCTGTATAGTAGGTCACAGAAGGTAGCCCTTTTAAGGTTAGTTTACTGTACCTCTGTCAAGCAGGGACACAGAAGAGATCCCAGGGGTAAACTTATGATCTCCCATCCACTTGTCAAGATTTCTCTTGAAGAGGGTCAGTGAGGGGCTCTGCCTAACATGGATTGGGATTTTGTTCCAGAGTGAGGGGAGCCTCTGGGATATGAATCTGTCCCTCCAGCATGTCCTATTTATTTCTGTGCTGAGGTTCAAGTCTCTGGAGCATGTAGCTCTAAGGGATTTGGATTTCCTGAGGTGAAGCATGTCCATTAATTCTGAGTTGGACATGTAGGGATTGATACCTAGTTTAGTGAGTTTAGCTATAATTCCAGAATGGGGGATGGTGTCAAAAGCCTTGGCGAGGTCAAGATAGGCTGTGTGAACCACCTTACCCTCATCTATGGCTTTGGTGACTGCCTCAAAGAAGTCGATCAGGTTCAGGAGGCATGATCTGTCTTTCACAAACCCGAACTGGGTGGAATCCAGAGTTTGGAGGTCACCAATGTCTTTGTTTATGAGTTCCATGATGATATGTTCCATGGCCTTGCAGACCAGGCTCATCAGGCTAATAGGTCGATAGTTCCCAGGATCAGTGGTGGCTTCCCCTTTGTGGAGTGGGATAACTGTTGCTGTACGCCATTCAGTGGGCACAAAGCCTGATTCAAGGCTATTATTGAACATGGTGCTTAAGTGGGGAGCCAGTTCGTTCTGAAGTTCGTGTAAAACGCAGCCTGGGATGTTGTCCGGTCCCATGGATGCTGTGTTTTTGACTTTAGAGAGTGCAGCTTTTACCTGCGTAGTTGTGATTACAGGGACTCTGCATTCTTCCTGTATAGATATGGGCCCTTTAGGGGGTGAGGGGGGGTAAAGTTAGCACTGAACCTGTCTGCCAGGATGTTGGCAATATCAGTTGGTTCTGTAATTTTCGTGCAGTTGTGCTGTAACTCAGAGCAGATCTGGGTGTTGCCATCGAGATTCTTGACATAGCTATAGAATGCTTTGTGGTTGTCCTTAGAATTAGTGGCGATTTTGTTTTCGTAGCTAGCTTTGGAGGATCTTATAAGGGATCTCAGCTTCTTATTGAGGCTGACCAGGGGGCTCCTCCACTCATGGGATTTTACTTTCCTTTGCAACAGTTTCTTCCTTCTGTTGTACAGTTTGTTTATGGCAAGGGACCACCAGATTGGCTTCCTTTTTTGGAGGATAGCGTCTTGTGTAAGTGCTTATAGAGTGCATTTGTATAGGATTCAGCAGTTGTAACTGTATTGTCCATCTGCATGGGTGTCATGAAGTTCACCACTTCTGTCTTAAGAAGCATGAAGTTGGCTTTGGAGAAATTTTTTACCATGGTTTCCTTAATGGGGGGTGAGGGTGGGATGTGGATATCAAGGGTGATTAGCTTATGATTGGATAGGACCAACGAGGAGTTGACTTCAGGTGTGGAACACCGGTCACTCATGTTGGTAATGACTAGGTCTAGGATATTGTTGCCCCTGGTGGGGGTGTGGATAAGTTGATCCAGGGCATTGGAGTTTATGAATTCCAGAAAGCGTTGAGCCAAGGAGTTGGTACATGAGTAGTTTTCCCAGTTAATGGTGGGGTAGTTGAAGTCGCCCATTATTAGGGTGTTTGGTTGAACCCTAATATTTTCCAGTACATCAAGAAAAGAGGAGTGGGAATCCTGGGGCATGGTGGGGGATCTGTAGCAAGCAACAATTTGGATTGCAGTTTTGCCCAGAGTTAGTTGCACTTGGATAACCTCGGATGCATTATGCTGAGCAACTAGTCTGGTGGTGTGGATAGCCTTAATGAATATGGACACACCTCCACCTTTGGTGTTTCAGTCTAGGTTACTTGGCTGAAAAGTGTGGTATGAGTTATAACCTGGTAGTGCAGGGGTACTCTCTGGAGCCCTGAACCAGGTCTCAGTCACTGCACAGATATAGATGTTCTCCATTTTAAGGAGTGCCTCGAGTGAGTGCATTTTGAGATTTAGACTTCTAGCATTGAGTAGCATTACCCTCAGCTTTTGCTTGACTGTTCCTGTTACAGTGGTGAATTTGTTATTTGAACCTTGCCTAAAAAAGGCACTATAGGGGCAGCAAGAGCCTTAGCCAGTATCCAGAATCCCAGGGGCGACAGGTGCAGGCCATCTGTGGCAAAGCATCGTGGTCTGTCGACCATGTTATCCCAAGCAGACAGATACTGGATCCCCTTAGAATGACATTTATATAGATTTGAAATGGAATTTTTCTTTTCACAACTATTATATATAAAGTCATACAGAAAACTTATTAGATTTGGAATATCTTTAAATGAGGAATTATTAATTAATCTGCATAAATCTTGAGTGTACATTAGAATGCTAACCAGTCCTGTGTTGGAATATTGTAAGCAGTTTTTTATCATATGTATATCTAAAACATTTAATTTATTTACACATTGAAACCAGCATAAGAATCCATTTTATTCCCAGGAGGTTATTGTTTCCCTATATATTTTGTGAGGAAAGTTCTTAGTGATGGTAAATGGGGTTAAAAGGTCAAACCAAAGTTTTAGATCTATGTTTGAATTGATAAGTTTCCTAAATGAATTGATGTAATGATTAATCAGTGTTGTTTTAGAAGGTTTTGTTATATTATATTGTATACTTATGCATAGTATGTACCAGGGTTTGTTTGATTTGTCTACTATTAATTTTTTTTTTCACAGATTAAATTCATTTGTTAATATATCCATTGTTAATTATTTCCAGTTGGGAAAATAATTTGGGTTTATCCAGTCTATTGTAGTTTTAAGCACAGATGCTTTTATATATGTATGCTTTTGGAGCTTTTCTCCCCGGGCCTCTGCTGAAAATGGACATATATCCAGTCGGACCAGCCTGGTCAACAAATGTAAAATAAAAAATAAAATAAAAAAAATATTTCTATTTCTGGGAAATTCAATCCTCCTTGTTTCCAAGGTCTAATGTGATGAGTTAGAGCTACTCTATTCTTTTTGGGATACCATAAACATTTTATTAAACATGAGTTTATTTCTATAAGAATGTATCTTCCAGGAATTAACTATATTGCTAATGCTAAATATAGTATTTTTGGCAATAAGACCATTTTTATTAATTGTAATCTGATTTCAAATGTTAATATAATTTTGTTCCACTTTTCTATATATATTTTTATTGTTTCAATAATGTTTTTATAGTTAGACATGCGTGAATGAGCATGCCTTCGTTGAAGGATGGGCATCAGTCTGGCACCTCGGCACCATAAAAATCTACTGCCGATCATTAGCGGACCGGAGTTCCACTGTGACGATCCCTAACCAGGAAAAGCCGGAAGAAGAAGATTAATATTGTTTCATTTATATTTTTGCATAACACTATTCCTAAATAATTTAGCGTAAGTCCTTGTTTTCTTATGATGAATTTACTGTAACTTGTAGGTTTTTATTCTTATTTAAAAATAGAAATTTTGATTTTGATCTATTAAAGTGTAGACCTGAAATCTTATAAAATTTCTCCATTACTTCTTCTAGCTCTCCTAATGACTCTCTGGAGTTTGATAGGGTTAATAAAATATCATCAGCAAAAAGCATTATTTTAGATATGTACTGGTCATAGACTTCTATTCCTTTTATTCTTGGATTATTGCATATTATTTATGCAAGTATTTCTATAGCCAAAGCAAATAAAATAGGAGAAACGGGACATCCATGTTTAGTACATTTCGTTATATGGATAGATACTGAGGTGAAAGGACCTAATTTAATGTAGGCTAAGTTATTAATATATATGTTTTTAGTAATAAGATGAAGGGAGGAGGAAATTCAAATAATGCTAAAGTTTTAAATAGATATTCCCAGTTGAGGGAATCAAAGGATTTTTCTATGTCTAATCCGATTACAAGTATTTCTCTAGCTTCTTTATTCACATAATCTATAAGAGTAAGTACCCTTTTAATATTATGTGTGTGCTTGTTATATAAAAATTCAGTTTGATCATTATTAATTGTCTTTGAAAGTGGGATTTTCATTCTGTTAGCTAGGATTGACATGAATATTTTATAATCATTATTCAGTAATGATATAGGTCTGTATGAGGTGCAAAGGTCTGATGGTTTATTATCTTTAGAATTGGTGTTATGAGAGAATATTCCCATGAGGGTGGTACTTTTGCTTCTGACTGGACTTCTAGCAAAGTTTAATGAAAAAGGGAGATTACTGTTGAAGGGAAGAGTTTGCAAATTTCCGTAATTATACCATCTATTCCTGGAGTAGGCTTGCCACCCCTCAGTTTATTTTCTGGACTGTCCGGAAATCAGACTGATTCTCCGGTAGTCTGGAAAACACTGCACAAACTCCGGTATTCTGTTTCAAAAAGGAAACAGACTATCGGAGTTTGTAAATCGGCTGATTTACTATGCTTTTTTTTTTTACAGAAAAGCATAGTAAATCAGCTGAAAGCAGGCAGCAGGAATGAAAAAGAGGGTGTTCCTGTTAAGTGATGTCATCGTGACATCACACAATGGGTGGAAAGTGGGCGGGAGAGGGGGTGGGGTGGGGTGGGTGGGGTTACTGGTGATGCGAGGGGCATGGCTTTACTCCGGTTTTAGCCACAAAGGAAGGTGGCAACCCTACCCTGGAACTTTGTTAGATTTACTTTCTTTTATCTTGTCAACAATTTCTTTGTAGGATATAGGTTTTTGTAGGTCTAGTTTTAAGTTTTCGGGAATGTTTTTTATATTGATAAGGTTTGTATCTAAGTTTATTTGGTTGGTATCTAAATCTTGTAATGGAACTGGAATGCTTCAAGGATGTCTCCTATATCTGATACTTTTTCCCTTTCTTTTCATGATATATACTACTAATGGTATTTGCTTTAGATTGTATTTTAATTCTTGTAGATAAGTTATGTAGGTATCTGGGGGAGGTAGCTAATGAGTTTATTTTTAATTTTTCCAAGGCTAGACAAGTTTTGTGTGTTAGAATTTCATTACATTTTTTATTTAATTCCTCTATTTCTTTTTTGACTTCTGGACAATTCTGATTTTTTTTTTAGATTTTGCAGTCAAGAGTCTGGTTTGCAAGTCTAATAATTTAGATTCCCACTCTAACTTTGTTTTTGTACCAGCTAAGGGTCTTACCAAATAAATATGCTTTTAATGAGTCCCAAACCATGACTCTACTGATTTCTGTTGTATTATTAATTTCAAGAAATAATTGTAGTTCTGACAACATCCAGGGTCTGAATTCTTTAATTTTCGTGATATATGATGGAATTCTAGTTGAGGGGATTAAAGGTTTAAACTCTATGTGGAGCTTCATTATCAGAGAGTCATGATGTGAGAAGGGGCATGGAACTATTGAGAAGTTGAGGATTTTTGTTTGTAAATCTTGAACTATGAATAATTTGTCTATTCTGGTTTGTGTTCTGAATCTATGGTCTTTATGGGAAAATAATAAGGATTTATCATCTTTTACTTTAAAGGTTTTTTCTTCACATATTGTACTTATTTGACTGCCTGCACTTTTAAAAAGTTGTTTTTTGTTTAAATAAATTGTTTAACTGTTGTAGGCTACACACTAAAGTGTGATAGCCTTTTCTGATCGCTTGTAGTCGTTTAAAGCTGTTTTAAGCGTACTTTTTTCTGTTTTTGCCTTATCTTAGCTAGTATAGTCCAGTTTTCAGGCTAGTGCTGAATTCAGGGCTGTGTTACAAGTTTCTGAGTTGCCCATACCTTACTTGGATAGAGGGAAGTTTCTCTGTTCACCTGTGAGAGAGGGGAACTTTGAGCAGCCATCTGTCCCTGGAGGAGTGGTTCCAGCCCAGAAGTTAGTAGTTTAAAAACCGTGTTTACACGGTTTTGTGCGCTGGGCAGCACTGGTTAGCTAGGGTTAAATTATTCCCGGCTCTACTAAGTCTCCTCTTCAGTTTTTCCCTTGAAACTAGTCTAACTCTCAACCTAAGCACTAGTATCCTACAGTCCAGCACTTGCTCAGACCTAATAGCAAGCACTAATTAACCCGACACTTGACTGCCCAGCAGGGCAAGGCTCTTTATCCACCCCTCACCAACCAAGCGACTAAGCAGCTCACCCTACTATTCAGGCATGACCAAGGGGCAACTTCAGGTGTACTCTCCAGTCCAGCTGGTGAATCTGGGTATCCTGAGGCAATGTTACAACTGCCTCATGTACACAGACAGCCCTCTCCTCCTACCACAAAAAACTAACATATGCGAGAGATGCAATTATACAGCCAAACTGGAGGCTAAGGTCACTCCACCCAAGACTGGAACAGACAGTCATGAGGAGAAGATTAACACTTGCACCACACCTCCAGCCTCACATAGACCTACTAAACCAGCACTGGCAAAAAATACACATAGATACACAAAATCATACTCAGAGGCTCTAAATAAAAACCTGCAAAAGCATCAGAGAACTCCAAAGCAGACACCAACAAAACCTGCACCTCCCGTCACAAACCAGACAACACATAAAACACAAAATTAATGTGCCGCACAATCACAGCCCTTAAGGCAAAATAAAATACCTAACACACTAGTAATAGGCGACTCAATAGTCAGGCACACTAACGCCCCACTCACCAGGCTGGACAAGGAGAAGGTTACTGTTAGCTGCCTATCGGGAGCCAGAATCCGCCACATAACACAAGCACAAAGGTCACTCCAGAACAAATACAAATATGACTCTGTCATTGTTCATGTTGGTGTGAATGACCTGAAATGTACCTCCCTGGACTACATAAAAAGAGACATGGAAGAGCTCTCTGATCATGTAGCCCAGGCGGGTATGACCCTGACCCTGAGTAGCATCCTGCCCTCACCAAGAATGATACCTCAGTATAAAGAAAAAATGATCAATTTCAACAACTGGCTAAGCTTCTGGTGTCATTCAAAGGGGATCCAGTGTCTGTCAGCCTGGGATGACATGCTCGACAAGCCGCGTTGCTTCGCAAGAGATGGCTTGCACCTGTCACCCCTTGGCTTTTGAATACTGGCCAAGGCTCTTGCTGCCCCCGTAGTGCCTTTTTTAGGCAAGGCTCAAAATTCAAACCAACCACCGTAAACAGCACAAGTGAAAAAATTAGGGTTATGCTACTCAACGCCAGGAGTTTAAATCTCAAAATGCATGCACTCGAAGCACTCCTAAGTATGGAGAACGTCGACATCTGTGCAGTAACTAAAACCTGGTTCAAGGCTCCAGAGAGCACTCCAGCAGTACTGGGCTACAACTCATACCACACATTTCAGCCACAGAACATGGACCGAAACACAAAAGGAGGGGGTGTATCCATATTCATCAAGGATACTCACACCTCCAGGTTAGTGGTGCAGCATGATACCTCTGAGATCATCCATGTGCAACTAACATCAGGCAAATCTGCAGTGCAAATTGTGGCCTGCTACAGATCACCCTCCATGACCCAGGACCACCACTCCGCCTTTCTGGAGACACTGGAAAACATGAAGGTCCTACTGAATACCCTGATATTGGGTGATTTCAATTACCCTACCATTAACTGGGAAAACTACTTGAGTACAAACTCCCAGGCTCAGCGCTTCCTGGAATTTATCAACTCAAATGCCCTGGATCAGCTGGTCAACTCCCCTACCAGAGGCCACAACATATTGGACCTGGTCATCACCAACATGGGCGACAGGTGTTCTGTACTGGAGGTCAACCTGTCACTGGTTAGATCAGACCATAAACTAATCACCCTGGATGTCCACACCCCACCACCACCCCCAACCAAGGAAACCACAGTGAAAAACTTTTCTAAAGCAAACTTCACCTTACTTAAGGCAGAGGTGGTAAGTTTCACAGCCCCCACGCTAAAGGATAACACTGCTCAAGATGCAGAAACCTTTACAATTGCACTCTATGAGCACCTACAAGGATGCATGGATCGTACCATCCCTAGCAAGACCAAGACTCACTCCCCTAAGAGACGGAAACCAGTCTGGTGAACCCCTGCCGTAAACAGGTTATACAACAGAAGGAGGAAACTAGTTCAGAAAAAAGCAAATCCCAAGAAGCAAAGACATCCCTGATCAGTATCAGTAAGAAACTAAGGTCCCTCATAAAATCATCCAAGGCTAACTTCGAAAGAAAAATAGCCAATGATTCAAAAGTCAACCACAAAGCCTTCTTTAGTTATGTCAAGAATCTAAGTGGCAACTGACAGATATGCTCTGAGCTAGTGCAAAATAGCACAAAATATACTGAACCTACTGATATTGCCAACATCCTGGCAGATGGATTCAGTGCAAACTTCACCTCCCTCTCACCTTCAAAAGGGCCCACAACAATACCGGAAAAGTGTAGTGTCCCGGAAATCACAGAAGCACAGGTGAAAACAGTCCTTTCAAAAGCCAAAAACACAGCATCAGTGGGGCCAGATGGTGTCCCAGGCTGTGTCTTGCACAAACTACAGAATGAACTAACCCCCCACATAAACACGCTGTTCAACCTTAGCCTCTCCACAGGCTATGTGCCCACAGAATGGCGCACAGCAATGGTTATTCCACTCCACAAAGGAGGGGCCACAACTGACCCTGGTAACTATCACCCCATAAGCCTGACTAGCCTGGTCTGCAAGGCTATGGAGTGCATCATCAAGGAACTCATTAACAAAGACATTGGGAACCTCCAAACACTTGACCTGACCCAGTTCAGCTTTGTTAAGGGCAGATCATGCCTACTAAACCTGGTTGACTTCTTCAAGACAGTCACCAAGGCCATAGACGAGGGAAAGGTGGTTCACACAGCCTACTTTGATCTCGCCAAGGCGTTTGACACCATTCCTCACTCGGATATTATAGAAAAAATCCCCAGCCTGAACATAAACCCCTATGTCACAAGATGGGTTGCCAACTGGCTTACAGACAGAACTCACACGGTAAGAATAGTGGGCTCCAGGTCCATCTCTAAACCAGTTACAAGTGGTGTCCCACAAGGCTCAGTTCTAGGACCCCTACTGTTCGGCATATATCTCTCAGAAGTACCGGCAAACACAGGAGGACTATGACTAACCAAGTTCACCGATGACTGCAAACTGGGAGCCATAATTGACTCGCTGGCTGACACAGACATCCTTCCAAAAGGCCTTACTGAAAAAGACACCTGGTGTCAAAGTCATGGCCTCAAGCTAAATGCCAAAAAATGCATAGTCATCCCGTTTGGGAAAAACAAGACACCCACGAATTACCACATAGGCGGCAGCCCCCTTAATACAGAAGAGGTAATAGGAGATCTGGGGACCCAGGTAGATAGTAATCTCTCCTTTGACAATCATATTGCCAAAGTAGTTAGGAAATCCTTCTATGTAGCCCATCTAATTACTAAGGGGGTCGCATCTAGAAATAAAGAGGTTATAGTGCCCCTCTACTCGTCACTCATCAGACCCATCATATAGTACAATGCCCCATTTGGGATGTACCTCACAAGACACTTCAACAGCTGGAAAGACCACAAAAGCACCTCACCAAGAGGATTATTGGCCTCAAACATATGTCCTATGCAGCCAACAGAACTCCAGCTGTACTCAGTGGCATATCATTTACTCAGAGGTGATCTCTGCCTGACTTACAAAGCCATGTCCAACTCAGAATTGATGGACATGCTCCACCTAAAGAAATCCAAGTCACTGTGAGCCACGCGCTCTAGTGAACTAAATCTCGCCACAACAATAAATAGAACATGTTGGAGGGATAGATTCCTGTCACAGAGACTCCCCATGCTTTGGAACAAAATTCCTAACTACATTAGGCAGAGCCCCTCAATAACACTCTTCAAGAGAAGCCTTAACGAGTGGATGGGTAACAGAAAATACACCCCTGGGATCACTTCATTGGCTCTGCATGACAGAGGCTCAGTTAATTAATCAATGGGGTGGCGAAAGCCGACACACTCTGGCTAGGCTTAAAAATGCCCTCGGACAGATAGCCTAGTACCTAGATATGAACCTATGAACCTATAAGTGTCTATTAAATTAAATGAATCAATCCATTTTTTTAAGGATTTTTAAATAGTTGCTATATGAAAAGACTTTTTGGTGGTTTCAGAAGCTTCTAAGGTACAATTAAAGTCTCCTCCCAGTGCAAGATTTTTTTATAATTACTGGAAATAAAATCTAGGTGTTTTTTAACCGTTCCTGCTCCAATTCCTGAGAACCAGTATAGATTAGCTAAGGTCCATATTCTGTTATTAAATTTAATTATAACAAATGCTAGTAGACCTTCTTTGTCTTCATATTTATAAATAACTTTTGAAGTGATTATGTTTTTCTTCCAGAGAATTGATGCTCCTTTTGTCTTTGTTCTATAGGAGGATTGAGCTAAGACTGTATAGTCCTTAGGGTTCCAAATAAAGCTATTATTAGTCTTAAAATGCATTTCCTGGAGAAATACTACTTGTGCCTTATTTAGATTTAAATATTTTAGTAGGTTTGATCTTTTATTTGCATTATTTAAGCCATTAGTATTTAATGATAAGAATGTTAAATCCATTTCAAGTTATTGTTGGAAGAGACTTTTTGCTTCTTTTTTTAATTTTGATTATAGTAGTAATACCATATTCTCTGATAACACTGGGTGTTATTTTTATGTATGTAAACTTGGGAGTGTAATTTAATGTTCTTTCTTCTTTAAATATAAGTAGGGTAAAATTCTGGTCAGGCTTTAAAAAAAGTACTTTTATAAAACATTAATTCTAAAGTATCAAATACAAGTAAATATGAATTTACCATTAAACATGGAATGAAAGTCATTCCAAATCCAGTAGATAAAGATAGATCTATTGGATTATCACTCATACCTTCAACCAACAATATCAACTGAGCTCCATATGTTAAATTATTATTATATGGAGAATTTTCTTAAAAGAGATATGAAATTCTATATTATTCTGTTATTATTCTATAGTATTTTATATATCAGGATGGAATGTTAGTAGTGTAAACAATTATTATGTTGACTTAGAAAATATCCAATATTTAGTTACCCTTAAGAGAACCCAAACATGTCAGATATGTCATTTTGGATAAATTAAATGCAACAGAGGAGCATACACTAAATAAGCCAACAACAAATAGATTATTACTAAAATAGTTTGACTAAAAGGACTCTACAGTAGACAATGAGTGATTATCAATGAAATATGAATTTACTGTAGGTGTACTGTCTTCCTTTACTTTCCTACTCTTCAGCTCACCAACTTCAACTTACACTTATGAAAAGACATGGCTTATTAGTGGTATCCTGACTCTGAGTAGAGGCACCCTACATTCTAGCGTGCAGTGCTTTTACATATTTATAGATTTACAAAGCAGAATCTAAGAATGAACTATGATCACCCTGAAAATTCCCATCCTGCATAGGGCACCTCCTGCTTCCAGAATGGACAATCACATCAGGTCTAGAATGAATGTGAAGGTACCTATATGGTAATCAAGACTTACCTTGGGTAAGTATTAATCAAACAGTATTTAGAGCATCTTAGAGAGTTCTCGGGGCAGTTAAAACACTCTTAAGCCTCTCCTCCCTTGACCAAAAACAGAGATTTCCCTTCCCTTTCTTTCCCTTGTTTTAAATCAGTACTAATAAAAGAAATTCAGCAAACATAGGTAAACAGAAATAACATTCAGTAGTCCATCTTGTACATGACTCGCAATCCATTAAACAAGTCAGTGACTAACATCACTTTAGTGAACATTATAAAGACAAATTAGAAATAATTTCCTAGCTCTTTAAATTTTCTGATAAAGCAAAAAGTTAACAATAAGCTATTTTAACTAAAAGTATAAAGCATTTCAATTCTTCCTTGCACGTATACATTTCTACTTATACTGTAGTGTCAATAGCCATCTTTGAAATCTGTACAATACTTCACTTCTTCAAATCATTCCCTTTTCAATTCAGGTTTTGTCAAAACGGGAACAATATTTCAAGGGCACAATTAATATTTAGACTGATGTTTCAAATAAATAACTTGTCAGTTGCCAATTGAGTTAGTTTAGAATGTATGGTTAGTGCAAATATATCATGTTGCAAAAATAATATGTATTTTTTCGTGTGCTCTAGAGACTGTCATATGCAAGTGACATAGATAACCACTGAAAATGGACATATATCCAGTTGGACCAGCCCAGTCAACAAATATAAAATAAATAAATAAAAATAATGTATCATATATAGAGCAGATAGCTTATGGATTCAGGTTGTTAAAGTAAATTATGCTTATTAATCAGGCAGTTTCGTTTAAATTCACAAGTAATTTGGAAACATTTCAGTTGAGTTTCCAGGAATGTTTAGTCCAATGTGAGTAACTGAGTCCACTTTTCCTCATAAACATGTCACAATTCATTAAACTAAGCAGAGTCTAACATCTGTCTAATAATCATTATAAAGACAAATAATAGTAATTTCCTAGCTCTTCAAACTTTCTGATATCATAAAATGTTGACAGTAAACTATTTTAACTGGAATATACATTTTTACTTTTACTGTAGTGTCAAGAACTTTCTTTGAAATCTATGCATTACTTCACTTCTTTCAAGTCATTCATTTTACAGTTCACATTATATTTTGTCAAAATGTCAATAGCATTTCAAGGGCACATTTAATAGTTAAACTGATATTTTAAATGAATAGCTATCAGTTACCAAGTGAGTTTGTACAGAGTGTGAGGTAACTGCAAAAATAACATGTTGCAAAAAGTAATATGTATCTTTTCATGTGCTCTAGAGACTGTCAGTTTCAAGTAACATATAAAATGTAACTTTTACAGTGCAGACAGCTTGTGGAATATAGCAATAACCCATGCCTGGGTGTGGGTAATGCGGGATTTACCCATGGTTGGTGTGGTTTGGTCCCGAGGCTAAGCCCGGGACCAAACAAAGACAACCGTGGGTAAATCCCGCATTACCCACACCCAGAAGTGGGTTATTGCTATTATACTATGACATTATTTAAGAAAATAAATAATTACTTTTCTTAAATAATGGCATTGTATAATGCCTCTTTGCTGCCCTTCCGCAGCTGTCTGGTATCTGCGGCAGTTCTGATGTACTGCATGCCTCAGTACATCAGAGCTGTGGCCAAAAGTAACGGAGAAAGCAAGATCTAAGTTGCTTTTTACTGTTTCGCTATGTTAAATGGGTTTAACATAGCGAGACAGCTTTAAAATAAGCAACGGAGATATCCGTTGCTTATTTTAAAGCTGTCTCGCTATGTTAAACCCATTTAACATAGCGAGACAGGTTTAAAAAAAAAGCAACGAAGAAAGCAAGATCTCCATTGCTTTTTACACACTCTGTCGCTGTGTTAAAGGAGTTTAACATAGCGAGATAGCTTTAAAAAAAAGCAATGGAGATCTCCGTTGCTTTTTTAAAACCTGTCTCGCTATGTTAAACTCTTTTAAAATAGCGAGACAGTGTTTTAAATGAGACTTATACTAATGGAAAAAGTCCGGGCGACCGGACCTTTTTCCATTAGTATAAGTCGATTTACAATGTGCACGCTGGCCAATCAGCGCGCACATTTTGGAATATTAATGGGGGGTCATGGTATAATCAGCATGTTAAAATGAGTAATACTTTTTAATCAAGCAGCTACATTTCAGTGCAAATGTAGTTTGGGAACATTTCAGCTGTGTTTCCAGGAATATGTAATCCTATGAGGATAAATCATAAAATATATACAAATAGTCCTATTATGTATTTATTTTACCTTGTTTAAGTTGTTTTTCATTTTAATAACTAAACAATACTTTTTCTTATTATTTGTTATCTGTGAGGCTAAATGCACTTTGCAGATTCACAGTTTCCTTAGAAACTGCAGCAATTGTTTACTGTTGCTATGGCAACGCAAATAAAATGTGTTTTTTGGAAAGTATGTCCTACTCTTGTATTGTATAATTTTTACTCTTCAGGCTATTTTTACTTCCCTCCCAGGTTAACCAGCAGCCTCCCCCCCTCTCCTGTAGTATTTTAATCTCTTTTCTCTTTCCCTCCTTTCCTCAGCTTTATCCTTGAGGAAACTCTCCCACTACCCAGACATTTTCACTTGGTGAACTCTCTGCTTGCTCTGTCCCTCATCATCCCAGACCTGGCCACTAGGTGGCGCCCTTTCTACTAAGAAACACACTATTTTTTCCCATATTTTTCAGAGTATTGTACTATAGAACACACTATTTTTTCCCCATTTTTTGACTCTCCCCACCCACCATATATCCCCACTGCACTATTACTCTATAGCTCACCCCCACCCCACAACTTATATAGTGTCTTTCTCTTCTTCCCTGATTGTTTTCTGCCTTGATCCCCTCACTGGCTCTTCCCGCTTCGTTCGCTACGCTCACTCTGCTCCCCTCCCTACCCCCAATTCTCACCCACCCCCAGGGGCCCTACCCTTATACTTGCTCAGACACGCCCCCAACCTACTAACATCCTATCTCATTTCCTGCCCCACTATCACCTATTAACTCTATTCTCCAGTTCTTACCACCACACCCACTCTCCAGAGTCCTATCTAACTGCCACACCCCACTCTCTACCATCCCAAACCACCCACTCCTACACTTGCTAACCTCATCTCACTAATAACATGCCTTTAAGCCTTAACATGCTTTATTCTCTACCACTTCTTAACATCCTTCTTCTTTACTATACTCTTACTTCCTACGAATATCTAATGCTTAGCCAATCTCCTAATTTAGCCAAACACACAACCTCTACACTTCCTCTAGCTAAACAAACACATATTAATATCCTATCATCCTGTCCCTACCTTCCCCCTCTCTACCACAAATTACACCATAACAGATTCCTAACCACTAGACGGTTTCATCTAATACCCTGCAAAAATACAAAGGTATTTCAAGTCCCACAAACACTTTTACTGATACACGGGGACATCCACCCCAACCCTGGCCCCAATAATCATCTCAGCCATACCCCTACTAACCAAACTGCTAATAGTTTTGGTTCTCCTTTCTCCACTGACCAAACTGCTAATAGTTTTGGTTCACCTTTCTCCACTGACTCCCTCTCAATAGCTCACTTAAATATTCGCAGCATCAACAATAAAATCACACAACTCCATGCTTTAATTGACTTCTATGCCTTTGATATTCTCTGTCTCACTGAAACTTGGCTTAAACCAGGTACCAAAGACAGTGAAATCACTCCCCCAGGCTATAGCACCTTAAGGCAAGATCGTCTTAACAAAAAGGGCGGAGGAGTGGCCTTATTATACAAATCCCAACTGCAGCTAGCCTTAATTGACTCCCTGCCCCCCTCCCCAGCCAATACTGAAATACTCTGTTCCAAACTCCAAATTAATAAAACCAAAGCCATCTATATAATATGCTCCTACATCCCTCCAGGCAATAACGTCAATACACTAGAAAATATCCTTAGCTGGGTCTCATGTAGCTTTCCTCAGGAAACCATAATCTTAGGAGACTTTAATATTGATTGGAACTCCTGCATCTCTCCCAAACCTACCATTCACCTTAATCTCTTTACCTTTCAACAAACCATAAACTCCCCTACTAGAATACACAAATCAACCCAGAAACAAGCCATCCTGGATTGGATACTGATCAACAACAATCCCTCTCTTATAAAACTGGAATACTACCTGACAATATCAGCGACCATCTCCTTACCTATATCACTAAACAAAAATACAACAATCCCAAGCAGGCTACCTATCGTACTGTACACAACAAAACAAATTTTAACCTATCATCCTTTCGTAATGAACTCGAAGAATATAACTGGTCAACTCTAAAACACCTCCCACTTGATGAAGCAGTTACCCATTTCAACAATACCTTCCTACAAATTCTCCAGCATCATGCCCCATCTCGATTGATTAGACTAGGCTCCAAAGCAGCCCCATGGCTTTCCAAAAAAACCAAACAAACAATGCTAGCTAGAAATAAATTATGGAATAAATGGAGATCCACTAAAAACCCAACTGACCATCAAAATTTCAAACACCTCAGAAACACAACAAAAAAACTCACCTATCTGGATAAAAAGAACTATTACCTGCAGTATCAACAAAACCAAAACCCCAAACATTTCTGGTCAGGAATCAATAAACTGCTCCACCCAGGGAACACCAAAACACCTACACCAACTAGCCTAGCTCAGACCCAACCTAATATAATAGCCGATACTTTCAACAACTTCTTCTCTCAAACAGTCGCCTCTCTAGCTAACACCATGACCCCCCCCTCCTCCCCTTCAAATAACCTCATCTCCTCAAAACAGCACCCCCACTCTAATATTTAATACAGTCTCCACAACCTATATATGTAAGTTACTCTCTAAACTTAAACCTTGCACCCCTTCTGCTGACAATCTACCAGCTGAATATCTTCAACTAGCAGCAACTGAACTAGCTTACCCAGTCTCCATCTTAATTAACAGAACCATAACCGAATCCACTATCCCATCCTGTTGGAAAATCTCCCATATCATTCCCCTCCATAAAGGAGGAAACTCCAACGAACTTTCTAATTTCCGGCCTATAGCCCTTCTATCTCCACTATCTAAAATTATGGAATGCTGCATACACCATCAACTCTTACATCATCTCTTGCAAAATAACTTACTCGCAGACTCTCAGCATGGTTTTAGGCCCCACCACAGTACTTCCACTGCCCTCCTCTCCTTCACAGACGTGATCAACAAAATCGCAATAAAAACCTTTTCTCCTCTGCACTATTCCTGGACCTCTCTAAAGCCTTCGATATGGTCAACCATCAACTTCTCCTAGATACTTTAAAATCCCTCTCACTTGATTCACTAGCACTACAGTGGTTTGACTCTTACTTGACAAATAGAAAACAAGCAGTCCTCTGGGACAACCATCTATCCTCTCAGCTCCCAGTTACTATCGGAGTCCCACAAGGATCCATCTTAGGTCCCCTCCTTTTCTCAATATTCATAAATAACCTGCCCACTTCTCTCCCTACATCCACTTGCATACAGTATGCTGATGGTTCAACTCTCATCTGCTCTGCTCCATCTGCAGAAGAACTCCACTCCTCCACCCAAAAGGTCTTTACAACAGCAGAAAAATGGTTCCAACAGATCTGTCTCCTCCTTAATCCCAAAAAAAACAAATTACTACTTTTCACCCCAACCCTTAAATCCACCCCAATCTCATTTTCCATTGTGTCCTGTAATGGCACTATCATTAAACCTGACTATTCCACCAAACTACTAGGCGTTACTATTCACAATCAGCTAAGCTTTGACAACCACATTGATCTAACCATCAAGACTGTAAATAAAAAAATAGGTGCCCTCTACAGACTTAAGCCCTTTCTTAGTGCTACCACCCGAGTGTCTCTTGCCCAAACTCACCTCATCTCCACACTATTGTATGCCTCTCCATCCTTTATCAACCTTTCAAAAGCCAACCTTTATAAACTTAACACAGCCTACCATAGTATTGCCAGGTTTGCCACAGGATCCCCTTTCCGTACTCATCATTGTCTCAATCTAAAAAAAACTTCACTGGCTAGAACTTCAGAACCTAATACTCCTGCGTCAATTAGTCATCACTTTTAAAATTCTACACTACCCCTCCAATACACCCATACTTAATAACCTAATCACCCCATATAAAAATCTTACCTCACTTCGCTCAGCCAGCAAGCTTCTAGTAACTACTCTTAAATCCCACAATAAAGCAGGTGACTCCTTATTTGCAAATACTGTTGGATCATATTGGAATAAACTTCCCGTAGAACTGACCACCCTAAGCTCATCTAACCTTTTCAAAAAACAAATAAGAAACCATTTCCAAACACACTGGCTATGCCCATGCTCTAATCCTGACTGAGCTCAACATAGAATGCACCTCTTTCCAGTCCCCTCCTCTTCACTCTTAATGATTATCCTGTTCTTCTGATTTATCCCTCTTCTGACCTACCTGCATATTTATTCTTCCTTCTTTTCTTTTTCACTTCCTATTTCTTCCTTCTTCATGCTGTATCACTACATCTTGTCATTTTTTCCTTACTTACATGCATCCTGATCACTTCAATGCTAATCTCTTTCCTAATACTAGTACCTTGGCATAACTTGTACTATTCTAAATTGTAATTAGTGAATTTGTTACTGACTCTCCATATGTCACAATTATTTCTCAATCCTCTTCATTCCTTGACAGTCTCACCCTAGCAATTAATTCATTGTAATACTGCCTCTCCATTGTTATCTCTTGTTCAACTCCCTCTGAATTTTTCTAAACTACATAATAACTGTTCCTAATCTGCTTACTTGTTTTTTACATTTGGTTTATTTGCTGTTTGCTTTTTGCATTTTGTGTCTGATTGATTGTTTGAATTTATTGATTGTTTGAATTTTTTGATTGTTTTTCACTGTTAGCTACTAGTATGTTAATGGAGCTTTTCTCCTCGGGCCTCTGCTGAAAATGGACATGCATCCAGCCAGACTAGCCCGGTTAACAAATGTAAAATAAAAATAAAATAAAAATAAAATAAATGTGAAGAAAGCTTCACTTCTCTTAACCAACAGTACATTTTTTCCCTCCTTTTTTATGTATTTCTTAATATTAAAAGGAAATAATTCAAAGGACATATGTATGTAAATGGGCGTGCCTTTGTTGAAGGTTGGGCGTCGAGCTGGCACCTCAGCATTTCGTAAAAATCTACTGCCAATCATTAGCAGACCGGAGTTCCGCTGTGGCGACCACTTACCGGGAAAAAGCCGAAAGACAAACAATAACATGTACATGAATGGAACATTTCAGAGTTAATCACGAACATGTCCCCAAACACAATAAGCATAATAGTGACTATCATTAATCTAATAAATATTGTAATAATTAATTAAGTTCACTATTCCAATTAGTCTACCTTAAAACTAGATTATTTTAGACTATTATTTATCTATGTATAAATAATGAGTTATTAAATATATACAGACTATATTAGTATAGTAAATAGGAGAGAATTTAGAAAGGGAGACAAGATGCAGTTAAAATAAATAATGAGAAAAGAGAGAAGAGAGAAAGAAAAGAGCAAATTAAAAGAA
This sequence comes from Protopterus annectens, assembly GCF_019279795.1. NCBI lineage: Eukaryota > Metazoa > Chordata > Ceratodontiformes > Protopteridae > Protopterus > Protopterus annectens. The sequence goes on from NC_056745.1 coordinate 365,185,800, forward strand.
AATGCACATATACTAGGTATGTTGATTTACAGTATAAATATTTTATGTGCTATATAACCCTCCTTCTGTGAAACAAAAGTACCCTGTTTTACATACCTGAGGTAATGTGAAAACTCTTATGTGTCATCTTTTTTCAAAAAATATAGATAAAGATTCCAGTAGTTAGTTACCTTTGTTTTAAAATTCCAAGCAGTAAAATTGGTCCTTTAAAGTAATGTTAAAACAATTCATATCATAGTAGATGCTTTGAGAGATTTGGCTGTAACATTATCAGTCTTTTGCTTCTTCTTTTTGACATCTGTCCAGACATTTGTTTCTTTTGTATATAATCTGGTAAAGTAATCACATTATTAGTTTTAATAAATGAAGAGGCTTCCTCTAAGTCAATAAAAGTCCTCATCTCGTTGGCATACAGTATTCTTATCTTAGCTGGATATGCAAGTTGTGCCTTGATGTTATTTTGTTTCAGAAACTTTATCATTGGCCACACTTTTTTCCTTTGTTCCATTATTCTAGGTGAATAGTCGTTATCAAATCTTATCCGGCTCTGTTTATATTTTAGAGGTGCCTTCCTCCAAGCAGATCTTAAAATCAGTTCCTTGTCCAAGAATGAAAGAAATTTGATAATTATTGACCTAGGAGGAGAGTTTGAGTTAGTGGCAGGTTTCCCAAGAGCTCTGTGTGCCCCTTCAATGCCAAAGGAAAGTCCTTCTTTTAAATTTAAAAAGTCAGGGATCCAGCTTGATAAAAAGGAAATAATATCCTCACCTTCTGTGTTTTCAGGTAATTCGAAAATCCTGATGTTATTTCTCGTCTCCCTATTTTCAAAGTCATCTACTTTATTAACCAACCGAGTGTTTTGTTTAAGAAGCAGTTCTTTCTGTTTCCTCTTCCTTAAGTCTGCTTTCTAAGTCATTTAGAGAAACCTCTATTACTGTTATCCATGTCTGGTGTTGTTGTAGCATTTCCTTGAGGGTGTCAGCCTGTTTTTGACTGCTTGTCTTAAGATTTTCCAGGTTCTCTTTAAAGTCATCCATCTTCAAAGACAACTCCTGCAGGGTAGATGCCATCTATTGTAGTTCCTTCTTTAAGGCAGCATCCTGGTGAGAATTCTTTGAGTTGCTCATTTTAACAAGTGAATATATCCCCAAACTTTTTGACAGGAAATTATTTGTAAAACTTCACCAAAGTTTCTAATTATGTAAATTAGCTCTGTATCTATAAGATTTTATACTTTGAAGAAAAAAAAAGAATATTTTTTCCTGTCTTATTTAACTAGTTATATGGAGCTGTATCCACGGTGGTACAGCGGTAGCGTTGTTACCTCACAGCAAGAGGTTCTCCTGTTCGATTCTCGGCTGGAGTGCCTTCTTTTGGAGTCTGCATCTCCTCCCCATGGTCGAGTGGCCTCCGAAGGACATGTATGAATGGGTGTGCCTTTGCTGAAAGTTGGGCGTCAGGCTGGCAACTCGGCACCATAAAAATCGACTGCCAATCATTAGTGAACCGGAGTTCTGCTGTGGCAACCCCTAATTGGGAAAAGCCGAAAAGACAAACAAAAAACCAAACATATGGAGCTCTAAAATACTGCTGCTTTCAGTTAGCCATTCAGGCTCCGCCCCCCCCCTCGTTGCGTCTTTCCACTGATACGTGGTATCCAGTACTTAACTGAGACCTAATATCTGCAGTTCCCAACATTGCTAGACTCATTTGGTTGTCAAAATGTTTTGCAGACTCTTTATGTTTTCTAGCCTTTTCTACCATTCTCTTCAGGTTATTTACACCCATTGATGTCCAGGCATCCTTTCCACCAAACAACAAGAATGGGAAGCAGTACAAGGTGTTTGTTATGTCACACCCACAGATCCAGGTCTGCTTGTCATAGCATGAGCTGCTGAACCTGCATGTGTATTTTCTTGACCTACTTTTACTTTGAGACTCCATCTTGTGATCCGGTGTGGGTCTTCCGGTCCTCTCGATTCTTAATTCTCTAATATAGATAGATTTTAGACAGGTCACTGGAACAATATGCTCACTCATTCTGGTGTTGTGGTGATGGTGGTGGTGGTAACCCTGAAGTAAACATTGCAGAAATGATTAAGTGTCATTGCTGTTTACATTTTAAGTACAGTTTCACAAACAGTTCTCATTTAATTAACAGACCTCCATGCCTGTGACCTACCTAAAGTATCTGTCTTGGCCTTGCCAGGATTAAAAAAAATAATGCTTTTGTTAATGTATTTTTGATCAAAACACTGTCGCAGCTTGCATTACATCTTGTTTCTCCTAAATGCACATTACTCTTACAAAGCCAGAATTAAAAGAATAAAACAACAGGGGCAGTCATTTTATTGCCCACTACAGTTTCTGCTTTGATCATTCCAGGATTAAAATAATAATAGATTTGTATTACGTTAGTTTTGCTGCACACAGACAGTAGCCGCAGCCTATATGCCTACCCACCCCAATACACATTAGTCTTGCAAAGCCAAAATTACAACAGTAAATGGTAGGACCAGTCATTTCATTCTCATACTGGTATACTCCCATCCCATTTGCCTACCCAAAGTACCTGGTTTGACCCTAGATAGTTAAAAAAAAATACAAAAAGCCAACAACTACATTACTGTATTGCTTTCATATAAACACTAGCCAAAGCTCAGCACTTGCACTCACCCCATCTTATCCATCAAAATTCACAGAAGTCTTGCAAAGGCACAATTACAACAGTAAATAGCAAGACAAGTCATTTCATTTACAAACAGCACCCCCTATGCGCATTACCTACCTAAAGTAGGTGGTTTGGCTTTGCCAGCACTAGTGATAATGTTTTCATTAATGTATTGATGCATGCTGCATTCCATCTCGTTTCACCCAAATACACATTAGTCCTGCAAAGTTAGAATTATTACACCAAAGTTACAGTGCCAAACATTTCCTCCACAAACAGCCTCAATTGCCAACCTATAGTATCTGCTTTGACCCTGCCAGGATTAAAACAAAAATAGCAATGTCTGCATTAATTTACTTTGTTTCACAGAAACAGTAGTCACAGGCTTGTATGACAGCTGACTTTACCCATATGCACAATAATCTTGTAAAGTGACAAATACAACAGTAAACAGCAGAGCCAGTTGACTCATTTCATTCACAAACACCACCCTCCATTACCTAACTAAAGTAGCTGTTTTTACCTTGCCAGGATAAAAGTAGAAATAATAGTAACAGATGGGTTGAATACTTAACATTGCATCTGATGTTATCAATTATCATTCACTCCTCCACCTGTGGGTTCTGGATCTAACCTCGGATCTAACTCTGCTGCTTTCCAAGCTGAAGATTCAAAGCTTGAGCTCCTCCTCTCCCTATAAATCCAGAACAGATGCACGGAAGACGCTGCACGGCTACAATACAAGGATACCAAAAAAACAAACAAAGCCAGCAGCTGTTGGTAACTGAATATAGAAGTATTTATTCACAAATGAAGGAACAATCCCTCATAACACGAATAACTCATAATACATACAGACCGGTTTCGGCTCAACAGAGCCTTCCTCAGTGAGAATAAAAATATAAGTAAAGACCCAAACCCAGTAACTATACATATATAAAACTGGGAATGTAAGAGAACCAATCACAATCCATGACCAATAAATCACAATTGGTCATTAAGACCAGGTGGGAACAAAGCCCCGAGTTTAATGATCCATTTCCTCTCCTTAGAAGTAAGTATCTCATGCCACTTCAACTTATCTTGACATTTATCCCTAATACAATCAATAGTCCTAAACATAAAATTAGCTGTAGTGTGTTTTAAACTGTGCTTATATAATGCATTATTACCACGTTTATTTTTAATGTCACTTATATGTTCACAGATTCTAAGACGAAAAGCCCTAGAAGTCTGAGCTACATAAAACGCGGAACAAGTGCAGGTCACCAAATAAATAACCCACTCAGAACCACAGTTAGCCCAAAATTTGATCTCAAAAACCTCAGGAGTATTTTTGCTACTGAATTCACAAGTGCGTGAAACTCTAATACAGAATTTGCAATGCCCACATGGGGTACATCCAACCACTGGTACCCCTGTAAAAGTTAATTGAGTGGAAACTTTGGGATCAGACAATGACCTCTTATAATGGCTCAAATGGGACCCAATAGTTCGTCCCCTTCTAAAAGAAAAAGAACATCTGTCCCTAAGAATAGTGTGTAGTTTATTCTCCGCCAAAAGAATATTCCAATGTCTATCTATGATGTTCATGAACCCCCGAGTGTTACGTCCATAAGTAGCAACCAGCCTCAACGGCTGCTGAACCCCATCCTGGTTACGATCTTTGTAATGCAATAAATCATTTCTATTGAAATTCGAAGCCCATTGTTTAGCCATATGAACAGTACCCGAACGATACCCTCTATCTTTAAATCTACAGGCCAAATCATCACAGGTTGTGGCATAGGACAATTGGATAGAGCATATTCTCCTAGCTCTTAAAAATTGAGATTTGGGTATATTCTGGATGATATGTTGTGGGTGGAAGCTGGTGGCATGTAATAAAGAATTGTATTCTGGAAATTTCCTGAATAGAGTAGTCGAAAGAGTATGATCTGCATTCCTATTGATTTCCACATCCAAAAAAATCATTTTTGATCTATGAAAACTCATCTTAAATTCAATACCCCATATATTGTTGTTGAGATAATCAAGAAATTCCAGAAGATATTGTTCATCAGCCTTCCACACCAACCAACAATCATCCAGATAACGACGCCACATGTCCATTTCACACATATAAATGTTATGGTTGGCATCATAAATTATTACCTCCTCAATGTATGCCATAAAAAGATCCGCGTAAATGGGTGCAAAAGATGCACCCATAGCAGTACCTTTGGTTTGCCAAAAGCATTTGTTTTGATAGTAAAAAACATTGCTAGTCAGTACATATTCTGTAAGGCAAACCAAAAAGGTGTTGAAACCAGGTTTGTATAAACCAGATCTAACAAGCCAGTAGTCCAATGCCTGTAGGCCTGCCCAGTGTGGAATATTAGTATAGAGGGACGTGATGTCAAGGGTACATAATAACCAGTGGGGTTCGAGTTGTATTTCATTGATAATGTCCAGAAACTGCATGGTATCTTGAATTCTAGCTCTAATAAACACAAGCAATGGTTTTAAATATTGAGTCAGATATTCAGACAAAGGTTCAGTCAAGGAACCATGTCCAGAAACAATAGGTCGACCAGGGGGATTACTAGCATGTTTATGTATCTTAGGAAGCAAATACAGATACTGTTTCTTGGGGGACAGAACCATCAGTTGTTCTTTGGTGGCCTGTGTAATTATACCCTCCTCCACTGCTAGTGTAAGAAACTGTTCAATCTTACGTTGAAAGTTTAGAGATGGATCCAAGGGCATAGCCATATAATAATCCTTATTCCCCAGTTGTCTCATAGCCACCTCATCATAGGAGTCCTTGTCTAGTATCACCACCGCCCCACCTTTGTCAACTTGTGTGATAACTAAATTTCGATTATTAGCAAGCTCATCAAGACCACATACTTCATCATTGGACAAATTATTATAGGATATAGAAAAATCCTTATAATAATAATGTAAATCCTGTAATACATTTTTTTTGAAAAACACCTACCAAATGTGTCATAGGGGGACTGAATGAGGATTTTTTTAAACTTGAAATCATGAGATTTACCCCCACCACTGTCTGCATATAGCAATTTTAAGTTTAACAATCGACAAAAATTGACCACATCTTGGGCTAAAGACTGTTCAGGTACAAAACAACCGGGGACAAAGTTCAGTCCTTTATTTACTTGTGAATTCAGTAGCAAAAATACTCCTGAGGTTTTTGAGATCAAATTTTGGGCTAACTGTAGTTCTGAGTGGGTTATTTATTTGGTGACCTGCACTTGTTCCGCGTTTTATGTAGGTCAGACTTCTAGGGCTTTTCGTCTTAGAATCTGTGAACATATAAGTGACATTAAAAATAAACGTGGTAATAATGCATTATATAAGCACAGATTAAAACACACTACAGCTAATTTTATGTTTAGGACTATTGATTGTATTAGGGGTAAATGTCAAGATAAGTTGAAGTGGCATGAGATACTTACTTCTAAGGAGAGGAAATGGATCATTAAACTCGGGGCTTTGTTCCCACCTGGTCTTAATGACCAATTGTGATTTATTGGTCATGGATTGTGATTGGTTCTCTTACATTCCCAGTTTTATATATGTATAGTTACTGGGTTTGGGTCTTTACTTATATTTTTATTCTCACTGAGGAAGGCTCTGTTGAGCCGAAACCGGTCTGTATGTATTATGAGTTATTCGTGTTATGAGGGATTGTTCCTTCATTTGTGAATAAATACTTCTATATTCAGTTACCAACAGCTGCTGGCTCCTCCTCTCCCTCCCATATTGCCTCCTTCTCCCAGATTACCTCAGATCTCATTAGCTGCTCATACGAAAGTATCAAGGTTGCATCGCTGAGCTCCTTCAAGGTATTTTAATGTGTAGTCGTAAGTCAGCTTTAGCTATTTTATGTCCAGTTTATATATTTTATCTCTGTTTTTGAGTCACCTGCTTTGATTATATATATATATATATATATATATATATATATATATATATATATATATATAAGTACTTACGTGTTAGTGTTAGCTTTGATTTTTTCAATGCATTTCTCTCCAGTGGTCCAGTTTCTATCCTTTCACTTTCTTTCCCTTTTTAGGTCTTGTCTGTAGCTGTGTGGGTTTGTCATGGCAAAGAAATCCAACAAACCTTTGGGTTTCAAGAAGTGCACTTCCTATAGGCAAAAGATCCCATTATCTGATGCCCACAGGAAGTGCATCTACTGTTTGGGCCCAGCTCACTTGGACAGTTCCTGCATGATGTGTGAGGGCTTTAATCCATGGATATTGGTGGACCACAGGAACAAGCTGGTACTCAAAGGGTTGCTTCCTTCTTTTACTGCTCCCGCTCTTCCATCTACTTCAGGGGCTCAACCCCCTTCCAAGAAGCACAAGGAGGCCAGGGATCAGAGAAAATACTCTCTGGAAAGGTCCTTCTCTGAACCACCAAAAAAGGCACCAAAAATATTGGATCCTAGGCCTGCAGATCCAACTACCTTGGCTACCTTCCCTTCAGCTACCCTTGCTCCCATGGCTTCCTCGGAGCTGAGTGTCTTGATGCAGAAGTCCTTTGGCTTGGAGAATTCCCCCAAAAGGGTCTCTAGGCCACCTTCAGTGTCCTCTTCTGTCAGATCATCCCAGACTTTATCTGAGCATGAGGTGGATAGACTGATGAGGAAATTTATGAAGGCACAGATCCAGATGGGGGGTTTACCAGCTCTATCCCCTTCTGGATCCATGAGTAGGCTTTCTCCTTTCCACCACATGGCTCCTTCTCCGATTCTGACCTCCCACTTCAGGGTTGTTGGATCTGATGGCCCCAAGAACCCAGACATTGGATCCAGTAGTGGTTATTACTTCCAGTCTGACTGCCTCCCTGACATGCTCAGCTCTGACTGCTTTGGGGCCTTGTGCATCTAGGAGCTGAAGCTTGGACATCAGATCTGGGAGATTTGCTTTGACTCTGAAGTTTTCAGAGCTATCTGTTCCCCTCAGAGCATCAGCATTTTATAGCTAGGCTCTGACTCTCCCCCCTTGGAGCAGAGGATTGTGGAGGCTGTGGAGAAGTCTGCTGCCACAGCTGGATCTGGAGTGTCGGCTCTCGGGTCTTCAAAGTCCTTCTGCTTTCACAGTAGTGAAGAGGGTTCTGTCCCATCCCAGGGAACCCCCAGTTTTCCCTCCATTGGATCTGGTCCCCACCTCTATGGAGTCTGTGCCTGAGAACTCTCAAGTACAACTGGGACAGCCTGTACTTGAAAGCCTTCACCCCTTTCCTATAATGGAACCCCACATTTCTTCCAATACCTCCCCAGAGCATCCCATTGAGGAGATCCCTCAGAAAAAGAAGTGTTAAAGGAGACACTTGGATGCCCCACAGGAATCTGTCATAACTGACACTGACTTTGAGGAAGGGGAGGGTTCCCCTAGATCTCCACCCAAAGATATCTCCTTTGCAGACATTTTAAAGATCCTCCATCAGAAGGGTGGATGGTCCCCCCAAAACCCCAACCCAGAGGAGACAGTGCTTTTGGAAGCTTTCAGCATGGGCACATCTACATCCTGGGTGCCCCCCAGCAGATCCTCTTACTGACTTAGTCTCTTCCAGGGTATGGAAAGGCCTGGACACCATACAACCTATACCCAAATGGGCTGACAAGTTCCTAAGCACCCCCTTAGATAAACCCCATTGGACGAAAGGGATCCCGGTAGATGCCATGGTTGTCGTGGCAGCCACCAAAAGGGAGCTAGCTCAGGAAAGCTCCTCTGTCCATCCCTCTAACAGGGAGTCTAGGACTTTAGACAGGTTTCCGTAAGAGAGTTTACATTTCTTCCACTTTCACCTTGCAAAGTGTTAAACTATTTGTCCCACTTTACCAGGCTGCAAAGAAACGTAATCAAGAAACTTTCCAGCTTGGTCCCAAAGTCCATGTCTGTTGAGGAGCACAAGGTTTTCTCCTCCATAATGGCCACTCTTCAGTCAATATCCAATCCATCCAAGAGGTTGATTTCCCACGTGGCGGAAGGCACCTCAAGGGCAGCTAGTTCAGGCATTGCCATTAGGCATCTTGCCTGAATGCGATTGTGTGACTTCACAGTACCTTTCAAGGCATCATTTGTCACTGCACCCTTTGATGGTTCATCATTGCTTGCTCCCACAGTTCATGACACATTCTCCCAGAGCAAGCAAGAGGGAAAGACCTTGTATGCAGTCAGAATCTGTTTTTCTACACTGCAAAGATCCTTCTCCAGGAATTAGTGCAGTGGAAAAAAAGTTTGGTTCAGAACATCTCAAGGTCCTTTTCAGGAAGATCAGGGAGACTTTTCCCACAGAGGCAGGCAGGAAAACAGTTATAGTACTGGACATCATCCTCGAACAAGGGCCTCCATGAAATCAAGGGTCTCAAGATTCCTTCTTGGACAGACACTTTCAATGCCCATGAAGGGTTGTGTGGCTGTCCTTCTCTGGAGACAGTCAGGGGGTGCTTACCCTTGCACCCAGAAGCTTGGATAGCCATCACAAATGATCGATGGGTGCATAGGATCATATCCAGAGGATACTCTATTCCCTTTTTAACTCTTCCCAAACCAAAGAATTACCTCCCAGATGTACCACCCAATCAAGGGAGGCAGCAGCAGTAGAAATTACAAAGCTGCTTCAAAAATTAGTCATCCAGGAGGTCCCTCCTGATCAAGTTGGATCAGGCATTTACTCAAGATTCTTTTTGATGCCGAAAAAAATAGGGGACCTAAGACCAATTTTGCACTTGACATCTCTGAACAAAAAGGTGAAGAACTCAAAGTTCAGGACGGACATGGTTAAAGCCATCCTACCCTTCCTGAAGATGGACAACTGGATGTGCTCGATAGACCTGAAGGATCTGATGGATGCATACTATCATGTCAAGATGACCAGGTGTTCCAGCTGGTATCTTCATTTCAGACTGGGGGCCAGTCATTATCAGTTCCAGGTGCTGCCATTTGGTGTCACCACAGCCCCCAGGGTGTTTACCAAATGTATGGCAGTAGTTGCAGTGCATCTGAGACCGCGGGGATTCCATGTCTTTCCTTATCTGGATGACTGACTCCTAACCGCTTTGATCAGGCATCTACTCATTCAAGCAAGGGACTACTTGTTATGGCTTTCTCTCTTCCTGGGTATAACAGTCAACATGCAGAACTCACAGCTGTTGCCGGTTCAACTGATAGATTTAATTGGGGCATGTTTAGACACAACCAAGACCTTGGCCTTCCTTCCCTCAGACAGAATATCGATCCTCAGGTGCCATGTCTCCTAGATTCTAGCAAGGCCCAATATTCCAGCAAATTTGGTGCACAGGGCATTGGGCTCGATGGCTGCCACAATAACCCTATTACCAACTACATGGTTACATATACGAATACTATAGTGGCCATTCATTCACTGAATCATCTTGTCTTGCTATCTTGCACATGCAAGGATTCTCTCCTATGGTAGCTACACTCTCCAGAAGTCACCTAAGGCCATTCCTTTGTTCTCCTTCCACCAAGCACCAAGCTGACCATGGATGCCTCCCAGACTGGGAAGCAATGAGAGTGTAGCAATGGGCGATCTCTACAAACCGCTTTCTAATGGCAATTCACATTCTAAGGGAGTCCAACATTCTAGCGGACAAGCTCAGCAGAGTTTTACTGCTGCATCATGAGTGGTCCATAAATCAGTGGCAAACAGGATCTTCCTCAAATGGGGTCAGCTTTGCTGCAATCTCTTTGCATCCCCCCTTAACAACAAATGCAGTAGGTTCTTTGCCTCGATCCCCCCTCAGGGACAGTCACCAAGGGATACTCTATTCCATGCTTGGCCCACAGATCTACTTTATGCATTTCCTCTGTTACCTCTGATCCCCCAATTTCCTCAGAAAGCACATCAGTTGAAGAGCAAAGTGATCTTCATTGCCCCTTTTTGGCCTTGCCAAATCTGGTTCACCTTTCTTTGGTCTCACCTGGTTTGGACACTGGAATCTTTGCCAGATTTTCTGTCCCATCCCTCATGGCAGACTCACGCAGACCTTCAAGGCCTAAAACTGACTACATGGTTTCTCCAATTCCAATGTTGGCTAGATTGTCCAGGCTTTTATCCCCAGTCCAAAAAATGTTTATTTCCTCTCACAAGTTGTCGACCAGAAAAATCTACAAGAGTAAATGGAAGAGATTCTCCATTTGAGCTCAACAAAAGTTTATTGAACCTTTCACGGCTACTGTTCAGGTAGTACTGGATTTCTTGGCTGTTCTTTTCCAAAAACAGAGCCAGTTATTCCACAGTTAATGTCCAATTGGCAACCATTTCAAATTTTCATGTTGGAAAAAATTCTGCCTTCCTAGCATCATCAAAACTATGTAAGGCATTCCTCAGAGGCACCTTTTTGCTTTGCCCTCTAATCAAGGATACTACTTCTCCTTGGGACCTGACCTTAATACTACAGGCATTAGCACTCCCTCCTTTTAAACTGGCAACTAAAGTGGAGTTTCTGTTCTGGCAGACTGCCTTTTTAGGAACCATTTTTGAGAACTGTATGCCATTTCATCTAAACCTCCCTATTTAATTTTCCACAAAGACAGAGTATTTCTTCGGACCAATCCATCCTTTTTAACAAAAGTTGACTCTGAAAACCATATCAATCAGTCTGTCATCTTATCGTTTTTCTTTCTCAGATTTCAAAACAAAGGAGAATACATGCTACATCTCCTGGCTGTACATAGGCAGTTGCATTTTTACATGGACAGGACCAAAACCTTCAGGAAATCTGACCGTTAGTATCTTTTTCAGATGTTAAAAAAGGGGCAGCAGTTACCAAACTGACTCTGGCCAAATGGTTAAGAGATTGCTTTTCCTTCATTTATTCTTTGAAAGGTATTCCTTTGCCTGGACCTGTCAAACTCCATTCTACGAGATCCATGCCCACTTCTCAAGCTTTTTGTTTGAGAGTGTAAATCAATGGAAAATATGGCTCAGAGATAGAACAAAACAAAACGAACTACACTACAAACAACTCTGCAACAAATCATAAAAGCTAGTGATACAGGATAAAAGAGATTATTTCTCCACTAAACTGTCTGCCTCTCACAAAAATACCCCCAAAATTTGGAAATCTGTCTCTTTTTTACTTAACCCAGGCACCATCCAAAATCCAGCCCCTGCACCTGAAAAAAGACCACAACAAATTTCCCAAGAGTTTAACACCCATTTTATCTCCACCATTCAAAAACTACTCAAAGATTGTCCAACTAGCTCAAACTCACACCTTCCTTTACCTACTGAACACACCCGTCCTCTACTGATTGCACTAATACTCACCCTACCAACACCTTCACTATCCAACCTGTACCCACCTCCTTGATCTTGAAACTCTTAAAACAACTCAAACCTTACTCACTGTCTGCGGATAATCTTCCCCCAGAATACCTACAACTAGCAGCTACCACAATAGCATACCCAGTTACCATTCTCATAAAATGCTCTCTCTCTGAATCCTACATTCCCTTTTATGGAAAAAATCCATTATTACCCCAATACATAAAGGGGGAAACTCCCACAATATTTCTAATTACAGCCCTATCTCTATACTCTCACCACTAACAAAAATCTTGGAAAAATGTGTCCACTCACAACTAATTAAATACCTATCCTTTAATGCTCTTTTGTCCCCTACCTAACATGGTTTCCATCCAGGGCATAGCACTATCACTGCCCTACTGTCTTTCACTGACACTGTCAACAAAGCTTTAGATATAGGGCATCCTACCTCAGTAATCTTACTCGATCTGTCTAAGGCTTTCGACACAGTGTCCCATAGCAAGTTAGTAAATCAACTATCTAGACTAGGCTACTCCCCAAAATCCCTCAATTGGTTTACCCCTTACTTACAAAACAGGGAACAATCAGTAAAGTGGCTAAATGTACAATCCAATTACCTACCCAACAATACAGGAGTACCACATGGATCCATTTTAAGTCCACTATTGTTCAATATTTTCACCAATGACCTGCACAAAGCCCCCCTAATCCAGAATCTCATCCAATACGCTGAGGATTCAACACTGATATCCACCTCCGACAACTTTGCAGATCTCCTTACAGTCACACAGCAAGCTTTTAGCTCTATCAAATCTTGACTTATTAATGCACAACTTATGCTAAACCCCAAAAAAACTAAACTTTTACTTTTCGCTACAAAATCACCTGATACAGACTTCAAAATCCTAGCCAGAGGTGGCACACAAATAGAAATGGTGCAGACAGCCAAACTATTAGGAATGACAATAGATAACAAACTCACCTATGAACCTCACATCCTAAATGCAATAAAGAAAGCCCATTTCAAACTAGGAAAACTTTATCACCACAAACTCTACATGGATAAATATACCAAAACAAAACTAGCCAATACCCTACTCATCCCTTCCTTTCTATATGGCAACGCCATCTTTACCAATCTTCACACAACCCTTAGTAATAAATTACAATCCTGCTACAACAAAATAGGCAAATTTGCCTCCGAAAAACTGAACTAAAATGGCTAGAATTCTCCCACCAGCTGCAGTATAGCCAGCTAATCTTGGCCCACAAACTAATCTATAAATCTAATGAATGCACTGCCATCAATTCAATCCTACAAACTTACACCCCTACAAGAACACTAAGATTGTCCAGTAAACTCAAGCTTTCTGTAACAAAACCCAACTAAACAGCTGGACAATGTCTCTTCTCCCATTCTATCACCAGACTATGGAACAACCTATAATCTGAAATAACTGAAATTGACCACCCAAAAACCTTCAAAGTAGCCCTAAAAATGCATTCCTAAAGAATCCATCCTACACCTTCCTTAGTAACAAACCTCCTTAAACAGCACATTTCTCCAAAAACTATAAAACCCTCTCTTCGCAAAAACTAATGTACGCCTACTATACAGAATTACTACACAGAATCGCTATACTGTCACCAAACTAACTACTGTACTATACTCCTTGCTTTTTCTATTGATGTAACAGTTTAACCTATGGTATGACTCCTAGTGCATACTATTGTAATCCGACTGAATTGTAAATAGTAGTATGTTTTACTGCCTTTCATACATGTAGTACTTTTTTTTTAATTTTGTTGTTAAACGTTTGTCTCTGTAATGCATTGTGGAGCTTTTCTTGCCGGGCCTCCACTGAAAATGGATCCCTGACCCAGTGGACTTTCCCCATGAACAAATGCTAATAAATAAATAAATAAAATAATGATATTTGTGCTGCTGCCTCCTGGTCAAATTCCCATAATTTTATTACACATTATAAATTGGACATTACTTCCAGAAATAGGGCTGCCTTTGGCTCTGTGGTGCTCTGGAATATCTTTCCATGAGGTTACTGGAGTTCAGGACTCTGTCCCACAGGTAGTGGAGTGAATGAAAATTGACAATATCAGATAAAGAAGTTTTGTTTTCATTCTTCCTCCACTTTTCCCACCCTCCTTCCCCCTGTCCAGTTCCTTTTAGACCTGATGGAGTTTTTTCAGAGGAACCACAGTTCCTTTATTGAGGTCCTGAAATATTTGTTTTTCTCCATCTCTGTTTTTCTGCCTAATGAGCTTGTCTTAGTTTACAGATACAGATATATGAGATTTATATATATATATATATATAGATAGATAGATAGATAAATAGTTCCCCTTCAAAACATCTAAAACCCATAACATCAAATTTCATAACTTCTAAAATGTGCATCATAACTTCGAACACTACAAATCACATGAAAATAACATCCCCTCCACATATAATGACACCAAACTAACAAACACACTTTTACTGCATTTCTGTGGGGGGGCCAAACCCCCCTGCACCCCCCACAGCCTCTGTAAATTAAATATACCAACTGCAAGATCTCACTACAGTGGGAAAAAGTTAATTTCCTAACCCCACTGTATCACGATCACCATAAAGAATGTACACATAATGTCTATATCATTTACCTGTATGGCCTAAAAAACACATACAGAGTGGCAAAATAAACACTATATAAATAGTATAAATACCTACACTATATAAATAATAACTATAGAAATAAAAACTACAACATCTCATAGTAATACCACAACATTAACAGATTAAACTATAATATTTACACGTTTGATGATACACTATTACATATTATACATTTTAGATGTTATGAAATTCGATGTTATGGGTTTTAGATGTTATGGATTTTAGATGTTATGGTCTCGATGGTTTGATTTTAGATGTTATGCGTATATATATATATATATATTCATATTTATGTGTTTAGAGGCAAACTTGATCTGAGGTAATCTGGGGGAATGAGACATTGTGGGATAGAGGAAAGGAGCTTAAGCTTCAGATCTTCAGCTTGGAAAGTAACTGAGTCAGATCCATGGTCGGATCCAGAACCCACATGTGTAGGAAGAATGAAAATAGACTACACAGATGGGATGTTATGGTGAGAATGTAGCTTCTTTTTTCATTTTGTTGACAGAAACATTAGTCACAGGTTGAGTCTGTCAGACAAGTACATATTTCATTTTATTTATTTTGCTTTTGTTTACCTGGGTTTCTCAACCCAGCTTTAGTAAAAAAAAAAAAAAAAAAGCCTTTTCAGCATATGTCTGGGAAGAGAAGCTCCTACATATTACAAACATTTTTAAACAGATATTCAGTATATACAAGAACAGATATGAAATAACATACGTTTAAGAATTACTCATACACTTGCTAATTAGATTGCATTCATCTGAAAGTACAGAAAGAAAATTATTAAAGTTTTGCAAAGCTGGAATTACAGCAAAAGTAAACACCAAAGGGGAATTCAGTAAAGCCTACATAATTTTTTTTGTGTGTACTCATCACAGAGTGATGTGTACATGAGCTCAAATATTTTTAGAGTCAGTAAGCATCGCTTAGTGGTGTGCCTGCATACACAGACAGGGAAAATTCTGAGGAATGCAAATTACTTCATAAGTAGGTGAATCTGATGCAAATGACGCAGGTTGAGTGATCCAACAAGCAGAAAGGCATTGGTGTAGACTCCATGTCAGTGTCCGTAGTGTATGCAGAATTCTCCCATGTACAAGACTCTACACAGATAGAAGGGGATGTAAAACTCCACAAATATGGACATACCTCCCCTGAAAATGTTATACCACATACAGATATGTGCAAAACTAATATTGTGGATGTCAGAAAGAGAAAGGGAATAAGTTAAATTAATAATATTTTTTTAATAATTTCAGCATGTTTGCACGGGTTTATATCAGAATGTCGAACTGTGAGAAGTCCGAACACCACAATAGCGAACTGAATACTCCGAAGCGTAATTAGTCCGAACACTCAAAACTTCAAAGATCGGAACTCCGAATGGTTATGGTTGGCCCTTCTGTACATATGCATGAAGTCTCCACTGTGGTGCGATCTCGGAGTTGGTATATTTAAGTAGGGGGAGTGTGGGGGAGTGAAGCCCCCCACATTAGTAACTGTGTAAAAGTGTTTGTGTTTTGTTATTTGATAGTACGGGTGTAAAGCTGGCCGACCATTGCTTTTTGGAGTTCCGTTTTTCGCAGTTTTGAGTGTTCGGACTAATTACGTTTCAGAGTTGTCAGTTCGATGTGGTGTTCGGACTTATCACAGTTTGATTATATGATATAGACCCTGTTTGCACTAAGTGCTGCACTGTGTAAACATGCTTAATTGAAAAATAAAAAAAGCGGGAAAAAAATAATTTTATAGTATTTGTCAGAAATGTATTATAGGATGTTGCATTGGTTCCATACAGTGGTGCATTTGTGCTGTTGCCCAGTTCATACAGCTATGAACCGTGTAGTTTCTAGTCTGTCAGCATGGATATGTATGCAAATTAGGTGGATGTCTTGAACAGCAGAAAGGAGTAAGCGTGTCCGCATATCCACTTCATTTAGGCTCCCACATCATGTTGATATTTTCACTGGATGTGGATGCCATCAGAGGGGTGTGTCCCATTACTTTTAGGATTTTTTTAATTTCCAGTGCACATATTTGTGCTGTGCACCAGATCGCTGTGTGTGTTCACTCTTAAAGACCACCCAGGTCACAGTGATGACATAAGCAGCAAGTAATTAAAACTGGATCTATTCAATTATTGATTTTGACTTTTGTATAAGCTACGCTACACAGTGTGGTGCATAGCGCCATGGTGTGCACTAATGTAGGGCCATTAAATGATGTTAATTACAATCTACGCAGGTGAAATGCATAATAATTAGTCAATCACACATGGTAGACCTAGAGCAGACCTATATAAAGTATGTATACACCCTACATTCTGATTTGCCCCTCAGTACTCTGGACCATTGAAGTACAGACTTGGGACTTTTAACTGAGGTAATGCTAGGGGCTGCTGCGGGTCTGCTACATCTGTATGTGCTAGATGCTGAAGTCAAGTGTTTGGTGCTGCTGACAATAGGCCTAGGCAGAGAAGGAGAAGAGTGTTCAGGCCCAAGGTAACCTTCCAGGAGCTACATGAGCTGGAGACTGTAGAGTACTACAGAGTGGACAGGGACATATTACAAGAACTCACTGAGCTCTGCCATTCTCAACTCAGACCCAAAGCCAACAGAGGGAACCCATCCCAGTGGAAACAAAGGTATGTGTAGCCCTTAGAGTAATAGCTACAGGTACTTTTCAAAGACCAACTGGGGACATGATGGACGTCTTACAGGTATCTGCATCCAGGATACCCCATCAGTTCCTGGATGCTATGCTACAACATGCCAGTGAACACATATCTTTTCCCCTGTCCCCTGAGGTGAAGGCCAGCAATATGCAACAGTTCTACCATGTAGCACACTACCCTGAAATACTGGGTGCCATAGATTGCACTCATGTACACATCAAGGCACCACCTAGTAAGCAGGGAAGAATCTACATCAACCGCAAGGGGTACCACTCCCATCAACTGCCAGGTCATGTGCAATGCCCAGGGGATTGTCCTGAATGTGTGTGCTGGCAGCTCTGTCAGTTATCACAACTCACATATCTGGCAAACATCACAGCTGTACCACATGTTTGCAAAGGGGGAAATCCCATAGGGACATTTACTGGGGGATGCTGGCTATGCCCTAAAACCGTGGATGATGCACCCATCAGAAATGCACACACCCATGGAGGGCCACCATAATGAGGCACATGCACAAACTAGGAACATCATAGAGCATGTGTTTGGGATTCTGAAGTCACGGCTCCAGTGCCTAGATGTATCTGGTGGAGCCCTGCAGTATTCTCTAGCCACATGTGCACATATATTCACAGTATGTGCTATGCTACAAATTCTGATCCTGTTGAAACAGCTGCAGCAGGATCAGGAAAGGGAAGGGATACACAGCCCCCCACCAGTGCCTACGTCACCACAGCCACAGTCACTGGAGGACTTGGAGGAGGAACCCCCTACCGATGTCCCTGCAGGCAGATGTAGGCATGCTCAGTATGCCGTGGCTTTGGCTAAGAGACAACGCGTAGCACATTTGCTGACAACCTAGGGACCTAGAGACTGACACCTTACTCCTACTCACATACAGAAATTAAAACTGATGCCAGGCAACCCACACATCCTGTACCTATCCATGTATTGGCTGCATACTGCTTTCATCTGACAGAGTCAGCCTTGAACTACAGTTGTGTCACCTGCTGCATTTGCAAGGTAAGTCCATAACCTGCACAGTACTCATAAGAATTATTATGATATGGCATTGTATGTATGGATCTGGTACATTATGCAAGTAAATATAGTGGGCTACTTGGACAAAAATAACATCCACATGGGACTACAGATACTCATTCCAATATCATGTTTCCTTTACTATTCACTAGGCCTCATGCATGGAATATTCATGCAGTCCTACTGCAATAGATTACTGGTACATCAGTCAAGGGAGATGTTAAACAGGGGGGGTTACATGATAGTCAGACCATTGTGTATCCCAGCAGAACATGTGGCGTTGTTCACCCACCCCCAACACAGCAGTGTTCCCTTGTAACTGCTGTAACATTAACTCATCAATGGTATATCAGCATTCCAGGCAATCTCAGGAGCGTAACTTAGAAACTGATCATACATTGTATGTCTTACGTAACGCAAGAATAACAATGTACTTATTTATGCAGGTGATTGTGTGATGAATGACCCCTGTCTCTCAATCAGTTTGTGTGGCTTGAAAGACTAGGGCAATTAGCTTGTGTGGTGGCATTCATGGTTCTAATCTAGAAGTATCCACTTCTTTTGGATGTGAGGTATTATTACGTTGTGTTTTACAGACTGTCAGTCTGTGTGTGTGGTGTAATATTATTAACCTCTGTCACATATTAATTACATCAGACAACTTCAGAAAGTCATAGCTAATTTGAGTGAAGTGTAGCACTGCAGAAACAGGGACAGATGTCATTGTGTGTAACACACAAAATCCTGGACTGGAGTACAGGCAGGTGTGGGCTGGAGTCAGTTTATAACTAATGAAAATCCCACTGGGCATGCTCATACACTTAGTTAAGCAGAGTGCAGTTCTGTTGCTCTTCATTCAAAATGACTTTTTATATATAGATACCATGAAAAGAAATCTTTGGCTAAACACCACAGCTTGTTCTCTGCTGATAAAACACTTATGCTGGACACGTCTGATTTATGGAAAAAGCTGTTTTCCATAAATCAGATGTGTCCAGCATAAGTGTTTTATCAGCAGAGAACAAGCCGTGGTGTTTAGCCGAAGAATTCTTTTCATGGTTTTGGTGTTTGTTCCTCAGCTAGCTTCAGCAGTATCCACTGAGCTTTTTTTGCTGTCCTTTTATATATAGATATGTTTATATGTACATACATATTTCTATACATATCTGTCTGTCACCATCTCTATCTCCCTATAGATCTCTCTCTCTATATACATATATATATATATATATATATATATATGTATATATATATATATATATATATATATATATATATATATATATATATATATATATACATACACACACACACACACACACACACACACACACACACACACGCACCTCCATTTATATATACATCCCTGTGTGGTGAAAGGGGGTACTGCCAGCACAGCTAGCTGGAATTTTGTAAATAATTCTAAGTCAGCCTGTAACACACACATCTCTATGTAAAAGTAGCTACTACAGACCTACCCTCTGTGATGACATAGTCTCTTCACTCCAGCAATGTCCAGCACAACATATCAGAAAGGGCTTCTAATGTACATGAAGGCCTTATATCTTGTACAGTGGTTGCATGTCATTGGCTGATTATAGTGCAAATCAGCTGTGTTGGCAGCAATTAGCATTTCAGAACTACAGATTGGTTAAGAGGTAATCACCTGCTAATGAGAAGCATGTTAAAAAGGCAAACAGCTGGCTATGGGGAGCCCTTCTGTATGAGACTTTCTGCACATAGAACACGTGTTTGCAAAAAGTTAAATATCACCGCATATCAACAGAGGAGTTTTGCACTCCATCTGGTATGTAACATTTTTGTTTACAACAGGATGCAGATGTGTGAATATACTTATGGGGAATAGGGATTACAGCAGGAAGTCTTTCTTAAAACTGTGATAATGACATGTCATTGCTTTTCAGATTTGCTATATCTACAGAGGACATACAATACGTCAAAGGTAGAATGTTTTTTGTCCATGTAGCACACTGGTCTCATGGTACTGTCCCTTTATGGTGGTTGTAATAGCATACTGCTATTTGTTTGGCACTGTTGTTTTCAAATATTAACAGGGAGATACCCCTAGGGGAGACACTACAATAGACTCCAGTGTTGGGTGTATGATCATACAGCAGTCTGTCATAGCACACATGGGAATAGCTGACTATCACTACCATCTTAGTTGTAGCCACATGCTTAGTATGTTTGCACACTGTGGAATATGACATGTGATCAAGTGGTGGATACTGCCAGCCATTCTGTTTTTGCTGTATCTCTACATAGTGTACTTGCACATATGTGATCCTGACATGTGTTCCCATTTTGCTGTCTTTCAGGAATTGTATCCAAGATGCCGTGCACCTTTCACTGATGTAGAGAATGATATTATACTGGAAGACCTCCGACAACACCATGAACTCCTACTGTCCAGGGGTGGCAAAATAGGAAAAAGTGGTCAGCACTGTGGGTTGATCTTGTCCATGATGTGAATGCCACAGGTCATCAAAGTAGGACATTTGAGCAGGTATGACACCGTGCAATGGACATGATCAATGCTGCATACAGAGGAGCAGCAGATGTAGCCAGCGATTGTGGTGTCATGAATGAGCATAACCAGGCTGTGTCTCTCGCTGGTATGTGCATAGCTTTCAGCTGCAGTTGACCCTCACCTAGGATGATGGCTCTATACACACAGAAATTGATGGAAGTCAATAATTGCCTTAGCATGTGGTGTCATTGTAAGGGGCTCTACTACATGTCTGCATGGGATGCCTTGCTCAACAGAGATCAGTGCTTCACCAGTGATGGTCTTCGTCTCTCACCCCTGAGATTTGGAGTACCAGACAAGGCTGCTGACACCCCCACAATGCATCTTAGATGCACTGTTCAGGGAAAGGTTAGCAATGAGAACACCATCTTTACATAGCATCCTGGTTATGCTGCTACATGCTGGGCATGGCAACACTGAACCCCACTCTGTGGAAGGTGTCCCCATCCTGGATTATGCAAACATGTGTGCAGTCAAGGACATCTGGTTCACGGGTGTGGACAGCACCACAGCCATACTAGACTGCACATCCATCCACATCTTCAGACCTCAAAATGACATTGTTCAAGGTAATGCAGGCATGTGTATACATACTCACTAAGGATAGATACACATCCAGATTATGTAAAACACTGTGATTTCCTGGAGACACTGTAGGTGCCATTCAGTACTGAAAGGGCACATAATCAGCCAACAGCCAGGAGCAGCTCCATGAATCCAGATGCTAGTTGTGTGTATTTGGATGTACGTGTGTCTATCAAGATATATCATTACACCATGGTTTGGGGTAGTATTAAGTGACAACCAACTGTCTTGCTTAGTTGTGCTACAGCTCAGTTGCCCAAAGATTAGTCCAGTTCCTTAACTACAATGCCCTGGAGCAGTACTGTGTCATCCCCCCAAGGGGAATCAATGTATTTCATCGTGTGTTTACAAATATGGGTGACCACTGCAGCCCCCCAATGGGAGATCCTCCCTGGTGGGATCTGACCACAGATCAATCTCATTAAAACTACCACACTAACCCCCCCTTGCAGAAAATACAGACATATATTTCAACAAAGCAATTTATACCTCCTGTGGGATGGTTTACATAGCTTGACTGCACCTCCCCCCTCAGATGTGACAGGCAAGTGTGCAAAGCTCTAAACTCATGCATTATGCCAAGCAGCATTACAACTGCATGAACTCAGCTGTACCTGACAGGAGGAACACAGGCTGCTCATGGCACAGCAAACCTGCCTGGTGCACAACTGCCAATACCAGGCTGTACAGTAAGAGGTGGGCATTACTGTGTGACATTTGGGGTGAGGGTGCCCCCCCCCAAAAAATGGAGGCACAACCTCCTTAGCTAAAACAAGCACATAGTGCTGTTGTGATGTTATGTAGACACAGTAAGTGACAAACTTAGCCACCCACACAAAGCAGAACCACAATGCGCAATGTAGTTACATGCGTAACCCCAAAGGACAGGCCCAGATTATCAGTGAACCCATACATAATGATGCCACATATAATGGGTCTGTACTCATAGCTAACCTGTAGTCCCACAGGTCCTGCGTCAACTTCACTCCCCTATCCCACCACATGTGACACATGACATTCTTGCAACCTGCCTCATAACTTCCATATCAACACAAGAGGTTGTAAATGGCCTCTCTATGGAGGATACACAGCATCTATTGGATGTGCTAACATCCCAGGTTGCATCCTAAATTGGATTTGACAATGATTACTAATACCACTGGGAACTCCTTGCAATCATACTGAAACCACTGGCTGCATCCCAGCTGACTGGATAATGGCAACTGTTATACCCTTGCACAGAGGTGGTGCATGCACTGACCACCAGAACTATAGACCTCTTTGCCTGAGTATCCATATCTGTATGGCTGTAGGGCCAATAATCATGGAGCTGACTAGCACACATATATGTGATCTACACACAGTTGACTGTACACAGTTTGGATGTCTGACAGGGGATCATGACTGTTAAACATGGTGGACATTTCCAAGGCAGTCACCAAGGACCTGGGTGAGGGGACATCAAGGCATACAACCCCCTGGTCTTAGCCAAGCCATTTGACTATATCCCCAATTCAGGCATCATTTACAAAGCACCCAGTTAGATGTCCAAAGTACTATCTTTGTAGGGGTCACTAAGTTGCCCGTTGATGGCACACATATGCAATACAGGGACATTCGCATCCACTAGCTGATCTGTAAGCAGCAGTGTTCAACAGGGCTCAGTCCTGGGTCCTCTACTACTTGAAATCCACTTAACCATGATACAAGTGAATACCGAATGTCTGTGGCTAACAATCTTGGCTGATGCCTGCAAACTGTGAGCACTCATGGAGTCTGTGAGTTATGTCAATATCATACAAGATGGTTATTGATGAACAAATGCCTGCTGACATACTAATGGCCATAAACTCCATGCAAATATATATGTAGTATAATTTCCATCACTAACACCTATGCACCTGGTAAGTAGCACATCACGTAACATGTGATGTAGATACTCAGGAGTGAAAGAACTGGGCACACAGACCTGGCCACACATGTTTACACCTAATGTGCCTGAGATCACCGTTTCTCCCCAGTGGCATGACGGGAATCATATGTCATAGCTGAGGGCACAATCACCCGTAATTGACATACTCATAATCTCCATGTACTCTTCCCTCAGCATGCCAATATCTGAGTGCAATGACCATTTGGTAATGGACCTTTCCAAGCATTACTGGCATTTGCACATGACAGTATGGTCCCTCAGAAGGGGACTTCACTTCTACAGCATGTGTTCAATGGGGATCATCTGAAATAAGTGTCATTGTGATCTCTGCTGTGCATACGGGGCAATGTGTGAACCTGCTTAATTGTAAATGCTGCATATTTGTAGGTGGCATAGTAGATGGATTAACCACACTAAGAACATTAACCTAGTATGTGATGTTAGTAATATATGCTGGTGGGAGAGACTTGTGTAGCAGACTTTAACACACCTTTGTGGGAGAGACTTGTGTAGCAGGCTTTAACACATCTTTGAAACAGAACACTGG
The DNA here is from genome assembly GCF_019279795.1 of Protopterus annectens. NCBI lineage: Eukaryota > Metazoa > Chordata > Ceratodontiformes > Protopteridae > Protopterus > Protopterus annectens. The sequence continues at coordinate 365,209,797 of NC_056745.1, forward strand.
GTAATGGCAAGCAGAGCACCTCAGTGCACCTCAGCACATGCCATCTATATGGTGTCCTTCATTTCACCACATGTCTTCTGCCTGCACCCCTCTTGGATGGGGGCAACATGTGCTGATCATGTAAATAAGGGTATAAAGTTGTCTATGATTGTGAGGGCTATATGGCCATTATGTTTCCGAAAGTTCAAATGTCCTGTGGTTCCATAATCTGATGTAAAATGCTCTGACAGCCACACACAAACATGTTATATATAGGTATATCTATACATTCTACATATATGTATGTATATATATATATATATATATATATATATATATATATATATCTGTCTGTCACTATCTCTCTCTTACATACATAGTATATCTATCTCTATGTATTTTCAAATAGATATATACCTATATATATATATATATATATATATATATATATATATATATAGTTATACATACATCTCAATCTCTATCCATATATCTACATAACACATATACATATCATACACACAAACAGCTACATTTCTATATACGTACCTGTTATATACATAAAACATGTGTGTGGATGTCTGTATTGTCCTACATACCTTAATAATGGTGAGTAAAGCTGCTCTTTCACACATGTATAATGTTGCTCAAAGGATCCAAAGTAAGGACTCAACAGTACATAATGCACTTACCTACAGACCCCTGTGCCTACTGGATGTCACCACATAGCAGCAACAGATGTGCAGGTGGTATAATATATAATGTTGTCTACACACTCATTTACAGGGCACATTGTTTTTGCCCACAGGCTTTCCCATCAAAATGCAAACAGCCACGTATGGCCAAAATGGTGACTGTAGCCACATAGCTAGGATAAGAAACAGTTATGTGACTGCTAGGCTACTAGATGCAGATAACAGTAAGAAGCAATGTTGCTCTGCAGGCCAAACATGCTGTTCAACACAAGCCTAGTTTATGTATTCCACAAGTAATTTGCCTGAAGTTGTGTATAAAACCAACTTCAGCCGTGGCATGTGTGATAAGTACTGTGATCTGTAGTTTGTAAAACTAGATAGGTAGGGGTTCTAATCTACCTCCAGGCCACTTGGTGTGTGTGTGTGTGTGTGTGTGTGTGTGTGTGTGTGTGTGTGTGTGTGTGTGTGTGTGTGTGTGTGTGTGTGTGTGTGTGTGTGTGTGTGTGCACCTCCCTGCAAATGATGATCCCTCATTGACTACCAAACAGCAATGGTTCTGCACTTTTTGCCCCTTGCAGTTGATGCTGGCCTCCAAACCCTGTCTTCCACAGGGCCTGCTGATGTCGTGTACCTTATGACTACCAACTGCCATTCAAATGTCAGGCTTTAGCTGTGGCATGTGCAATAAGTACTGTGATCTGTAGTGTGTAAGACTAGAGAGGTAGAGATTCTAATCTCACTGCAGGTCACGTGTGTGTGTGTGTGTGTGTGTGTGTGTGTGTGTGTGTGTGTGTGTGTGTGTGTGTGTGTGTGTGTGTGTGTGTGCATCTCCCTACAAAATAAATATAATCACCACACTGACTTAGAAAGAGGTAGGGATTTGCAGTATTTTGGTTGTAGTAGGTATGTGTCTCCAAATTCCTGACCCCAACAAGGCCTGCTAATGTCATCTAGCACAAGATTACCTAAAGAGATGTTCATAGCAGACGTGAGCTGTGGCATGTGCGTTAAATACTGTGATCTGTAGAGTGCACCTTCAGATAGGTAGAGGTTCTAATCTAATTGCAGCCAACTTAGTGTGTGTGTGTGTGTGTGTGTGTGTGTGTGTGTGTGTGTGTGTGTGTGTTGTGCAGTGTTCTATAAACATTAATTGGTAGTGGTGCTATTCTCACTGTAGCCAGGTTTGTTTGTGTGTGTGGATGTTAACGCATTTTACATCAGTGTATGGATCATTGGACTTTATTAGCCTAATGGCCCTAGTGCACTTACAATCCTAGCTAAGTTCTTACCCTTATTTACATGATTAGCACATATTGCCCTTGTCCATGAGGGACACAGACAGAAGCCCTGTGGTGAAATGACGGTCACCTAACCAATCATACAGATTGCATCTGAAGTGGGCCATTGAGGTGCTCTGTTTGGCATTAGGTAGGAGTCTGTTTCAAAGGTTTTTTAAAGTCTGGTAGACATATCTCTCCCACCAGCATGTATTAGTAATGTCACATACCAGGTTAATGTCCTTACAGTGAGAAATCCATGTACCATTCCACCTACATATATGCAGCATTTCCAATAAAGCAGGGTCAGACATTGCCCCATATGCAAGGCAGATATCACCTATAAGTAGTCTATTTCACACAGGCTACAATGATAGTTATTTCAGATGATCTCCATAGGACAGATACTGAAGACTTGAAGTTCCTTTGTGAGAACCTTTGTGTTGTGTGCAATTGCCACTAGTGCTTGGAAAGGTACATGACAAAATGGCCATTGCACTCAAATATTAGCTTGCTGAGGGACGAATACATGGAGGTTATAATTACATCATTTTTGGGTGACAGTGCCCTCAGTTATGACATAAGCAAGATATAATTCCCTTCTTACCACAGGGGAGACAAGGTGATCTAAGGTAAAGTATGTGTGAACCTGTGTGGTTAGTCCTGTGTGCGCAGGTCTAAAACCTCTTGAGTATGTACATCAGGTGTTGCTACTGATGTGCTACTTAGCAGGAACATTGGTGTTACTGATGGAAATTATACTACATACATATTTGCATGGAGTTTACAGCCATGAGTATGTCAACAAGCATTTGTTCATTAAGACCATCTTGTAGGATATTGACATAACTGGGAGATTCTATCACCACTCACAGTTTGCAGGCATCAGTCAACCTTGTCAACCACAAACACTCACTTTGTGCTTGTACTTTAGTTAAATGAATTCCAAGCAGTATATGACCCCGGACTGAGCCCTGTTACAGATTAGCTATTGGAGGTGGATTCCTCTATTATGACTATGAGTTCTGTCAGTGAGCCACTTAGTGGCCCATCTAATGATATTACTGTTGATGTCTACTTGGGTGACTTTGTCAATGATGCCTAAGTGGGGGATTGTGTCACATGGCTTGGCTAAGTCCAGGGGGTTGTATGTACAGATGTCCCCTCATCCATGTCCTTGGTGACCAGCTCATACATGTCCACAAGGTTTAATAGGCATTATCTTCATTTCAGAAATCCAAGCTGTGTAGGGTCAACTGTTTGTAGATTACATATATCTTTGCTGATCAAGTCCATGATGATTTGCCCCAAATGCTTACAGATATGGCTACTCAGGCTAATAGGTCTATAGTTCCCATGGTCGGTGGATGCACCACCTCTGCGCAAGGAGATAACAGTTGCCATTTTCAAGTCAGCTGGGATGCAGCCGGTGGTTACATTATGATTCCAAGGAGTTCACAATGGTGTTAGTAATCCTTGTTGTATCCCATGTAGGACACAGCCTGGGCTGTTAGCAGGTACAACAGATGCTGTGCTTCCTTCTTAAAGAGGCCATTTATGACCTGCTCTGTAGATATAGAAGGCATGGGACAGGTTGTAGTGATGTTATGTGGCACGTGTGGTGGGGACAGGGATGTGAAGTTGTCACAGGTATCATTAAGTACAAGTTCACCAACAATCTGGGCCTTTCCTCTTAGGTTACACATGTAACTACACTATGTCTTGTGGTCATCCTTTGTGGAGGATGCTAATTTCGTTACATACTTTATTTTGCAGGATGTTACAACACTATTTGCTTGTTTTAGCTGAGGAAGGTGTGCTTCCATTTTTAGGGGGGGGGCTCCCTCACTCCAATTGTCACATAGCAATGTCCACCTCTTATTCTCCAGCCTGCTAATGGCACTTGTCCACCAGGCAGTTTTGTTGTGCCATGAGGAGCTTGTTTTCTTCCAGTCAGGTAAAGCTGAATCTATGCAGTTGTGCAGGTGCTTGCATAAATCATTGGTGTAGAGCTTGGGATAGTTGCCTGTTCCATCTGAGGGGGGATGTGCAGTCAAGCTATTTATAACATCCCATAGGAGGTTATAATTTGTTTGTTGAAGTTGATTACTGTAATTGCTGCAAGGAAGGATTTAGGTGTGATACTTACTTTTAATGAGACCGATTTGTGGTCACATCTCACCACAGAGCACCTGATGCAGTCCATTGTCTCCCCTTGTGGGGATGTCACAACATTGGTTCAGGGCATTGTAGTTAAGGATATGGAGTAACCTTTGGGCAAGTGAATTTGAGCATGAGTAACCAACACAGTTGGTGGGTAGTTAAAATCACCCCAAACCATGGTGTTGTGATGTATCTTGATAGACACAAGTAGATTCAAATTAGCACAATGGGTGTCCTGATTCATGGAATTGCTCCTATAGCTGGCAATGGCTTGATTAGGTACCTTCCAGCAATGAATAGCACCTGCAGTGTCTCCAGAGAATGACACTGTTTAACCAATCTGGATGTGTATATATCTTTATGAGAATGTATGCACTATGTGCATTACCTTGCACACTGTCATTTTGAGGTCTAAACATGTGGAAGGATGTGTAGCCTCATATGGCTGTGGTGCTGTCCACAGTCTTGAACCAGGTGTCTGTGACTGTGAAAATGTCTGCATATTTAAAGGTGGGGACACCTTCCAGTGAGTGGAGTTTAGTGTTGGCATTCCTAGAGTGTAGCAGCATAGCCGTGATGTTGTTTGAAGATGGTGTTTTCTCATTGGAATGTTTTACCTTGAGACACCACCTATAAAATGCACTATGGGGATGTCAACAGCCTTGGCCAGCACACAGAATCCCAGGGATGACAGGTTGACAGGTGAAGACCATCTCTGCCAAAGCATTGAGGTCTGTTGAGCAAGTCATCCCAGGCTGGCATATAGTGGATCCCCTTACAATGACACCATACACTAAGCCAATTATTGACTTCAATCATTTTCCATGTGTATTGAGCCATCATCCTAGATGAAGGTCAAATGCAGTTGAAGGCTATGAGCATACCTACCAGAGACACAGAGTCCGTAAGCTCAGTCATGTCTCTGCATACAGTCCAGTGAGTATGTCTCAAGTTGTACACACCAACAGAAACTATGACATTATCATAAAGTTACCTGATGGTGACAGACTTGCAAGCATGTATGGTATGGCATATCCTCGCACCTCACAGACAGCTAACTGTGACCTTTCCTATATGTAGCCTGGTGAGAGGGACATCAATGTGTCTCATGATGTAATCAACTATGAATAATAGGTTTGAGTTTGTGTTTTGCCTCAGGTGTTTCACTGAAGTGACAGTGGTGCATGACCTTTTATGTGTACTGTGTTCTGCAGAGGTATGATTATGTGTAGTGAGCTTACATTTGGGTTTCGGAGGTGTCTGTTGTTTGTGTATGTGTCTGGTAAGGAGCTCCATACTTGCAGGTGTGTGTGATGTGGGTGTGGGTGGAGTAGAAGGTGAGGTGTTCATGTTGGCACACTGCTGATTGTTATATGTACTGACTGATGTGTGAGACACCATGGAATCAAGGTTTGTAATATAGTCACATCTCTCACACATTGTGTTTGTGTGTCATAGGAGTAGGAGGGACACTTTCCACATCTCGTCAGCAGTCATTGATAATGCCATTAGCAATATAGTCTTGCTTGTGTGTATGTCACAGCAGGCCATCATTAAGCAGATGAAATGTAACATGTTATCACCTTTATGTAGTTCTCCTAGGGTAAAACAGCACCTGACAGTGTGACATAACATGGTTGAGTGAGTATAATGCTTTGCCAGGCATGTGGCCCTTGTATTAACCGTAATCCTGTTATAGGCATGGTTGCAACAGCATATCTACAAATATGACAATATACAACTGCATCAAAGTTAGGGTCATGCTGCTATACCCTTGGAGTTGACAGCATTAACACACTGTCTGTAGGCACTCCTTGCAGTGAAGATGTGGATGTCTGTGCATGCACAGAGAACTTGTTCAACTTTGCAGTCATAACTTTGGCCTTGCAACTCTGCAATGCCTGTCAAACAAACAGACAGCAAACTGGATGTAGTGTGACATGATGTGGGATCACAAAATGTACAGTATAACATACTTAGGACATGTTAGAGGTAGACACACTTTGGCCAAAGGTGTCCACTCCTCTGCAGTAGGCATCAGATCCATGTCACGCAGATGTCCACCATTAAGCTGTTGAAGGTCAGGCTGCATGAATTGCTGTGAAATTGTCACCTAACATGGATCACTGCCACTGTGGTGCTTGTTTGAGCAACCTTGGACATCTGTGTCACCTGACATTGAACATTATATTGTGACACTGCAGCTGTGCTATTAAACACCATCTGGTCAGTACTCAAGTGAAATCCTAACAACTCCAAAACACAAGACATAATACATTCAAACTCAAATGATTGCTCTTGTTGCTAATCAAGGCATCTACCTGGAAAAGGGTATGTCAAGCCTATGGAGTCTTGCATGATGTGGGACAACTATGTGGATGAACAAACAGGCTGTGGCCTGCTTCTCATCTTGAGTTTGGTACAAATGTTTTGCTTCTGGTGAGAGGAAAAGTATAGGAGCATAGTATCCCAGGAGAGAGTGGTTGTGGTGAGACTAGCAGTAGTAGTTTCCAGGCACCAGAAATTCAGTGGATCCCCCCTTTTTTCAGCATTCTTCGCAAGGTAATTGTGTAATTTCAGTACACACTGCTTGAGTAGTGTCCAACTGCAGAATAACTGTGTAAAAACTCTCTCCTTACCTTCACTGGGTATTACTTTCCCCTCCATTGTTTGCCTGTGCTCTGTACAGACACAGACACCTTGGATGACTATTTTCTTGGAAACCATAATGGAATTAACTGCAATACTGAGTTGCACACAGGATAACTACCATGCAGTGACAAGCACTGTCCCCAGATGTCACAGCAGTCTGATATTTAAAGCCATGAAATGAATTATCATGGAAATAATCAGTAAAGATGTAGCACACCTGAAGACACTGGACCAAACCCAGTTAGTTTTAATCAAGGGCAGATCATGCCTACCCTAACCGGTGGACCTCATTGACTGTGAAACTATGCAATGCATGAGGGGAAAATGACTCACTCCACCTACCATAGCCTGCCAAGGCATTTGATACTGTTAGGCCGTCAGGTATTGTTGAAAAACTGTAGAGGTTATTTACAAACTAGCATGTCAGCCAGTGGACAGCCAAGTGTCTGACAGTCATCCGTGACAGTAGCATTGGGTAGTCCACCGATGCAATGAGGCCAGTCACCAGTGGACTCTCCTCATAAATCATTCCTGAGACTACCCCTTCTAGCCATTCCCTTCTCTGCAGTCACAGCCACTGTCAGTGACCTCAGACTGACTACATTTACAGATGACTGCAAATTAGGAGCTGTCGCCAGACAGAACCAACAGTTATCCAGGATGGGCTGACACACAAATTCAGTTGTTGCCACTGACAATTACTAAATGCCAAGGAATGCACAATTCTATCATTTAGGAAGTCATCCATCCCTGGCCCCTGGTAGATATCATAATGGCTGCACACCTCCAACATTTGACCCAGTAGTCAGGGACTTATGGACACTGAGAGTGATCTAGCCTTTAACTTTCACGGGTCAGTAAGATGTAGGAATTCATTCAATGTTGCACAACCTATAGAGAAACGTATGGCTTGTAAATCCCAGAATGTCACCATTATACTGTACTTGGAACTGTTCACACCTATCATTGAGTGCAATGCCACCTTTTGTATGTAACAACACAGGCATATCCAACAACTGTAATAGCCACAGAGGTTCCACAGTAAACCAATACATAGTTCCACAGTAAACCAATACATAGTATACATAACATGTCCTATGCAGACCATGTCAAGGCCGTAACTGTGTATTCTATCTCCTACAAGCTTTGGAGGGGAGGTGTATGGCTGCCATACAGGAAGGTGTCAGACCCCACTGTGGACATCCTGTATATCCAAGAAAGGACTAGCACGAGAATTACCTGTTCTACACACCTACATCTTGTCTGTGGTATAAATAGAACATGCTGGAGAGACAGGTATGTAACCCAGAGACTACACCCTTTATCTAACAGGCTCCCCATCCATGTGAAGCACACTTCCACTGTAATGCACATTATGTGCAAGTTACACAATGGGATGCGGAACAAGACAATTATAACTGGTTTAGGACACATGTCTAACGGACACAGGGACATTGTAGATGGTTCATCTCCCACACCATAGCTTGGACTGTCTCAGCTCCCAAAACCCTGCTTACACCTATCAAGGGTATCAGCCCTTGTCAGGGATTAGGGATGCATGACTAGACTTAAATAAGCCATTGTTCTTGTTAGCCTATTATACACATATGAATCTAAGGAGCCATGCACCTATACTGTTTTACCTTTCTGCAGTCATTTTTCTTCTATACTGACATTCCATCTTGTGCTCTGACGTTTATGGGTTTATTGTATCTGTGTACCCATAGGTGTGTCCTACACAATCCTGAAACAGAAACATAAACAGTTCTATGAGACACGTTTCATTGTGTAAGTATACAGCCATTACATCATCCAACGTAATGTACACAAAATAATTAGCAATGGCAGCATATAGTATCTATCGGTGACCACTACAAGTGAAATCTCAAAGGCAACAATGGATGAAACAATATTAATTTATAAAGTCACCCTGTGCATCAGACACATAGCTTCATTTCCCTGCAAAAATGACAAGGGATGTGACACAAGTATCATCACTTTCACAGGGTGTTTTGTGGGGGTGCAGAAGGCCTAGGCTGACCCAATAGGATGGCAAACATGTATGTGAGTCAGGAAGGGAAGTAGGCAAGATGGACCATGGAAATGTGGCTTGTGTGTCTGTAGGTGACCTGATTGTGACAGTGGTGTTTGACTGAGTGTCTACATGAACACAGTCAAACTCTGTGCTAGCCCTACTTGTCCATATGTTGGACAGCTTTGAGCCCTGCATGGTAGAGCTGACAGTTCACAGTCTCCACCCTCAAACAGGGAAACTGACTCTATCAAGAGTTGCACTGGCACCTCCATGGCCAAAGTCAGAAATGGGGCTACTACCTGAGGGTGACTGCTGTCTGATGAGACCGTGTCCTCCACGGGAACACCCAGGACCATGAGCCCATGGCCTGTCAGATCTTGGTGTAGACAGCACACTCCCCTCTGGAGCACTGCATGTACTGCTACTACGGGAGTGTGATTGCGCACGGCCACATGGACTCTCAGCTGATGTATTTGCTGATCTACATCCACTACTTGATGCTCAACTCCAACTAAATGCTCTATCACAGACAATGTGCATTCCAAGACAGATAGTGTGTGATCTGTCTCAGACTAATGTCTTTCAACTGTGTCATTAAACTGATCCAGGGTGTCAGCAATGCAGTGGAGGTAGTCAAGCATTCATCTGGAATTCCTTTTGGAATGTGCCTGTGCCTCGATGATGGCCCTAAATATATGCCAAGTGACACGTGATGAGACACTTGCAACAGCTGGTGGAGGAACAGCAGGCCTCCTACAAGCACCCCTATTAATCTACCTGTGTGGAACCACACCATCTCTTCAGCTATGGCCAGTATCAACACTCACTGCAGTCATAGCAGCCACACTTTCCTGTTCAATGTCCCCACGCTTCAACTGTCCAATATCTGTGGCCTCAGGGGACTGGGTATGTGTAGGCATACTGACTGTGATAATGAGGGTGGACGAGGGATGTAAATCTCCCAACCCCCACCTGTGCCTCACTTTGGCCACCGTCTTCATCAGTCTTCAGAGTCTGAAGAGATGGTGACATCAGGTTGTGAAGGGGACAGAGAACACCCCCCCCCCCGATCACCTGTGATAAAAAGGGAAAAGCAGTACATTAATACCTGCACTACTATGCTCTGAAGTACTATGTTGCAATATATGTTAAGCTGTATACACTGCTGTCACTATTACAAACTTGTACGTCATATAGTAGGACATGAGGACATTCTTTTCTAACAAACATCTGTAGTTACTTGTAAATAAAAGCTCTTTACACAGGAATCTCATGAGCAACAATAATGTACACTGTTTACATTTGGAAAAACTCTGCAAAGTTCACACATATGGCATTCTGTAATGTCCTGGCAGTACTGTGAAATCTATCAGTGTGCTCACACCTACAAGGCATAGGTATGAGTCTAAACTGTGTACAGTCAGAAAATATATGTGCAGTTGGCAGTCATGCAGACAGTGCATCAATCCAGCCAGTAGAACTGGGATTACACTTTAGTGAATACATTGCACTAAATCTACATCTCTAACAAAAAAACTGTTGTGCTTACCAGGAGCAGGAGCATGGCCTCATCTGATTCCTGATGGTCCTGTGTAAATTTGAGGGAGAGGTAATATAAACAGCACCACATGTTGCAGTATAACAGGGTAATACATACAAAGATCCCATATTTACAGTAGCTACTATGTTAATTGGTATGTTGGTCACAATCTGAGCATGACATTCAAAGTGCTACAACCCCCCCCCCCAAAAAAACACCTGACACCCACGTAAAACTATGTACAACCTGACACACTGAATTCTACAGTATTCCAATGCTGATCCAACTAAACATACCTAGACATTCCTCTTGCATGTAAATGGTGACACCCACATCCACAACATACTGTGTGATGGATGCCTGGGAGCTGTACTGTGTTCCTATGTTCACCAGGATTTTCTCAGTGGCTGACAGTGGTTGTCCTGCTGCAGGCCCTCCACCAGTGACACCACAATCCTGGCCATATCCACTGCTCTTCTGCATGCAACGTTGATCATATCCATGGCACAGTGTCGCACCTGCTTATATGTCCTGCACTGGTGACCGATAGTATTCACGCCGCGGACCAGGTCAGCCCTGGACAGCGGGAGTTGATAATGTTGATGCAAGGCCTTCAGGATGATGTCATCTTCAGCATTCGTAAAAGGGCTCCAACGTCAAGGATACATATTTCCTGAAAGACAATAAAATGGGAACGCATGTCAAGATCACATACGTCAATAAAGGATGGCTAGCAGTATTCACTGCTTGATTGCACATGTCATATTCAACAGTGTGCAAACATACAAAGAAACCAGAAAGGCTCATCCAGACTCTGCTACACTTTGCTGTGAAGGAAAGGTTAGTTTGCTGTTTGTATTTTGGTTATTGCCTTTCTATATTTTTTATACTGTAGTTTGTTTTCTATCTTGTGTTTTGCTTTTGTTTCTGTTTTAAACAAAAACTTAAAACTTCAAAAGAGAAAGAGACCTGTCTGTTCTGAAGTCAGAATAAGATAAGAAGAATTATTAACATAACACAGATAAGACAGAAGAGGTGTCACTTAAGGTTAATCACTTGTTAACAGAGGGCTAGAGCTTAGGAACTGTATTCTAATTTAAAACATTTCAAAACTTTACTTTAAGCTTAGGCAGATCCAGACTCCATGCTACACTGTGAAGGAAACTTTTAGTTTGCTCAATTTTTTTTTTTTTTTTGTATTTTTTTTTCTTATTTTATATTTGTCTTTTTTGTTTTCTTTATCTTGTGTTTTGCTTGCATTCTGTTTTAAACAGCATATTAAAACTTCAAAAAGAGAAAACCAAGAGAGACCTCACAGCTCTGTTCTGAGTCAATTCCTCCCTCCCTCCCCCTTAAGTTGTCTATTGTTGTCTTTGTCTTTCGTTTTATGTTAATCTAGTTAATCTCCATATATATCTTCTCATATATCTCATTTCTCTCTTAAACCATCACTTTGAAATCCATCACCACCAATCCCACACTTTGAAATGCCATCCTACAGGTATTTCATAGTAATTTCAACCACACTTCAGTACATTTGTCTTCAATCCACCACAAACTTTTAAGTTCCACCTTAACTTTTTAAACATAAAAAAAAAAAGTAACCTACACCTTACCTTTATTCCATCAAATTCTCAGAGTGAGTGTGCATTCAATCTCTTTCTTTTAATCTTACTAAGCACTAGCATCTTTCTCATCTACCTTTAAGAAATCATCTCTACTGCCCTATCTCTAAATTTTCTCTCTCTCTATCTACTTGAAACCCAGTACTTATTACTACCTATTACTACTTGCCTTGTTGAGCACTCTTGCTTTAGATAAAAACCCCAAAGGCAAACCCCATCCCACATCCCAAAAACAAAATTTCCATTTCTCGGTCTTTTTGTCTAGTCGAATCTCTTTTAAGTTGCTAGTGTCCCTCCTGTCCAGCTGGTGAACCTAATATTGAGGCAACAAGCTAAACCCTCTACAACACAGACAACCCTCCTCACCACAAAACACAAACCACAAAACACAGCAACAACCTGCACCTCCTCCTTGAAAAGACAAATACAGAGGCATAGACCTCTCAGAGCCAGTCAGGAGAGAGAGAGGACCACATACACCAACACAACACACTGGAGCCAGGTCATCACACACACCAAAACAATACACCACAACAACACACAAAGACACACATCCGCTCTGACAGCAACAAAACACACCAAAACAGCCCAAAGCACCAAAGCAGAAACCAGAAACAACACAACACCTGCACACAATACCAGACACAGTCAGTCACTCACCTGTCAGAGCAACAACACAAAAGGCACAACACACAACCAGACAACACTAGAACAGCTACACAGCCATAAGGCCAAACACAAGGCCAGACACTCCACAGACAGGTGTACGGACCGTCAGGTCACCTGATCACCAGCCAGGAGGGTGCAGAGGTCGCCACATAGCGCATAGCGCACGGGTGGTCTCTCAAAGATACACTCAACAGCACTCAGCAGTCATTGTCCACTGCCTGGTATAAGACTGTCAGGCAGTACCCTCCTTGACTCACATGAAAAGACGAGGAGCTACATGATTATAGAGCAGAGGCAGAGCGAAGCTGACTAAACAGTGTCCATACCCTTTCACCAAGAAGAGTACAGAGATAAGATGATAACAAGAAACAAATTAAAAATAAGACTCTGTCATTCAAAGCTTAAATCAATCTCTGTCTGCCTGGGATGATGGATGACACTTGCCGCTCTGGCGCTGCTTTGGGCTTGCCTGTCACACTGGTCACCGGGCTTTAGCAAAACACTTGGCAAAGGCTCCCTGGTAATTTTAGCCTTTTAGGCCTGTTCTAACTAAATAAAACCTGATTTAGCAGACTCAAAAAACTAAAAAAAAACACGCAAAATGCCTCAGAAGGATATCAAAAGGCAATGCCGAGGCCCACGCACTAATGGCCCTTCTCTCTGTCTGTGCACGCCCTTCTCTGACATCAAAGAACATGGAGGCCAGCACCTGAAGGCACACCAGCACCAATGTTCCAAGAATCGGACAGCACCATCAGGAGCATCCCCGATTCATCACCGACACACATCTCAAGACTGGTCTAGCCTTACAATGCACACCATACCCTCATAGGCAGTAAAAATGAGCAAACTGCTCTGCAACGCAATTTACATTAGAGGCCGCCCTCCCTGCACCATCTCTCATATGGACTTCCACCTCACAAACTAGACTGTGAACACCCACACACCTAAATACTACAAGAAACACGAAATACCTAATAAACACTACCAATACTAGTAGAGCCCAAAACCCTCCCACAAATAGACATGGAATTCTGGAACTCATTAAAACAACACCAACTAACAGTTTCAACACAGATTGAGAAAACATGCTTGATCAAATCATCACAACAAATGGAGCCACAATAGACCACCAACTAAGAGTCATCCTCACAAGAGATCAAATCACAACACCGGAATCCCACCCTCACTGGTGAGATCAAGACACAGTGAAAGACCGATAAGAACTTCCTCACGCTTAGATAAAGCTAAGACACCAGCCTCCTTGGCGCCCGTGCCGTGAGGAAAACCCTGCTCAAAGAAAATCTTACCGATGCCTTCTACTGAAACAACAATTTAATGCTTCTAGGCTGGAAAAAGCAAAACTGGGCAAAACAGTACATTGCAAGGAAAAGGCAACTCCAAGACCTGGAAGACTCAAACTCTAAAACAATCCCCAGCTGCAAGATGAGGCAAACCATAAAGAGGTAGCAAAAAAAAAAAGACTAAGTAAAACCAAAGATACTCCTCAAATCAAAAGGTAAGAATTACAAATAAAATCATAAAAAAAAAAAAAGGGAGAGACTCCACCTTCTTTAGCAAAATTAAACTAATGAGCTCCTTCTTTAGATCCATCAAAGTTAGAACAAATAGATGTGAAAGATACAGAAAAAAATAAATTCCCTCCAAAAAACTATGATCAGAACATACCAAGAAACTTCAGCCATTACTGATCCTGTGCACACTCAATGCAACCTCCCTCTCTTCAGTGCATCTCCAGCATTAGTGACCCGATGGACCAAAGCAAAAAAAACACAGCCTCCATCACCCCTGGTGTCCTCCAACTGCTCCACGATTCAAACTCTCCTGTAAACAAAAAGCAGCGGCAGCTCCAACCCAATAGTCTTACCCTCTGGATCATTACTCACAAGTGGAGAAGCAAACCCCTCTGCTTCACAAAAGCGATAATCACCCGACCTACCTGTGTCCATTGCTGCAAGGAGTGTTATCTACAACAGTGGTCAATTTCCCACATATAGACTATAAATGAACGCATGGAGTCAACCGCCCATGCGCATTGAATTGGAGTTGTCAAAAAGACATCATGCCTTTGAAACTTGGTTGACTTTTTGAGGGAGTCACCCAGAAGCTAGTGCCCATCAAAGGCAAAGGTTACAGTTGCCCTCAGATCATGGAGCCATGACTTGGTTGACATTTTATCATTGATTGATGCATCACAGACTTTGTTGCAGCAAACACAGCTCAGATGGGTTCTGGCGGTGGCTGGTGACAGAACCATTAACCCATCATTGAAACAGCCATGTCAAAAATAAAGCCTGTCACAGGTGGTGTATACAGTTGGCATCTACTTGCCCCTCTTGGAGCCATACACTTTCCGAAGGTGCGAAAACCAAACTGCAGAGGTGTCTTAAGTGGTGTACCATCCTGACTGCAAGCTGGGCTCCACTTTTGTTTGGAGTCTGTTTCAGATACACTTCGAACTGTCACTAGTTATGGATAAGTTAGTTCAGAAATGCTGCCCTAAAGTTAAATGCCAAAAACAAACACACACAACTTGGGACAGGAAGGTTACCCCTAGCAGCAAAAGCAAACTCAGGATAGGCAGCGAAAAGTTATAAGTACACATCGATCGGCAAATGCCTTGATCATGGGTGAAACACATCTAGCTAAAGTAGTCAGGAAGACCTGGGACATTTGTAAGTTATATCCTAGAGACCTTCTCATCTAGAATAAAGGAGGTCATAGTCTCCTACCCATGTACGCCCCATCAGACCAATGATTGAGTACAATGCCCAGGTTTATCATGAAGGACTTCATCTAGATCAAGGGGATGGAGGGTCTCCTAATCTCCTCACCATGTATCTAACCAAAGCAAGCATCTGCTGGAAGTCGCCATCATCTAGACCAGACCTTCCTTTGAAGGGAGAGGTGACTAAAGCCTAAACAGTCCAAGGATGTCAATAAGCAAATTAGAATACTAAAGTGCTCACACAAAATCAGTCACTTACACAATCACACATAGACTTAGGAGCCGCTGGAGACTATTCAAAGGGCTGCCAGAGAGGGATAGATTGATCACCCAAAGACTCTATTAAATCTAGATCTGATCAACACAGACTGAGGGCAGAGCACCTCACCGGCCTTGCAAAGAGGAACGCTTTTGTGGGATATGGACCAAGATAAACGAACTCTCCCCAGGGGATTCAAAAAGTGTCATATACCAACAGACGCGCAGGAAAATAATGCAAGAGAAAGACCATACTGAGGTGTGGCGTCAGAGATAAAACTATGGGCTAGGCTTGTAAATGCCCTCGGGCAGATAGCCTAGTATGAACCTATGAACCTATGAACCTATAAGGGTTTAGATGTAAGTAGGTTAGTAGCAATAGTAAGCTATTCCTGTTTGTGCCATGACAGATACTGATGTATAATCACACACCCAACACGGAAGTCCATTGTAGTATGGCCCCTAGGGTTAACTTCCCTTATAATATATAAAATCAACTGTGCCAAACAAATAGCACTGTAGTATTAAAACTATCAAGGGAAATTTCCAGGAGTACCTAATTACCGGTGCACCTAATTAACACAAAGCATTCTACCCTAACTGTACTCAGTTCCTCTGTAGGTTTAACACACCTGGAGATCAATGCCATGTCAACAGTGCAGTTCTAACAAAGGCTTACTGATGTAATCCCCATTCTCCCTAAGTATATTCAAACATATGCATCATGTTGGAAACAAAATGGTTATATACCTGACAGAGTACAATATTCCTCTGTTGAAAGGTACAGATATATAAATGTTGTGCCAATGAGTTCACCCTACAAAGTAACTCATACACAATAGTTTCCCTAGCTTGATGTTTACCTTTTTAACATGGTTGTCATTATTAAGTGATTGCCTCTGAACAAATCTGTCCTTCTGAAATGTTAATTGCAGCCTACACAGCTGATTTGCAGTATAATTAGCCAATCCCATGCAACCAGTGAACAAGATATAAGGCTTCAGTGTAGATTACAACCCCTTTCTCATATGCTGAGGCGGAAATTACTAGGGTAAGGATGCTACGTCATTGCAGAGAGAATGTCTTTAGCAGCTACTTTTTACATACAGATGTGTGTGCTACAGGCTGATGCTGTAGGCAATAGGCATAGGCAGAAAGGATGAACACTTTGCAGGACAAGAAGCTTTACGAGTAAGTGTGGGGCCTGTGGTTATGTGTTTAAGGTAAGTATGTTTGCCAAAGGTATCACTAACAAAATAAAAGGCAAAATGCTTGGTGTGTTCTAGAAAAAGGGAGGGGGTACATTAACCATTATATCATGCAGTTAGGCAACTGTCAAGTCATGTGTTATGTCATGATAGTCCTCTGTTACGTGTGTGCTGGCAACCCTTGCATCTAGCACAATCTCCGTATGTGTATGTTACTTGTGCAGCTGTGATTGTCTGTAATATCACCAGTAAATCACTGTGGGCCGCAGTTTGATATTACTGGCCACAATTTCAGTACACACTTCAACATCCTCTGTGAATTCATGCTAATGCATGACCTGACATTCTCTGCACTTTCTAGTGTTGAAATAGGAGTAGCTAAGAGTGGTCCTATCTGTAGCCTTTGACTTCTATTACTTAGAAGCAGACATTCCATCTGTACTGCTTTGGGTGGATAAAGAGGTGATGAAACAGGCATACATAATTTATATGTTGGTGTCCACATACATGTATTTTCAATGCTAGACGGAGCTCTATTTGGACCCAGGGCTTTGTGTTCCAAAAGCTAATGTTCACAATACATTACATACTGAGCTACAGAGTCACTGTTGGAGCAGGTGTATTTTTACATATTGTAGATATCATTCCACAGTTATATGCTGTTACATACCTCCCTTACATCTACTGTTATGTGTATGGCTTTAGCGTGCTGTATTTGTCTACCAGAATCCCAGTTAAAATCCTATTTTTCCATTAATGTTTTAGCAAGTGTATTTCTACACATTGTACATATGATTCCATGGTTACCCGCTATTAGCTCCCTTACTTACTTCTGCTCTTATGTGTATGGTTTTATATTGATGTATTTCTGAACTAGAGTCCCAATTACAGTACTGTTTTTCTCTTACTCATTTAGCTGATTTGCGTGGTGTGGCATGATGCACAGAATCGCTTAAACACACAATAATGGGAACTTGAGCATTACTATGGTTTGATTAAAACAGATGTGTTAATTAGCAGCTGTGTGGCTTGGTGGGTTGATCCACTGTTCTGCAAGTGTGATATTCCTGGGTTTGAAATAGAGCACTGGTTTACTTTTTGAACATGATTAATATTTTTTCAAATGCATATATCAATGTAGCACTATTTAGCATAACTAAGCAATGGGGCGAGCCATTTTGCATTACTCAAAAAAATCTTTAAAGAAAAGAAAAATGGGGGAGATGAGGCAGTAGTGAAATGGAGTGCAAGCAGGTGGAAAAACATAGTGAAAGGCAGGTAGGTATGTGCAGGAGAGGTGTAGGAAAGAACCATAGCTATCCATTTCTTGTATAGCAACAACTATGCACTTGAACAGATCTTTTAGCTGAATTTGAACTGTCACCCCCAGATAGAGGGGTGAGGACAACAGAAGTATGTTGTCAAGCCATTAATTAAGTGTGTCCATTGGATACGTGTGTGTGAAATGGAGAGCTATGTATTGGACAATATATATATTTTTTTAAGGTGAGAGTGGAATGTTGGGGAAGAGACATAGGTACATGTGGGGGAGGTAAGTTGGGAAGGTGAGGAAGCTTTTGTAGACAGACAAGACAGCAGACAGGGTTAGTGTGTGACACAAAAGGGGGGTAAATACCTTGGTTGAGGAGAGTGTTGTGGATTCCCAGTCCCATAGATGTCAGACACAATAGCAGTGTGACTCAAGTCCTCACCCATGGGACTGTCAGCACCGCTCCTTTGCTGCTCCTGTGGAGGCAGTGGTTGATGCCAGCACATGGGGTGAGGCTGCCCCACCAGGATGGACAACATTCTCTCCATCCATTGTAGGCATGCACTGAGAGTTCGATGTAGCAGCCCACACACCATGCCTGGTAGTTCTTCACTTGTGACATAATCACCCCTCCACTTCCACTCCTAGAGGGGGTGACCAACCCCAGCCTCTGTGGCAGAACTATCCAATGGCCCAGGTAGTGCAGGGGAAGCAGAGGGGGCTCTACCTGGCTGCAGCCCAGATGTGCTGGACCCCTGTGCCACGGCCGGGGGAGACAAGGTAGGTGGATCACCAGGAAATGCCTTGCCTTGTCGTGCTATCGAAAATAAATATAAACATGAGGTGAAAATAAACATAACCAAACAGATGTTAGTATTAACATAATAGAAGATAATAATGATTAATCAAAAGAAATAGAAAGAAATATAATGAGGAACACAACAATACATAATGCAAATAAAAGTATTTTAACAGTAAAGCACTATGAAATTATAAAGGCCAACATAAGAGGTAGTTACAAAAATATATATTAATATCAAATCATAATAATAAATGACAATAAATTAAATAAGAGAAGGGGTGGGGTGAGAGAGAGAAAAATACCATTAGTAACCTTGCAGGTAATATTACTACACAGACTACTACTACATACTTCTACATATGTACAACTTCAGTTGTGAGTACAGTGACTGCAACTATTGTATAGATGATGTGACACATACCTAGCTCTCAATCTGTTAGTATGGGACAGGGTCAAGCTCTAACACATGGTGGTACAGAGGCACAACTACAGGGAACATCTGTACATAGTTTGCTCATACATGAGTAGCAAGATGTTCTAATAACAGATTTGCCAGTAAATTGCATTCCAAGTAATGTCATTTATCTGCTAATCAAGGACCAGACATATGAGGCGTTAGTCATTACATTCTGAAAAATTGTGACAGCTGAGAGGTATGTTTGTGTACACTAAGTAGACTAGACAGAAGGTCATTTCTTAGTTGACTGCCATGGGATTAGAACCCACAAGCTGTGACTACAGGAAAAATGTGCACTTAATTTAACAGTTAGCTGGTATTAGATTAGAACACACATCCAGTGAATACAGGAATAATGCACACTTTTTATTTGAAAACATTATATATCAAAGCACCATCACCCTTTAAAATGTATTGATTAAAGTTGCCTCAATTCTGGCATGTATACCATGGATAGCTGTGTAAGACTTCTAATAAATAACTCATATACCCTGTGCATTAATTGAGTACAACCTACAGTATATTTCACACAATGGGCATACCGGAACAGTGACTCTTATTCAGGGTAGAGCCCAACATTAACTGATGTTTGGAAGCTATACTACACAATAATGTATGTTTACTTGATTTAACTTGCTTTACCATTTCAGATAGGCAGTGACACATTACTAAACATGTTAGATGTCC
Source organism: Protopterus annectens (assembly GCF_019279795.1). Lineage (NCBI taxonomy): Eukaryota > Metazoa > Chordata > Ceratodontiformes > Protopteridae > Protopterus > Protopterus annectens. The sequence goes on from NC_056745.1 coordinate 365,229,863, forward strand.
CATGTATGTCATACCTGACTGTTAAGACTTCAAAATTTGTAAATAATTTATTATAAAAGTATGTTATGCATCAAGTTATTACTTTGATGTTTCCCTACTTACCGCACTCTCGCCTCATCCTAGCCAGGCTGCCTCTATGGGACTGAAGATTGCAAGCCCTCTCTTCTGCACCTGTTGTAAGCAAACCATTATGCATACCAGTTTTGCACAGATTCAGCTTGTACATTTTTAAAGTACTGCCAAACATACTTACATATCTGTGGTGTCTGCCCAGCTCTAGCTCCTTGGACCCAGGTGTCCAAGGTTCCCATCTTCCTGCACCTCAGGTCATTGTAGTGGTGACGACACTGGTCTCCAATGCGAAGGATACCAGTAACACTCATAAGTTCCATAGCCAACTGATCCCATGCCTCAGACTTATACTCTGAGCCCTGGTAATCACCCTGCAGCAGCCAGGGTCATAGTTCTTAACCAGGAGTCCAACAAAAACTTTGGACTCCTGCACACCCCACCTCACCACTTGAAAGCGCGCTCCCTCTCCAACACCGCCAGGCATATCAATGGCCAAGTGAAGACTCCAATGAATGGTGTGAAATTCCCACCTACTGGCCTTTATATAGGCTGCATACCCACCCTTACACGTCATACTGTAACTTTCAAAAAAGCGCCTCATTGCTTAGCATCGTGCAAACTCACACAAACAATTTCAGTGGAGCTGACCATCATGCAAACTCACACAAACCATGTTTAAGCAGAGCTTAGCAATGCACAAACAATGTAGATTGTTGACCATATTTAAGTGCTTAGCATTGCACATCTTTTTTAAATGTAACTTTTTTATTTTAAATTAAACTGATGTTTCAGTCACCTGACATATTTTTACAGCAATAAATGTAAAACGTATGACTGCTCAGGACTTAAACCCAGGATCTACTGCACTGCAGGTCATGATTCAACCTCTCTAGCCACTTGGATTGTAGGGGGAAGCAGTATATCTTCAAATATACTACTAAGATGCCTGTTAGTGTTGCGCACCTTCACTGTGCAGGTTTATGCGGTGCTAAGCACAGCAGAACTACAACAACTGAATACATCCTATTTCTATTTTTAGATGTCAAGTGGCTTTACTAAGCACCATGCCACAATGCAACAACAAGCAGGAGGGGGGGATTAAATTGATTACATTCAGTTTCTATTTTTAGATATATACCAAATCTCTGCTATATATGTGTAAGTGCAGCTCAGCATCGCTAAGCACCATGCCACACCACTCAAACATCTCATAAAGATTAAAAAATATACTGTCCTGTGCTTACCACCTGTCCAGGTGCATGGATTCAATATCTGTGTTACTTTGATCTCCCTCGGCAGCATGCCATGATTAATATGCATGGAGCACTGCTGAGGGGGAACCGTGGCCATGTACATGCATACATTCTGTGTAGGTTCTACACAGAGACTGCACAGATTTTATTGAAGCCTAGGGCAACAGTAAATAGCAAGGCCAGTTGTTTCATTCACATATAGCCCCAATCCAAATTGCCTACCCCAACCACAGTATCTGATTTGATCTTGTGAGGTTAAAAGGCAAAAAAAAAAGATGTCACTATTATTAATGTAAGGATTGTTTATAGATATATATATATATATATATATATATATATATATATATATATATATATATATATATATATAACAATACCCAGAGTTCAGAGGTTGTGGCTGATCTATCTTAACTTCAACAGCAAGAGAACTGCATGGATGGCAAGTGCAAAGGCTCACAAAATGCAAAAAATAAGCCAGCACTCACTGTGGACAGAAAAAAATGTAAGTTTAATCCATGAACATGAAAAAGCAAGAGTCAACAGACCAGTTTCAGCCTGAAAGCCTTTATCAATGAATAAATATGACCCTAATAAATCAAAAATATGTATTAAACACAAATTAATAAATTGGTGAACAAGCCAATAAGCACTCACAAGTGATCATTAAGACCAGGTGGAAGTAATCCACCTAGTCTGATTATCCATGTTTTTTTCTTTCTTATTGAGAATGTTATGCCAACCAGCTTTAAATCCTCTGTAATGATCAGTTGATTTATTAGGGTCATCTTTATTCATTGATAAAGGCTTTCAGGCCGAAACCGGTCTATTGTCTCTTGTTTTTCATGTTCATGGATTAAACTTACATTTTTTCTGTCCACAGTGAGTGCTGGCTTATTTTTTGCATTTTGATCTTAACTTCACTCAGATGCACATTTTTCTTGCAAAGCAGGTTAGAACTACAACAGTAAATGCCAGTCATTCCATTCATACATAGCATAGCCCCCACCCCAATTACCTACCCACAGAATCTGCTTTGAACCTGCAAGGTTTAAAATAATGAAAAGAGAAGAAAACAGTTAGAATAATGCATTTCTTTCACATTACATAGCCAAATAACTTGAAGGTGATCTTACTTCAGTAGAATTTATTTCAACAAAACATCTCTGAGCCCTGGTAATTACCCTGCAATCCTAATGTATCTTGACTGACCCTGCAAAAAGACAATAGGTCAAAAAAACACATTTCATCCACAAACACCCCCCCCCCCAAAAAAAAACACATTGCATAATAGTATGTTTGATCCTTCCCAGGATAATAATTATATTAGAAAAAAGATACCCACAAGAAGCCTCCAAAACACACTGCTTCCCTAGTATCTGGTCTGCCAGGATATTATATTAAAAAAAGAAAGTAATCAACAGTCCCCAAAATACATTGTCTCCCTAGTATCTGGTTAATCCTGCCAGGATATTATATTAAATAAACAGAAAATCATTGACAGTCCCCAAAACACACAAACTACCTATTAGTATCTGGTTGATCCTGCCAGGATATTATATTAAATAAACAGAAAATCATTGACAGCCCCCAAAACACACAAACTACCTATTAGTATCTGGTTGATCCTGGCAGGATATTATATTAAATAAACAGAAAATCATTGACAGCCCCCAAAACACACAAACTACCTATTAGTATCTGGTTAATCCTGCCAGGATATTATATTAAATAAACAGAAAATCATTGACAGCCCCCAAAACACACAAACTACCTATTAGTATCTGGTTGATCCTGGCAGGATATTATATTAAATAAACAGAAAATCATTGACAGCCCCCACAACACACAAACTACTTACTAGTATCTGGTTGATCCTGCCAGGATATTGTTAGAAAAGAATAGCACAAACAGCCCCCAAAGTCATCCGTAAAAATACTGCTATTGCCTAGGCTGCCTAAGGCCTACTACTGTCTGGTTAACCCTGCCAGGCACAGAATGTCAGAAAGAGCATATAATTAATCCACTCCAACACCAACAGACAATGTGTAAACAAAATCTTTTCTTTCTTTTTTTGTGTGTGTGTGTGTGGGGATAATTTTAAAATAGCCTTCATTTGGCTCTTCTGAGGCTGTTACTCGCCTACCTTAGCTAAGTTTCCGAAAATTGAAAATGATATTCAGACTCCATGAATTTTCTCTCTCTGTGGCTTTCTCTCTTTCTAAATCTAAGTCTCAACTCCTAAGTGATAAAGCATGGGAAGGGAACTCAAGAGTGATATAAGTTGCATTGCACATCAGTAGTTCCATTACATAGGCAGATTACATGGCAGGCTCCTGACCCTAACAGCGCAGTCGGCATCTACATTCATGTGGTTAAGACCATATTATACAGTGACCCCGCCATTAATATTCTAAAATGTGCATGCTGATTGGCCAGCCCAACCAGCATGCCCATTGTAAATCCCACAATATACCAACGGAAAAAGGTCCGGTCACCCCAAAACCTTTTTTTTTTTTACAATTAAAAAAAAAAAGAGAGAGAGAGAGAGAAAACGGAGCAATGGAGGCTTCCTTTTCTCCGTTGCTCCCATTTCAAAGCATTGATGTATTGGGTATGCGTAGGAACGCAAGTCCCATACGCATGCGCAGTACATCAAAATGAAGAAGCAGTATACCACAACCAGCGAAAGAACAGTAATCTGTCATTATACAAAGACATTATTTAAGAAAAGTATGTATTTTTTTTCTTAAATAATGTCTTTGTATAACATCAATAACTGACTCTGTGGTCAAACCACACCAACTGTGGGTAAATCTTCAATATACCACATCACACCGTTGGTTATTTATTTAATAACTTCTGGGCATCTTTTTGGATGCTTCTTAACATTCCAACCCACACTGTTTTAAAAACAGTCCAGCAACAAGAACACAGAAGTTTTCTTTTTTTTTTTTTTTTTTTTTAAGAAAATTGGAACTCGAGTATCATGTGGGGTCTATATTAGATCACCGAACGAAAAGTGAACGGTGATTGCTTGAACTTATGTAAGTGAAAGCTTACAATCTCGAACTGTCAGAACAGCGTTTTTTTTCCTAGGGAAACAAATCGCTGTTCCAAAACACATACACACGACACAAGCACACCAAACAAACAGTAATCTACACACATACACCTAAAATCTGACACCTAACCCTGCAATAAACTATACACACACCACTAACTATCCACTTACCTTAACCCAAACCATAACCCTAAGGTCCGTCACTATCGCACACTCACCTCACCCGCTCCCTAACCCTAACTCACCTAACCCGCCCTAACACTCACATCCACATAATCGCACACTTACCTGAACCCGACCCGTAACTTTCCACCACAGCACTGAAAATACCGAAGCAACAGAAACTGACAACCAAATTCTTTCCCTAGGAAAAAATTCAGGTTTCTGTTCTTTCAATATTTTAATCTTTTGCTTACATAAGTTTGATCAATCACCGTTCGCTTTTTTAAGCGTTCGGTGATCTAATATAGACCCCATCATGTGCACGGGTCCGAGTTCCACAAAATAAAAAACTTAAGTCCTAGCACTAGTTTACAGTTCCAATGAGCTGCTACTAGTGCTCATCTTTAAAGTAATAAGTAAATTAATATTTTTTACTGTCAAAGTGGTGGGGGAGGCTGCAGCCCAGCAGTCCAGTACCACAAGCCACCCCTGCCGTTGACACTGTTTGCTTTGCACAGAAGCCAGTTATTCAGACAACTAACACTCTTTAGAGGAACCATTTAAAACACACATTGGTAGTGTTTCAATAACCTCTCTGCTTCAGTTTAGGAAACCAAGACAATCCAGACCTTGGCTTTCTTATTGTCAAGACACAAGTAAAAAAACAGTAAACTGTCGAAGTAGACAAAAAGCAGTAAACACACTTAAATTATAATGTAACATAATTGATTAGTAATAAAGTAGCAAATTTTCTGAAGCCAGTGTAGCAGCTGAGTAATAAAAACTTTAGTTGCAAATATATCCAGCTGTCTACCCCAACCCAATTTCCAATCATCCTGTTTCATAGGTTCATAGGTTCATACTAGGCTATCTGCCCTAAGGCATTTATAAGCCTAGCCAGAGTGTATGTGGCTTACACCACCCCTTAGGATGAGAATACTACGCCCTTTTAAGGTTTAGTTTACTATGCCTCTGTCTAGTAGTGACACAGAGATGACCCCCGGGGTAAACCTACGATCTCCCATCCACTCATCGAGATTTCTCTTGAATAGAGTCAGTGAGGGGCTCTGCCTAACATGGACTGGGATTCTGTTCCAGGGTGTAGGGAGCCTCTGGGTTATGAATCTGTCCCTCCAGCACGTCCTATTTATTTCTGTGTTGAGGTTTAAGTCACTTGTTCTCGTGGCTCGGATGGATTTGGATTTTCTGAGGTGGAGCATGTCCATTAATTCAGGATTGGACATGGCCTTGTATGTCAGGCACAGATCACCTCTGAGTAGGCAGTATGTGACTGAATAGAGCTGGAGTTTTTTCAGTCGGGCAGCATATGACATATGTTTAAGACCCTTTATCCTCTTGGTGAGGAACTTTTAGGGTCTTTCCAACTGCTGCAGGTGTCGGGTGAGATACATCCCAAATGGGGCATTGTACTCAATCATTGGCCTGATAAGAGAAGAGTACAGGGGCACAATGACCTCTCTTGATCTAGATGTGAAACCCTTCATGATAAGGTGGGCAATATAGAAGGTCTTCCTAACCACTTTGGCAATGTGAGTGTCAAATGAGAGGTTACTGTCAACCTGGGTCCCTAGGTCCCTGATTACCTCTTCCGTACTTAATGGATTACCGCCTATGAGGTAATTTGTCAGTACCTTGTTTTTCCCAAAGTGTATGACTATACATTTTTTGGCGTTCAGCTTAAGGCCATGGGTCTGGCACCAATTATCCGTTTCTATGAGGCCTCTCTGAAGGATGTTTGTGTCCGCTGGAGTATCAATGATGGCGCCCAGTTTGCAGTCATCTGCGAACTTTATCAGCCACAATCCTCCTATGTTTGCCTGTACCTCGGAAAAATAAACGCCAAACTAGAGGGGTCCCAGGACTGAGCCCTGTGGGACACCGCTTGTGACTGGCTTAGAGTCTGACATAGCTCCAGCAACTCTGACCCTGTGGGTTCTGTCCTTGAGCCAGTTTGCAACCCATCTTGTGACATATGGGTTTACATTTAAGCTGGTGAGTTTGTCTATGATGCCCGAGTGGGGTATTGTGTCAAAGGCTTTTGCAAGGTCAAGGTAGGCTGTGTGAACTGCCTTACCCTCATCAATGGCCTTAGTGACTGTTTCAAAAAAGTCGACCAAGTTCAAAAGGCAGGATCTGCCCTTGACAAAGCCAAATTGAGTAGGATCCAATGTCTGTAGGTCCCCAATGTCTTTGTTTATGAGTTCCATAATGATCCTCTCCATAGCTTTGCAGACCAGGCTCGTCAAGCTTATGGGGCGGTAATTTCCAGGGTCCGTAGAAGCACCGCCTTTGTGAAGTGGGACCACTGTTGCCGTATGCCACTCTTTGGGTACGTATCCTGTAGTAAGGCTAAGATTAAACAGCAGCCTTATGTGTGGGTTTAGTTCCTCTTGAGTTCATGTAGCACACAGCCCGGGACACCATCCGTCCCATTGATGCTGTGTTTTTAGCTTTAGAGAGGGCGGCTCTCACCTGGGCATCTGAGATGTTAGGAGGCTACACTCTGCTGGGATAGTTATTTCTCCTTTTGGGGAGGGAATTTGCACTGAACCTGTCTGCCAGAATGTTGGCAATGTCAGTGAGTTCAGTGTATTTTGTGTCATTTTGGACTAACTCTGAGCATATCTGGGAGTTTCCACCCAGGTTTCTAACATAGCTAAAGAAGGCCTTGTGATTGTCTTTTGTGTCTTTTGCGATTTTTCTCTCAAAGTTGGCCTTGGATGATTTCATGAGTGATCGTAGTTTTTTGCTAGTACTGATCAGAGACGCCTTCCCTTTTAGGGATTTTGCTCTGTCATGTAGTAGCTTCCTCCTCCTGTTGTAAAGTTTGTTTATGGCTGGGGTCCACCAGACCGGGCGCCTGCCTTTGGGGGAATGGGTCTTGGTTTTATTTGGGATTGCATGATCCATGCATTCTTGAAGGTGCCCATAGAAGGCATTTGCAAAGGATTCAGCAGTGTGGGTTGTGGTTTCCACTGGCCCAGGGACCTTGAAGGATACCACTTCAGTCTTGAGAAGTGTGAAGTTTGCTTTTGAGAAGTTCTTCACTGTGGTCTTTTGTGCAGGGGGTGGGGGCGGGATGTGGATTTCCAGTGAGATTAATTTATGGTCTGATCTTACCAAAGAGGGATATACTTCCGGTGTGGAGCATTTTGTCCCCATGTTTGTGATGATCAGGTCTAGTATATTGTCTCCTCTTGTGGGAATGGTGACTAGTTGTTCCATTGCATTTGAGTTTATGAATTCTAGGAACCTTTGGGCTAGGGTGTTGGGGTTTGAGTAATGTTCCCAGTCTATGTTTGGGTATTTGAAGTCTCCCAAAATGATGGTATTTGGAGAGACATTCATACTCTCCAGTGTCTTCAGGAAGGCTGTGTGGGGTTCCTGAGTTTGAGAGGGTGGTCTGTAGCATGCTACAAACTGTAAGGCAGTTTTGCCTATGGTTAGTTGCACCTGGATAGTCTCCGATGCTTTGTGCGTTGCCACTAACCTGGAGGTGTGGGTATCTTTGAAAATGGATACTCCCCCTCCTTTTGTGGTTCGGTCCAAGTTTTGGAGCCGGAAAGCATGATATGAGGTAAACCCTGATAGTGCTGGGGTGCTGTCAGGAGCCTTGAACCAGGTTTCAGTCACTGCACAGACATCGATGTTCTCCATACTGAGGAGGGATTCGAGGGCCTGCATCTTGAGGTTTAGACTTCTGGCATTGAGCAGCATTACCCTTAGTTTTTTTCCACTTGTGTTTTCTAGGGAGGTAGGTTTGTCATTTGAGCCTTGCCTAAAAAAGGCACTATGGGGGTGGCAAGAGCCTTGGCCAATATCCGGAAGCCCAGGGGTGACAGGTGCAAGCCATCCCTTGCGAAGCAGCGTGGCTTGTCAAGCATGTCATCCCAAGCAGACAGACATTGGATCCCCTTAGAATGACACCAGTAATTAAGCCAATTGTTAAAATTGATCATTTTGTCTTTGTACTGTGGCATCATTCTTGGTGAGGGTAAGATGCTGCTCAGGGTCAGGGTCATACCGGCCTGGGCTACATAATCAGAGAGCTCCTCTATGTCTCTTTTCATGTAGTCCAGGGAGGCACGTCTCAGGTCGTTCACACCGGCATGTACAATGACTGAGTCATATTTGTACTTGCTGTGGAGCGACTTGAGTGCTTGTGTTATGTGGCGGATTCTAGCTCCCGACAGGCAGCTTACTGTGACCCTCTCCTTGTTCAGTCTGGTGAGCGGGACATCAGTGTGTCTGACTATGGAGTCACCTATTACAAGTGTGTCTGGCATGTTGTTTGGCCTTAAGGGCTGTGACTGTTTAGCACACTGACTTTGTGAACTATGTGTTGCATGTGCTATGTCTTGAGGTGGTGGTTGCTTGGGTGTCTGCTTTGGAGGCCTCTGTTGTTTTGGTAGATTTTTAATCAGCGCCTCCGAGTATGTTTTTGTGTGTTTATGTGTTTGGTTTGCTGTTGTGATAGTTCTATGTGAGACTGGGTTTGTGGTGTGCGTGGTTACCTTCTCCTCCTGACTGGTCTTGCCAGTACTGAATTGAGAGAGCTCAGCCTCCAGTTTGGCTATATAGTTGCATCTCTCGCATATATTTGTATTTGTTGGGAGGAGGAGAGGGTTGTCTGTGTACATGAGGCAATTGTAACATTGTCTCAAGATTCCCAGATTCACCAGCTGAACAGGAGAGGATGCCAGCAACTGACCCTTCAACATGCTAGAAATAGTGAAAAAGATTGCTGTGTAACTGAGTCAGAAAGGACCTATAGGGAGATGTGTATTCAACAGAATTTAGGTGAATGAAGTACTTTCTTTTGTTTAAGAGTGCTTTACCTGTATAAAAATGCTTTAGGAGCAAGTGCTTAGCTTTTCAGATAGAGTATAGGCTGTTTAGATTGCAAGTAGAACAGTTCTAAGGGAAAAATTGAAGAGCACACTTCGCGGAGCCAGAAAAAGTTTAACCTTTTTTAACCGGCGCTGCGCTATGCGCACGACCGCACAAAGCCGTGCAAAGGCGGATTTTAAGCAGTGAACTACAAAAGAGCTAGGAATGGTCCCAAATAACCAATTACTACAGCTTCTTGTGCTGAGGTCACTTCCCCCAAGGACAGGTAGGCTGCTCAAGGCTCCCCACTCCCACTGGTGAGCAAAGAAACTTCCTTCTATCCAAGTAAGGTAATGGACAACACAGGAACTACACCACAGCCCAGAATACAGCAATGCTTGTATACTGGTCTAAACTAGTCGAGAAAGGTGGGAAAACAAGGATTATTTTTTTGTTTTTTTTGTTTTTTTTGTAGAAATACACAGCAAATGAAGAGACAGTGATAAATTAGTTACACAGGCTAGCACACTTTAGTGGGCAGCCTCCACAGTTAAATTAAACAAACAAACAAGCAAACTTTCGATTAAATTCGACTAAATGTAACTTTAAGTGCAGATTTAAAAATAAATGCAGTAATCAGAAAAAAAACAGTTCAGGCTAGTTTAAAGTAAGCAACAGAAGCTATTTCCAGTGAAAAAAAAAGCAAATATACTTAAATCCAGAAGGAAGCCGCTTTTTCGAGTTCCTTGCTGCTAGGACCACTCTGTAAACTTATCAGAAGTGAAAATGATGGATAAATCAAAATGTTATCATATCAGATTAGCAGTTTCATGTACAGGCATGACTTATTTCTGGCATATTCCAGCTTTGCAATGACAAGTAGAGAGTGACTATCTTTGTAGTTACAGTGGCACCTTTCAAGTACTCGTCTGACAATGAGATCATAAATACACTGCCTAATGAAAGATGTAGGTATCTGCAAGTCAAGAACACTGCAAAAAGCCATCTGGCAAAGCATAACTTGGAATGCATTCCTAGCCAATTCGAGACCATGAAAGAAAGGATGTTTCAACTAAGAAACATAAAAGAGTACAAAATAACAGCAAAATGTTATCATAGGTTTAATGGCCATTGAACAAAAGTCACGCATTCAGCAAACTGCTACCTACAATGCAAGTGAAATGAAAGGCACTGCTGTTGTACTATTTTTATACCTTTTTGCATGAATTGCAGCCTGTTATGTTATTTAGAGGAAGCTTCCTTCACCGTACATTTCCTTTGTTTTATGTTGGAACTGACACCGTTGAATTTGCATTGTTGACAGTAAATCATCTCTCCTACTTTTATGCTTGAAAAAGACATTATGTTTGCATCCACGCACAATTCTTTCTACTTTCTAAATAGGATAAAGGGCACATAACAATGTAGGTTTGATGTTCTCACTTTCTTTGACCTAAATTCAGATTTGTGTCACAGTAGCTAAAGTGAAGGTTTGCCAAAAATTGTCTTCAAAAACATTCCGCTTGTACTGCAATGTATTTGGCTGTATTATGTTATTAACTTCCTTAACATGAGCATTTAATTCTGAAAATTTACTTCAGAGGATAAAGATGTCTTGAACATTTTCTTTAAGAAACTACAGATCAAGCATGTACCATATACAATGCTGGTAGAAAATCTGTTAGTAAATTAATGAAAAGATTATTCGAAGTCAGACACAACAGAGGGATTTCTTTCCTTCTAATAAAATGTGTCTGGAAAAAAGTAGTATCTTGAAGTTCAAGCTTAGAAAAGAGGATAGAATAAAGTTCTGTTAAGTCATTTATTTGCAGCATAGCTGGAAAAAAAAAACACAAAAGAGAAAGCCTTTCAAGTACAAAGCCAGAACAGACAGGAAGGAAGGAAGGAAGCAAACTAGATCAGTAGGTTCCGATACACTGTGAATTAGAGCAGAGAGGAAATCCCATCTCTCTGGAGACCTAAGCATGTCAGCTACTATCCATTACCATGTAACTCAGAGTGAAATCGTCCAGAGAACATTTTCTAATTTTAGCAGCGCTGCCCACACATTTAAAGGAACAGCAGCTGGAAAACCATTTCTTAGTTTGCCAACTACCCCTCAGACTCTAATTTCTTTTTCAAATAACTTTAGCAGCGCTAGCAGCATCATTCGCATCTCTAAATTAATCATTGCTGAGATACCGCAGTATTTGAGTGCTAGCTCTGCATCTATCATTTCACCGATGACGACATTTCTTATATGAAGTGATGAATGAATTACACAGTAGAGTGTGCTATTTATCATAATGTCATGTAGATTTTATACATATGTGGTTAGTCTATTTTCCTATGTGATTTAGGGGCGGTAGAAGAAGAAACTGCAAAACAACACTAATTATATCTGACAGTAGATATAGCAGCATGTAACATTGTAATTATATATTCCCTCCAGGTCATGCAATGCCTTTTTAAATGTATACTTAAAGTTATGTGTCTGATATACTCAGGCATTTATGCTTTTGTCTGCAGTTACCTGTAACTCCTGAGTGACATCTGTAAAATAATTTGTGCATTCTCAAAAGGTTTTCTTGGTCTTCAAAACTAAAACAGATTATCTGCCTGCTTTGCTGAAATAAAAGTATACAAAATCAGGGTTCAATGAATAGATGTGACACATGAGAATGCAGCCAGTAGAATCAGCACTAAATAGCTATATTTCCTGTCTTGGGAAGGGGGAAGTAGAGTTTTCTATTTGGGTAGTGTTCACTGTTAAACACCAGAAGGCTAGGTCCTGGCATAGGCATCTGCTGAGTCTGCAGGAATTCAGCATTGACAATGCATGGGTGTTAGTGGGGCTACTATCTGCATGCACTGCATGCTTTCATGCAGGAAGTACCTGGCAGTAGGAATATTATTTATTTATTTATTGACATTTGTTGACCGGGAAAGTCCACTGGGTCTGTAATCCATTTACAGTGGAGGCCTGGAGAGAAAAGCTCCACAAAGTATTACAGAAGTCCACAAATTTAACTAAAATGATAATATAAGTTACATATATGAAAGCAGAGATATATAAAACAGTACAATACAAAGTTTAAGTTATTAAAAGACTTAGCATCGAAATATACAAGGCAGAAAAAGTTACATACATAAAAAGCAGAGCTATGCAACAGTACCATTCATAGTGTGTGTTAGAAGGAATTCGCACAGTTGTGTACAGACAGAAGTTCAATTAGCCTTCAGTACAAAACATGCTATAAGACATTTCACATACATGAATTAAATAAGGGTCAGTTTTAAGGTGGCCTGTTTGTTTTGCAGGGGCAAGAGGAGTTATTGAGGTAATGGCTTTTTAGTTCTGATTTAAAGGTTTTTATACAGTCAATTTGAGTTATGTGGGAGGGGAATGTATTCCAAAGTTTAGCAATGCTATGAGAGTAAAGACATTGTCCAGCTCTTTTTTGGGGTTTGGTTACATTCAAAAGCTGTTTGCTTAAGGATCTAAGTGTTCGTGTAAGAGTATAAGTTTGTAGGATGGAGCAGAGTACTGGGCAGGTGTTGGGTTTAAAAATAAGTTTGTGGGCTAGAGTTAGTTGGGTATAATTGAGATAGTGGAAAACTCAAGCCAGTTCAATTCTGAAATGTCTTGGCAATGGTGTGAGTGGCTAGGCTTTCCTGAGGCAAATGTAGCTATTTTATAATAGCAGGATTGTAGTGTATTGCTGAGGGATGAGTGAAGGTTAGTAAAAATGGCACTTCCATATAGAAGGGAAGGTACTGTCCAATTTTGTTTTGGTATGGTAGTCTAGGTAGAGTTTATGATGATAAAGCTTGCCTAGTTAAAAAGTGTGTTTTCTTTATTGCATTGAGAATATATAGATCAAAAGTGAGTTTGTCGTTGAGTGCCACACCTAGTAATTTTGCTGTCCTCACTATTTCAATTTTTGTACTATCTTTAGAAACGATTTTGAAATCTATATCTGGTGGTTTTGTAGAGAATAGTAAATGTTTTTTTTTTTGGGGGGGGGTTTAACAACAGTTGTGCATTATTTAGCCAGGTTTCTATTGTTGTGAATGCAATTTGTGTAACCGTACATAGGTTTGAGAAATTGTTGGAGGTAGATATTGTAGAATCATCAGTGTACTGGATGAGACTACCTTGTTGGGAAGCTTTGTGAAGATCATTGATGAAGGTATTAAAGAGTAGTGGCCCAAGAATGGATCCTTGTGAGACTCCTATGCCGTTTGCTTGATAATCAGATTCCAATAAACAGCGATGCCATTGTGGACCTCAATAGCACACCAATAAGTAAATAAATAAAATGCAAAATGAGGTGGCTAAAAGCAGTAAAATATAATTTTAATACCAGGTAAGTGCTTTCACATCAAATGATGCTTCCTCAGACCATTACCTTGTTACCATTACCAATGGTCTGAGGAAGCATCATTTGATGTGAAAGAGCTTACCTGGTATTAAAATTATATTTTACTGCTTTTAGCCACCTCGTTTTGCATTTTATTTATTATTGATAATCATACTGTACATTGTGTCATCTGACTGATTGTTCTCTATTGTTTAGGTAAAGGTAAACCAGTTGAGAGATTTGGGGGAACATCCTAGTTTTGATAGTTGGTTTAGTAATTTAGTATGTGATACTGTGTCGAAAGCCTTAGATGGATCCAGTAAGATTACCGAAGTAGAGTGACCAGCATCCAAGGCTTTGTTGACAGTATCAGTAAATGAGATAAGGGCTGTGATAGAGCTGTGACCCGCACGGAACCCATGTTGGGTAGGAGCAAGAAGATCATTATCAGAGCGGTATTTAAGTAGTTGTATCTGTACACATTATTCTAAGATTTTGATAATGGAGAGAATATAGAGATAGGACGATAGTAAGAGAGGTCATGGGAATTTCCACCTTTATGTAATTGAGTTATAATAGATTTTTTCCATAAATGGGAGACATAACATTTTGAGATGGAGCAATTTTGTAAGATACTCTGGGGGAAGATTATCAGCGGAAAGAGGGAAGGGTTTGAGTTTGGTTAGGAGTTTGAGTACAACAGAGGTGGGTACAGGCTGAACAATAAAAGAAGGAATTGTGGGAGTATTGCTAGATGTGTCTGGGGAAGGGAGTCTGAAAGGATAATTGAAAGCTTTATGGAAGGAAGTACTGGGAATTACAAAGGTTTATGGCAAAAGGGGTTTATGGATGATAGCTGACATTGTAATATTTTGTTACAAATAGAAAGAGGAAAAATTATACATATAACAAGCATAATAAATGAGAGGATAGGGGTGTAGTAAAATACTGAGAACAACCCAAAACACGTTTTGTATGTGTGTGTGTGTGTGTGTGTGTGTGTGTGTGTGTGTGTGTGTGTGTGTGTGTGTGTGTATGTGTAAAGAAGGACATTTGATAAATAACTTTGACAATACATTTTGGATAACTTGGCTATAATACAACTAAGATAGTAAGGGTAACTCGAGTATAACATGGCTAGGATTATAAGGGCCCTAGGGCTGTTAGCCTAGTCCTATGAACCTAAAAGAAAATGTTATATTTGAGGGGAAATGGGACATGATGCAAAAAATGTGAACTGAAATGTTATAACTGTAACAAAATTGGATATTTATGGATTGATTAAAAAAATGAAAATAAGAGTAAGGAAAAAGAAAGGGAAGAAAATGAACAAAGAAAAGCCATTTTAGAAGTAGTGGAAATAGAAGAAATAGACAAGAAAAAATAATAAAGAGAACATAGAAGAAGGTTCTGAAATAAGTGATGAAGAAGGCATAAACTGGGAGGTAGTAAGAGAAAAAAATGAATTCTGTTGGCAAAAGGGGGAAAAGAGAGAAACAGACAATTTTAAGGGATAAGTACAAAAGAAAAAATGGATGAAAAAGAATATATGCAGCTAGAGATTGGGGCTTGTTACACTGGTTAAGGAATTTGACTCACAGACACAAGATACAATGTTACATTCTCACCTTTGGGAAGGATGAATCTAAGGAAAAGTAAAAATGAAAATTTTAGAGTGTTTTCTATAAATGTGAATAGTATTAAGACAATATTATGAAGAATAGGAACTTTGGAGCGATCTAATACATGTAATTATATCAGAAGACACATGATTTTAACAAATGAAGAAAAATTACAAACAGAGACATTATGGGGAGGAAAATAATCTAGAATTTGGGAAATGGCAGATGTTCATTCTTCTTCTTCTTTTTCTTTCAGCTTTTTCCTGGTAAGGGGTTGCCACAGCAGATCACCTCTCCGCTCATGATTGGCAGTGGAGTTTTACGGTGTTGAGTTGCCAGCCCGGCACCCAACCTTCCACAGAAGGCACACACATGCATGCACTCACACCTAGGGCCAATTTAGAGTGTCCAATCCACCTACAGCATGTCTCTGGGATATGGGAGGAAACCCACGTGACCACATGGAGGACATGCAGACTCCGCACAGAAGGCACCCCAGCTGAGGATCGAACCAAAGAACCTCTTGCTGTGAGGCAGCAATGCTAACCACTGCAGGAAATGTAAAATGTTCATGAATAGCTATATTCTGTTAAAATACAATAAAGACATTAGATGTAACTTTAGCAAAAATGGGAAGCTTAACCATTGAAGATTTAAAATAGAAAGAACAAGTTTATAGAATTATAATATTATATGCTTACACTAATTGTAAAGAAAGGGAATGCTTATTTCATCTGATTTTAGACTGTGTAGTGATAAATATGAATATTATAATAACAGGAGACTTTAATTGTTATTTAAGAGGCAAGTGTAAAAGAAAGAAAGTGACATAAGAAAAATGATAGAAGTTATAAAATGTGGTAAGTTAAAACTATGGGACAAAAATTCATGGATTTACCAAAGGGGTATGTATAGAACTAAAATAGATTATTTTATAGAATCAGACGATTTAGTTGTAAGAGAAGGAGAGGTGCTTGAAACATGATTTTCTGATCATCTTGCAATACAGCTAGAGATAAAGGAAAACAAGGAATATTTATATATATATATATATATATATATAGAGAGAGAGAGAGAGAGAGAGAGAGAATAAGGAAAGGAATAAAAAAGATAAAGGAAAAAGCATGTAATGAAGAAGTAAAGAGATTAGTAATACAGTTATGGAAAGATCATATTATTATGAGAAGATTTTACAAAAACTGGTCTGAATGGTTTATGATGTTTAAGGAAAAATATAAAAAAATGTTTTTTTTTTACAGTGGTAATATAATGTGAGAAAAATAGAGCAAGAGAAATATAAAAGAACATATAACAATGCACTGGAAGAATTAAAACATAATGATAGAAAGTATGTTAACAAAGAAAAAGAATTATATGAAAGAAATCAAGAAAAAATACCAGAACTGTCATATAAGAAAATATATATTTTACAAGGAAGAAAAAAAGGATTGAGTTACATAAGCAGATTAATAAAGGAAGATGGTAGTGAAATTAGAGAAATAAAAATGTAAAAGGAGAAATAGAAAGAACTCAGGAAAAAGAATATAAATAGTGCAGTACAATATGTCCAAGAAATATTTAAAGAAAAAAGAATGTAGTGAAAAAAGCATGGAAAGTAAAAAAGTTAACAGAAAAAGGGAATAAAGAGTTGGAAAAGGAGGTTTCTTTAAATGAGCTAGACAAAGTATTAGGACAAGTAAATTTAAATGTGGCTGCAGGCCCAGACAGAATATGGTGTGAAATGTATAAAAATTTAAGGCATTGGCAAAAAATATTAAATATTTTGAATGAATGGTTAACTGAAGATTTTATGCATAAAGAAATATGCAGTGCAATATTTAAATTCATATAGAATAAGGTAGATAAAAGACAATTAAAACACTGGAGACCAGTAATATTGAATAACAATGATTAAAATATCTTAATGAAAATAATACAGAAGAAATGTGAAACTTAAATGGAAAATACTATGGAAAATAGTATATATATATATATATATATATATATATATATATATATATATATATATATATATATATATATATGGGATCCGTATGTATCCCCAAATGGCAATATCACCAAAACAGATTTGGCTGGGCATACTTGTGCAAAAGAGCTTTTCACCAAAGAAGCATTTTCGCGTAAGTATGCCTGTTGCAGAGATTGCACTACAGTGGGGATAAGGGAAAATTCCTTTTTCTCCACTGTAGTGCAACCTCGGAGTGAGAATATTAAAGTAGGGTGGGGTGCAGGGGCTTGCCCCTGCAAAAATGTAATGTATTTTTTAACACACTTTAACAAAAGCACTTTTTCGGTGAAAGCGTTTTCGTTAAAGTGTGTTTAGGTGATTGTGGATTCGGACTATTGAACTTTTGTTCAATAGTCCTAGATCTATATATATATATATATATATATATATACATACACATATATATATATATATATATATATATATATATATATATATATATAAAAGGAAGGGTTATCAAGAATTACTAATGATATTTAGAGAAATTGTGGATGATATTATGAACAGAAAAGAAGAAGAAGTTGAAAATCATGATAGAAGACCTTAATAAGGCATTTGATACAAATGGACATGAAATGTTATGGGTAGTAATGAAAGAATACAATATAAGTAAGAAAGTTAGGAAATTGTGTATGTCAGCGTATTATAATAATAATAATGTAAAAATACTTGCAAATGACTGCTTAAGCCAAGAGGTACTTATGAAGAGTGGTGTAAGACAGAGATGTCAGTTGAGTTGTATACTCTTTGCATTAGTTATCAATGTAATAGTATGTGAAATAAATTACAAAATGAAGGCAGCAGTGTATATAACATCGGAAGGGTTAAGAATTCCAGTTCTGTTAACATATGCAGATGACATTATAATAACTGCAAAAAATTTTGATGAAAGAAGTAATTGCACAAATGATTATAGGGATGGCTTTAAATAAAGAGAAAAGTAAATGTTTAGGTGAGGTAGTATAGATCAGGCGTATATATTTTACAATTAATTAAATTTCTGTGTTAGGTATAAAATTCAGGAATAAAGATATAAGTAGAATTCAATGGGAAAAACAATAGAAAAAATAAATCAAACCTGTCTTTTCTGGAGAACATATAAATTATCATTTAGAAAAAAGGCCTATTTGATAAATGTAATAATAATGGGAAAAATAGTATACTTAGCAAGTCTGTTTATGTTGCCAACAGCGTTTGAAAAGGAATTATTACAAATATATATTTTTTTCATTTTATATGGGGCTCTAGATTAAATCCTGTAAAATCAGGAGTTTTGTATGTAAATAAAAAAGAAGGAGGTTTAGTTTAATTAACCCAGTGCTATATGCTGCTTCATTAAATTTGTACAAAGTGTTAAAGTAGATAGATTTCAAGGTGAGAGATAAGTAATAACATTGTAAGTATGATAAATTCTGGAGTATGGTAAAAAAGAGCAAAAGAGAAAAGGAGTGTATAAATTAGGAAATAAAATATTACCAAGAAAAAAACATATTTTTTGTAGAAAATAAAAAGTATGGTATAAGAGTGTAATGATAAAACATTACTATGCAAAACCATGGGAAAATTTAACGGATGAAAAAAGTAAATCTATAAAAATAAGAAGTAAATTGTGTAATTGGAAAGTAGAATGCCAAGATTTTTTGTGGAGACTGGTAATAGATAAATTACCAGTAAAAGGAAAAATGCCATATAAGAGGAAAAGTCATAGATATGTTTACAATGTCAAGAAGATGAAGAAACTATGGAACTTCTATTTTTGAAATGTAAAACAGTAAAATAAAGTTTTGTATACTCTGCAGTTTGTCACTTGTTGGATTTTTATTCCATGGGCACAGAAAGCCCACACAAAAGGTTATGAGGTCTCAAATTTACTTGCTTTTTACTGTCTTCCTCCTACTACTGCACATCCATGAGCTCTGTAAAAATGAGCACTGTGATTTGTTTTCCACTGTATGCTATTTCTCTGGATACATGTATTGTTCAAAAATGCAAATCACCTAGTATAGCTTTAAGTGGCTACCTGCCCTGCATATAAAAAGGTCTGTCTTCATCCAGAGAAAGAAGAAAGGGGACTGGTCATATTAATCATGTATATGAACCTCTTATAAGCAGGCACTTTAAACCTTTCTTTTTATACAAGATAATATTAGCCTTTCATATTATATGTCAGGAGATAATGGGTCCTGTAAATGTGGGCACAGCCTCTTATATTACATGTGATAGACTGGAAAAAAGTTTTGTAATAAACCTTTCATACTTGGTGTGACTCCCCTGCACTGGTCCAGTAATCAAGGAGCCTCAATCCTCACCACTGGCAACAGAGGGTAATGTACACACTGGGAGGATGACAAGTACACACACAGTAAAGTACAATTTCCCTTAAGAGCACACAGAGATCACAGTCAGTCTGGGCTGGTTTCTTCCTCTTTCTCCAGATCCCCAATAAGACTCCCCACTGGCACAGATATAGGGTTGAAATCTCAGCTGAGTGGCCAAACCAAGATCGCCAGTATCCTCTCTGTCCAACCAGTGCTTCATGTCCCTGCTCAACTAGCTGACACACACACACACACACACACACACACACACACACCTGGGAATGGCTGGCACAGGTTTACTAGCTATGCCCCCTTCTGCCCAGACTATAAGGTAGTTTTCACTGCCACCATCCAACTTTTATCAGCTGCTTTAAGGCCCTTAGCAAAGGGTGTTCAATCCTACTGTGTAATGCTACTTTTAATCCAAATGGTAGTCTGAACAAGAGTAAGGCTATTTAAGAGTGACCTGTACAGTGTCACCAAATAGATATGCAAGTACGCTAAGAGCTTAAATATCTCTAAACAGACCAGCCACAATTAAAAGGTTTAAATATATTTAATAATAAAAGAACAAGACAATCCTCAGTAAGTAATCAGTTACATCAGAGTTCAAAATCACAGGAAATATTTAAAACAGCATTGCAGGACAGTCTCAAATAAGGAAAGAAAACATCTAAGCTATACTTTGCTATATTCCTATCTGAATCTAAAAGAGTTATTATGTCCTAAAAACTTACTTACGGCAAGGCAAGTGCAGAAGTTGATGATGAGTGGATGTTGTCAGGTCAAAATGCTCCTCCCCTCTCTTTTAAATTAATATAAACTATTACTGCTGGGTTAGCTTGGATGACATCACTTTTTGTCACCTGACTTCAGTTCCCAAGCTAACCCCCCTTTGTCAGAAACTAACAGAATTTTAGCATCACCATGTGAAAAATAAATATTTCTCAGATGTTTGCAGATCCTGGAAGCCATAAAACAATAAAACACTTCTACATCTTAAACCCTAGTAATTACTTCTCTTTCAAGACAATACAAAAAACTTTTAGCTCTAAACATTGTGTCTGTTACTGCACTGAAACTAAGAGATAACATCTCTTTTATTACATGGTTATGAAACAATTTAATTTCAACTATTTTCTCTGAATTTTTTCAAGTTTATCTCCTGTGTTCCAGTTTCCATTAAACATATACATCTAAACAGTCACAATAGTGTAGGTACATTCCTGTTCTATTCCAGTAGGGAATCCTGTGGTTACATTTTAGCTCAGTACTTTACACAGACTTCTGTATAAATCATACCGATATTCACAAATGACATTGAATTATTTACAAAATTCCAGATAGCTGGGCTGGCAGTATTTCCCTTTGTCACACTTGGCTGCAAGGAATATGAGCCCCACTGATGCAGACATAGCCTCTCATTTATATGTGTTACAAAGCAGACTTATAAAGTCTGCTGAAAGCCTCATAAAAGCAGGCATTTTCAATGTTCAAAGGTTAAACCACTCTGTTAGATGTACCAAACATAGCTCATACAAAACTGTTTTCTTAAATATAGTTCTATAGTTGTAGCTCATAGTGTGTTGTAGTGTGTTGTCATGTTTTCTTTGTTAGAAGTTAAAAATAAAAATAAAAATAAAACCTTTCAACTAAGAATGAGGTTCCACCAGCTGCTGAGCTGATAAACCCTCATGGGTCTTTCAAGAATATTCAAATAAGGGACTAACCTCTAAGCTTTCGGATTGGCTCCTTGTTTTTCCATCCCCCAGATATTCCTCCAGTCAGCTACCATGGACCCTCCCACCATTGTATATAAGTGCCTTTAAATAACTGACCTGTTGAATGTAATGTATTGCAACAAGAACTCTCATCCTTCTACCTACTTAAGTGAATAATCCAATGGAAACTTCAACAAGACATGATTGACAGACCTCAATGCTTTGCCAGAGATGGCCTGCATCTGTCACCCCTGGGCTTCCAGATACTGGCCAAGGCTCTGGCCACCCCTATAGTGCCATTTTTAGGCAGTGTTCCAAAGGCCAAATTACCACCATAACAGCTACAAACAAATGCAATCTGAGGGTCATGCTGCTCAATGCTAGAAGTCTAAATCTCAAAATGCACTCGCTCGAAGCACTCCTTAAAATGGAGAGCATAGAAATTTGTGCTGTAACAGAGATCTGGTTCAAGGCAGCAGAAAGCACCCCAGCAATACCAGACTATAACTCATTCCACACCTTTCGGCCCCAGAACTTGGACCGAAGGTCGAAAGGCAGTGGTGTTTCCATATTCATAAAGGATGCACACACCTCCAGACTGGTAGCCCAACATAACACATCTGAGATACTTCAGGTGCAGCTAACATTGGGTAAGACAGCGATTCAGGTCGTAGCCTGCTATAGGTCCCCAACCATGTCCCAAGATTCACACTCCATGTTTCTAAGCACCCTGGAGAATATTAGGGTCCAACCTAGCACTCTCATACTGGGTGACTTCAACTACTCCTCCATTAACTGGGAAAATTACTCATATACCAAACACTTGCCCAACGCTTTCTGAATTCATTAATTTCAATGTCCTGGACCAGTTCTTTCTTATCCCCACTAGAGGTAGCAACATCCTTGACCTGGTCATTACTAACATGGGCGACTGTTGCTCTATACCAATAGTCAACTCCTCCCTGGTTAGATCCGACCAAAGGCTAATCACCTTGGAAATCCACATCCCTCCCACCACCCCCACAAAGGTAACCACCATGAAAAACTTCTCCAAAGCTAACTACTCCTAAAACAGAGGTGGCTAACTTCACAGCACCCATACAAATGGAGAATAGTTGCATGACCACCGAATCATACATCAATGCATTGTATGAACACATACACAAATGCATGGATCTCACCATACCCAGTAGAACCAAGAAGCTCTCCTCAAAAAAAAAGGAAGCCAATCTGGTGGTCCCCTGCCATAAACAAACTCTACGACAGAAGGAGGAAACTGATGCTGAATAAGGTGAAGACCCAAGACTGGAAAAACTCCCTTATCAGCCTCAATAAAATGATTGAGATCCCTCATCAAATCCTCTAAAGCTAGCTATGAAAGCAGAATTGCAGCAGATAGTAAAGACAACCACAAGGCCTTCTATAGTTATGTAAAGAATCTCCACGGCAATACCCAGATTTGCTCTGAGCTACTGCACAATGATACCTCTTATACCGAGCCAACAGATATTGTCAATATACTGGCCGACAGATTCATTGCCAACTTTACCCTCCCCCCCCAAGCACCAATCAAAATACCTTTAGATTGCCAGGCACTTAGTTTTACTGCTGCATAGGTTAAAATAGCACTGTCCAAGGCCAAGAATACAGCATCTATGGGACCTGACAATATCCCCGGCTGTGTTCTACATGAACTACAGAGTGAACTGACACCTCACCTGTGTGCCCTGTTCAATCACAGCCTCACCTCAGGCTTTGTTCCTACTGAATGACGCACTGCTACAGTCATCCCTCTCAACAAGGGAGGAGTGACTACAGACCCTGGGAAGTATTTCCCTATTAGCCTGATGAGTCTGATATGCAAAGCTATGGAATGCATCACCATGGACCTAATAAACAAGGACATAGGGAATCTCCAAACTCTGGATCCTACACAGTTTGGTTTTGTGAAGGGTATATCATGCCTGCTCAACTTGGTTGACGTCTTTGAGTCAGTCACCAGAGCTGTGGATGAAGGCAAGGTGGTTTATACAGCCTACCTTGATCTGGCCAAGGATTTTGATACCATTCCCCACTCAGGAATCATAGAAAAACTCACTAAGCTAGGCATCAACCCTTATATCACTAGCTGGATTGCACACTGGCTCACAGATAGAACCCACAGTGTGAAAGTAGCTGACTCCAAGTCAGACTGTCGACCAGTCATGAGTGGAGTCCCATAGGGTTTGGTCCTAGGTCCTCTCCTGTTTGGTATCTACTTCTCTGAAGTCCAGGCCAACATGAAGGGACTCTGGCTGACAAAGTTCGCAAACGATTGCAAGTTGGGAGCTATTATTAACTCCCCAAGTGATGTTGACATCCTAGAGAAAGGCCTCAATGAGACCCATGACTGGTGTCAGAACCATGGCCACCATGGCCTTAAGCCCAATGCCAAAAATGTGTCTTCATCCCCCTTGGGAAAATCCCGGTTCCCTTAAATTATACTACATTGGTGGTAGTCCACTGAACACAGATAAGAGATCTAGAAACACAGGTTGACAGCAACCTCTCTTTTGACCACCACATTGCCACTGTGGTCAGAAAGTCTTTCTATGTGGCACATCTCATTACTGTGGGTTTTGCATCCAGGAAGATAGAGGTCATTCTCTTCCTCTACTCCTCCCTCATTAGACCAGTCATCGAGTACAATGCCCCATTTGGCATGTACCTCACTAGACACCTGCAACAACTGGAGAGGCCACAAAAGTACCTCACAAAGAGGACCCTAGGCCTGAATCACTTGTCCTATATGAACAGACTTAAAAAACTCCAACTATCCTCTGTCTCATATCGCCTACTTAGAGGAAATCTCTGCTTGACTTACAAAGCCATGTCTGACCCAGCTCTGTTAAAAATGCTACATATAAAGAAATCCCAATCCCTCCACACCACATGCTCCAAAGACCTCAACCTCATTACCACAATCAACAGAACATGCTGGATGGACAGGTTCATAACCCAGAGACTGCCCATGCTATGGAAGAGATTTCCCATACATGTCAAGCAGAGCACCTCACTGGCCCTTTTCAAGAGAAATCTTGATGAGTGGATGGGAAATAGAGAATTCACCCCAGGGATCACTTCAGTGGCTCTACTCAACAGAGGCACTAGGAACTAAGGTTGGGTGGCACGATGCCAGGGTACTACTATGGGCTAGGCTAGTACACACCTATGAACCTATGAACCTATAAGATTACTTTATTCCTCCCACAGGGAGGGTATAAGAGGCAGTCTGCTAGATCTGCTAGCTAAAGTGATTTTTCTCTGGACTTATCCTTTATACTTTGTTTCTTGTTACTCCTGTCACCCTCTGGGTCACAGGTGGGATACCAGACTTCACTCAAGCCCTCTGGATTGCCTCTGTTTTCTGTTCATCCTTGACACCCCCAAGGAGTTATCCACTCGAGAGAATCACTTTAAGGAGACCACCAGCAATATGAAAATGGACAACTCAAGGCTTTAAAATAAATCCTTCTGAAAACATCTACCTGGGTAAACATAACCCACCACACCAAGCATGTTGACCATACAAATGGCTGACCAAGAGAAAACATCCAGCATGAATCTAGGAATGACTTTCTCCTCCTCAAGATACAATGAAAAAGACTGAAAGGACTATACTGGGAAGAAATTTACATAAAGAGCAGTATTGCAAAAGATATGATTCCTAGGGGACTAAAGCTATTCAAGAAAGCCATGTGGAGGAGGACTTAATCACAGAATGGGACACAGTTTTAAGGGATGCTACTCTCAAGCTGATTGGGATCCTCCTTAGGCATAACATAATCCAGCAGGATTTGACTATCGGCAGCATCCTTAACCTGGAGAATTTATATAAGGACAACCTTGACTCCACTTCTAGATTTTTAGATCTTGAAAACAGAATAACTGAATTTGAAGACAAAATTAAGCAGAAGAAACTGTATAAAATCAACAGGGACATAAGGGACAGGAGGAACCTCAAAACCATTATTCTTTGACCAGGAGAAGGAGATATCCACTTTGACACAACCATGGGAAACATTTTGGTGAGCACTAAAAGTATGGCAAACCTAACCATCTCCCCAAGCATAATGCTGGAACACAAGGACGCCTGGCCACACACATTGCTGGCCAGAGAGATGTGGAAGGAGACAATTGGCAAGATTTTCACCAGGACAACCAAGAACCTGGAACTGACTTAGGTACTCAATTATTGGCCTGATGAGGGAAGAGTACAGGGAGGTTATAACTTTGTTTTTCTGGAGGCAATGCCTTTACTTATGAGATGAGCAATATAGAATGCCCTTCTTACCACTGTGGAGACATGGTGGTTAAAAGTAAGGTTGCTGTCAACCTGTCTACCCAGGTTTCTCACCACTATGTGTGTAATTAAGGTGTTGATATTGATCTTGTAGTTAGCAGGAACATCGCTCTTACCGAAAGGAATGATATATATATATTTTTTTTGCTTTGAGTTTAAGGCCATGACTTTGGCACCAATCATTTCTCTATGTAAGACCCTCTTGTAGCATGCTGACATCATTTGTAGATTCCATGATCACTCCCAGTTTGCAGTCATCAGCAAACTATGTCAGCCACAGACCTTTAGTTTTTGCTTGTACTTCAGGGAAATAGATTCTAAACAGTAGAGGTCCCAGGACTAATTCCTGTAGAACACCACTTGTTACAGGTCTGCTGTTGGAGGTGGATTCCTCTATTCTGACTATATGAGTTCTATAATTGAGCCAGTTAGTAACCCATCTAATGATATAACGGTTGATACCTAGTTGGGTGAGTATGTCAATGATGCCTGAGTGGGGGATAGTGTCAAACATCTTGGCTAAGTTTAGGTAGGCTGTATGCATAGATTTCCCCTCATCCGGGGCCTTGGTGACTGTCTCAAAGAAGTCCATCAGGTTTAACAGGCATTATCTCCCTTTGACAAATCCAAACTGAGTAGGGTCAAGTGTTTGGAGATTACCTATATCTTTGCTGATAAGGTCCATGATGATTCACTACATTGCCTTGCAGATAAGGCTAGTCAGGCTAATAGGTCTATAGTTCTTAGGGTCAATGGAAGCCCCATCTTTGTGCAAGGGAACAATGGTGGCTGTTTTCCATTCAGCTGGGATGAAGCCGGTGCTTAGACTATGACTGAAAAGAGTACCCAAGGTTGTTACTAATTCTTGTTGGAGCCCATGTAGGATGCAGCCTGGGATGTTATCAGATCCCATACATGCTGTGTTGTTGACCTTAGAGAGGGAGTTTATGATCTGCTCTTTAGAGATACAAGGTTGGGGACAGGTGGTAGGAATGTCACGATATATGTGTGGCGGGGAGAGGGGAGTGAAGTTTTCACAGAACCTGTCAGTCAACAGGTTAGCTATGTCCACAGGCTCAGTATATGTAGCATCATTAATTACCAGTTTGGCACAGATCTGAGTTTTTTCTTTTAGGTTATAGATGCAAGTAAAGAATGCTTTATGGTTGTCCTTAGTTGAGGAAGCTTATTTGGATACACAGTTTGCTTTGGAGGACTTCACAAGAAGTCTTATTTGCTTGTTTAAGCTGAGGAGAAAGTGCTTCCAGTTTAGGGATTGCTGTCTCTCTTAGTCTTAGACAGCAATTTCCTCCTCTTATTGTAAAGCCTGTTAATGGCAGTTGTCCACCAGGCAGGTTTGCTCTTCTTTGAGGAGCTTGTTTTGGTCCTATCAGGTACTGCCAAGCCAATGCAGTTATACACTTGTTTGTATAAAGCATTGGTGTAGAACTCGGTATAGTTGCCAGTTTCATCTGGGGGGGTGCAGTGAAGCTATTTATACCATCTTGTAAGAGGTTATAATCTGCTTTGGAGAAGTCACAATAAGTCCTATTGACAATAGGTATGGAAGCACTTTATACAGTCCTAGTCACACTAGATATGGAAGCACGTTATACAGTGCTTCCACACAGCTACTGTATTCAAGCTACAACAGAGGCATATGAAAAGGACAGGAATGTATTACAAGGAGGGAAAGAAGTTCTAGGAAGGTTATTGGACCATACCCTCAGAAACAACTACTTCATGTTCAACAACAAGTTTTGTAATCAGCCTACTGGAATAGCTATGGGGGTGATCAAGGCCCCAAGCCTGGACAATGTGGCTCTGAGAAAATGGAAGGAGGATGTAGTGTACTAAAGCCCCTACCTTGCATCAAAGAAATGTTATCTCCATTTTATTGATGACCTATTTATCATCTGGGAGGGGACAAAGCCCACTGAATAACTTACAACCATACTAGTAATTCCACTAGCTTTCTGATATTCACAATTAGTCACAGCAAGACCTTGATCAACTTCTTAGACATAACCATATCCAAGGACACTGAAAACAAATGCATCAACCTCCTGTTCAGAAAACCAACCAGGGTTAATATACTGCTGCACAGTAAAAGCATGCATCTTCAGATCACAAAGAAAAATGTTATAAAATCACAAGGGATGAAAATTTCATGTGTCTCCAAAGAGCTTAGAGATTTCATCACATATCTAATCAGTCTACACCAAGACTTCCTGGCTAGATAGAGAGTACATCAATAGAATACTAAATTTGATCCTCAACCCCATCAGAGCTTTAAAAGAGGCAGATAACCCCATTTTGAGAGGACCCCCCCCCCCGGGAGACTCCTAGGGCTCAACCGAAACCAACAGTGGGATCTACAGGAGGACTAAAGAAAAAGAAGCTGTTACAATGAGAGGTATTGCCAGCTATGCCAGGAGACGTAGGACAGTGGATGTGTAACATATGCCAGCATACCTAGCCAGAGTTTTGTAAATAATTCTATGTCATTTGTATATCAAACTGATTTGTACAGGTGCTTGTATTGAAAATGTATTTGTAAAGCTGCTTTTGCTAAAAAAATGTACCAACAATGTGTCCTGCTGGACAGAAGAGAAATATACCTGTATGTCATACTGCATTGTAACTGTTGAAATGAATATATTGCAACAGAGGATACTGGAAGAGAAGAGGTTAATTTCAGTCCAGCTAACTTTGAAAAATATCCTGAAATTAAATTACTTAATTTAGGCCATGAAGATTGTATCTCACAGGTTTCAATGCAGCCAGAGACAAAAGGTCTGTACTATAAAGCCTTCTGTAATGTCCTTGTATTAACCTAATTGCTACTCTGGAAGGGTGGAAGTTTAAAATAGTTTTATGACTTTCAGAAGCTGCAACAATTCCTAACAAAGCTGTATGTGTGGGTATTATCGACACATATGTGCTAGATTCTGGTTCAGTTGCTAGGAAAAAGAGTAGTATGGGAACCAGAATCAGATGACCAGATATATGTGATGTCGTTCTGTAATCCATGACTGAAATGATGTTTTAATGCCAGATGATACCCTGCATTACCAGGCTTTAATTCATACCACATCTTTCGGCCACCAAACCCGGACTGAAACACTAAAGGTGGAGGAGTGTCCATATTCATTAAGGATATCCACACCTCCAAGCTAGTTGCTCAGCATAATGCATCCGAGATTATCCAAGTTCAACTAACTCTGGGCAAAACTGCAATCCAGATTGTAGCTTCTACAGACCCCCCACCATGCCCCAGGATTCCCACTACTCTTTTCTTGATACACTGGAAAATATTAAGGTGCAACCCAACACTCTAATAATGGGTGATTTCAACTACCCTACCATTAACTGGAAAACTACTCATGTACCAACTCTTTTGCTCAACGTTTCCTGGAAATCATCAATTCCAACGCTTTGGATCAACTTATCCACACCCTCACCAAGGGCAACAATATCCTAGACCTGGTCATCACCAACATGGGTGACCGGTGTTCCACACCAGAGGTCAGCTCCTCGTTGGTCAGATCCGACCACAAGCTAATCACCCTAGACATCCACATCCTGCTCCCACCCCCCATTACAAAAACAACTGTAAAAAATTTCTCCAAAGCCAACTTCACACTTATTAAGACAGAAGTGGCAAACTTCACAATACCCATGCAGATGGACAATAGAGGTACGACTGCTGAATCCTACACAAATGCACTTTATAAGCACTTACATGAGTGCATGGATCATGCTATCCCTAACAGAACCAAGATGTTATCCTCCAAAAAAGGAAGCCAATCTGTTGGTCTTCTGCCATAAACAAACTCTACAACAGAAGAAAGAAACTGTTGCAAAAAAGAGCAAAATCCCATGATTGGAGGAACTCCCTGGTCAGCCTCAGTAAGAAGCTGAGATCCCTCATAAAATCCTCCAAAGCTAGTTATGAAAATAAAATTGCCACTGATTCTAAAGACAACCACAAAGCATTCTATAGCTATGTCAAAAATCTCAATGGCAACACTCAGATCTGCTCTGAGTTACAGCACAATGACACTAAATATACAGAACAAACTGATATTGCCAACATCCTGGCAGATAGGTTCAGTGCTAACTTTACCCCCCTTTCACCCCCTAAAGAGTCCATCTTTATACCGGAAGAATGCAAAGTTCCTGTAATCACAGCTGCACAAGTACAGACTTCACTCTCCAAAGCCAAGAACACAGCATCCATGGGACCTGACAACATCTCAGGTTGCCTTCTACATGAACTACAGAAGGAATTGGCACCCCACCTAAGTACCATGTTCAATCATAGCCTCACCTCAGGCTTTGTGCCTATTGAATGGTGCACTGTGACAGTTATCCCACTCCACAAAGAGGGGGCCACAACAGACCCTGGGAACTACCGCCCACGAGCCTCATCTGCAAGGCCATGGAACTTATCATCATGGAACTCATAAACAAAGACATTGGAGATCTCCAAACTCTGGACCCCACACAGTTTGGGTTTGTAAAAGGCAGATCATGACTCCTAAACCTGATAGACTTCTTTGAAGAAGTCACCAAAGCCATAGATGAGGGTAAGGTGGTTCACACAGCCTATCTAGATCTTGCCAAGGTGTTCGACACCATCCCCCACTCTGGAATTATAAATAAACTCACTAAACTAGGTATAAATCCCTATGTCACAAGATGGGTTGCCAACTGGCTTACTGAAAGAACCCAGACCAGTGACAAGTGGAGTACCACAGGGTTCAGTCCTGAGTCCTCTCCTGTTTGGTATCTACTTCTCTGGAGTACAGGCTAACACAGAAGGTCTTTGGCTAACTAAATTTTCAGATGACTGCAAACTAGGAGCCATAATTGAAACTCCTAATGATGTAGACATCCTACAAAAGGGCCTCACTGAGACCGATGCCTGGTGTCAAAGACATGGTCTCAAGCTCAATGCCAAAAAGTGCATTGTCATCCCCTTTGGTAAAAATTCTGTACCCATGAACTACCACATAGGCGGTAGTCTACTTAACACAGAAAGTGTGGTAAGAGACCTTGGGACACAGGTGGGCAGTAGTCTCTCCTTTGATAATCACATTGCCACATTGGTCAGGAAATCCTTCTACGTGACACACCTCATCACAAAAGGTTTCTCATCCAGGAAAAAAAGAGGTAATTGTTCCCCTCTACTCATCACTCATTAGACCCATTATAGAGTACAACACCCCTTTTGGTATGTACCTCACAAGACATCTACAACAACTGGAAAGGCCAAAAAAATACCTCACAAAGAGGATTACTGGCCTCAAACAGATGCCTTACGCAGACCGTCTCAAAAAACTCCAGCTTTACTCCGTCGCATATTGCCTACTCAGAGGTGATCTATGCCTAACATACAAAGCTATGTCAAACCCAGAGCTGTTGGACATGCTCCACTTAAAGAAATCCCTATCCCTCCGAGCTACACGCTCTAGGGACCTAAACCTTGTCACCACAATAAACAGAACATGCTGGTGGGATAGATTCCTGTCCCAGAGACTTCCCATACTCTGGAACAGACTACCTTTCTATGTCAAACAGAGCTCCTCATTAGCACTCTTCAAGAAAAATCTTGATGATTGGATGGGTAATAGGAAATTCACCCCGGGGACGACTTCTGTGGTTCTGCTTGACAGGGGCACAGGAAAATAGTTTTCTTGGGTGGCGAAAGCCAGGGTACCTTTTTGGCTAGGCTTGTATAGGCTCTAGGGCCAATAGCCTAGTACCTACCTATGAACCTATGAACCTATGAGACAGACATCTCAGGGTAGTCTGTTTTTGACACCTGACATAGAAGGATCACTCACCCACTTCATCTTGCCTTGCTTTAGTAACTAATCAGGGAATAGTAATTATTTAGACCAGTCAGGAAAATATAGTGAGAATAGTTAAGTACTGTTTTCTGTAACTGTGTGAATCTATCCATCTGGGTTACTTTTACTATTTCCTGTGACTGAAACTCTGATGTTTGTTATAAATAGACATTTAGTATTTTTGTTATCTTGTATTATTTAGTATTAAATATATTTAAACCTTTCATTGTGGCTGGTCTTTTAGATAATGTTTTAACCTTTGAGAGTACTTATACTTATTTGGTGACACTGTGGCTGCTCCTGAAAGCCTTGCTGTTTGGTCAACATTACCATTTGTATTAGTATTAATTTCACTCAGTATAATTGGGTACCCTTGTAAGAGCCTTAGAGTAGCTGGCTTTGGAGTGTCTGGTGGCAGTAACTACCTTATAGTCTGGGCAGAGGTGTGTGTGTGTGTGTGTGTGTGTGTGTGTGTGTGTGTGTGTGTGTGTGTGTGTGTGTGTGTGTGTGTGTGTGTGTGTGTGTGCATGTGTGTGTGTTTATATGTGACAATCAAATCTCAAAGAGTGTGTCAGCTACTTTGAGCAGGGACACAGACCACTGGTTTCACAGAGAGAGTGGTAGAGGACTTGGCTTGGACACTCGGCTGAAGACTCAACTCTATAGCTATGCCAGTGGGAAATCTTATCTGTGGCATGGGGAGAGAGAGAGAGGGAAAACCAGCCCCTAGACTGAGTGTGTTCCCTGTGTGCTCTTAAGGGAAATTGTGCTTGATGCAAAGAGTTGCTTCTGGAAATACTGTGTGTATCTATTTTTATTCCAAGTGAACGTCCCTCGCCAGTGTCAGTGGTGAGGATTCAGGCTCCATGATCACTGGTACACAGGAGGGGACATTACAGGAGCATGGCACTCACTTTTACAGATTATTAAACAATCAGAAAGATCATGACAGACAACAACTGGTTAATGATTACAGACAATAAACAACTGGACAAAACTTCTAGGACCTCATTCTTGTTTTGTATTTAAGAGAGCTAGGAACATTAGGGACTGGGTAGAGTGCTGCTGCAAATACATGAGCAACAAGGGCTACTTCTTTTGTCCAGTACTCAGGAGAAGAATGAACAGCACTTGTTCTGGTAATTGCAACATTGCTTTTGTGATATACTGTGCACAGTGTAATGGCTGCAGTTGTTTTTACCTAGGGAAAACTGTGAACAAACTCAAAATCATGGCAACACACCAGCTGTCTGACATCAGACTCCAGATCTTCAAAAAACAACTAGTGAAGCACTGCTTTGATTTCCCAGACCATGGAGGTTTCCACGTCCACATCCTGGACAAGCTCACTATGGATCTATTCGAAGGAAACAAAAATGCAGTCCTTGAAAAAATGGAGCTAAACTGGCAGATCAGGCTGGACACCCACCATCACCCTGGACTAAACTCAAGCATTTGCATTAGAAGTGTGCTTGTACTCAGGAAACTAAACCATAAATCATACAACTAAAAAAACGAACCAAAAATTTTGAAATAAACTGCTAATAACCCCAATTGCTGCTGTAAATATGAAAAAGTCAATCAAGTAATTACATTTGTAAATGACTGCGTCTACATTAGCATGGTTTATCTGGTGAACTGGTGACATGGAAAACAAGTCACATTATTATTTGTGTGTGTGTGTGTGTGTGTGTGTGTGTGTGTGTGTGTGTGTGTGTGTGTGTGTGTGTGTGTGTGTGTGTGTATGCGTGTGTGTGTGTGTGTGTGTGTGTGTGTGTGTGTGTGTGTGTGTGTGTGTGTGTGTGTGTGTGTGTGTGTGTGTGATCTCTAGATGCATAAAATCTAAAAAATAACTGGCATGGGTTTGAAAGTGTTTTTTACCCCATGATGTGCACAAACTTAAACAACAACCTTTATTTGAAATGTGTTTTTTTGTTTGTTTTTCTACTACTGATTTGGGACTTGAGCTTTCCTTTTGGTTCTAAGAGTGAGAAAAGGTGACCAAACTCTAGCCTCCCAGTTTGATTAACAGCCAACTCCCATACTAATTACATCAGCCTCTTACATCATCTAACCCCACCCTGGGCCCCATGGCACCACCTCTTCTCTCAAAGAGATTGGTTAACTGCCCTTCCACCTGATCCCTCCCAGTTTTCAGCCCTTTATCTAGCCAGGCACCATAGCCAGCATTATTCACCTGCTGAACCTGTGGCTGCAGGGACCCCCAGTTATCTACTCACATGTGAGAGCCCCCACATGAAGCAGCCATGGGTTTCCCCATCTCCTCCCCTCCTTGCTTGGTACTTCCTAGGTGTTTGCACAGCTGTGTAACGTCATCGCGTGATTCTGTTTTTATTTTGTTTTTTTTTTAAACTTGCCTGTAAGCTGCACTCAATCAGGTCTGCTTCAGTAAAGCAAGGGAACTGATTGGCTGCAGCAGCCAGGGAGTAAAGTTCTAGTCCTGATTGGCTCCAGCTTCCAAATTGCTATGTTTAAGGATCAACAAAAAAAAGTTTCTGTATTGAATATGGGTGTATTTCTGATTTTTTTATTGGATATTCCTATGAATTTCATTATATTAGTATATGGCATAGAATAGGTTATGATCTCTAATGGTGTCTGGCATACTTCCTGCAAGGGTAATTTGTTGGGCTCTGTTATTAATATCCAGTCCAAAATACTTTCTTTTCTTTTAACCATATCAGTCCTTGGGGTTGAATTTATAAGCTATGTTGGTTTGTATAGACTAATACGTAGGTGAATAGTATTTTGAGTTCTCTTACTATGGCCCTCCTGCCCAGCCACTCTATTCCACACACAGTCTGTCTTCTTGGGCAAGCTCACTCCTGATTTCTGGACTGAACACCCCAAAGTCTGGTCTTAGTTCTTCCTTTCTACATCACACCTGACCGTCTCTTCTGTTTACTTTTCACAAGGTTTACTGTTCTAGTACTTGTCGGTCTGGCTCA
Source organism: Protopterus annectens (assembly GCF_019279795.1). Lineage (NCBI taxonomy): Eukaryota > Metazoa > Chordata > Ceratodontiformes > Protopteridae > Protopterus > Protopterus annectens. The sequence continues at coordinate 365,264,485 of NC_056745.1, forward strand.
TGCCATAATCTGTCATATGGTCCCACATTTATTTCCATCTTTCCCTTCCTACCCTCATTTATGTCTATCTCATCCCTGCCTGATCTTTCTAATCCATCCATAACCCCCTTTCCCATTTGTGCACATGGAGTCAGGGTGTCACATCAACAGAGACCATTATTTAAGGCCAATGTTCACACTACCAGGTGCCTGTCCCTGCCATAATTGTTCTTCCATACCATCACACATGCACACACACTCACACCTACGGCAACTGTATTCTAAAGCCAATATTCACACTACCGGGTGGCTAACCCTGCCCTTGTTGTTCTTCCATACCCTCGCACATGCACACATACTCACAACTATGGTCAGTTTACAGTGACTAATCCACCTGCCTGAATCTTTCTAATGCTATTACTAAACTTAAGTTGGAAAAGTCTAACCCAATGTCACTCAGGTGTAGTCTGTTATCCCCATACTGCCCTAGTTCCAACTGATTAATGTCATCACATGTTACTGTAAAGCCACCTCTTAATAAAGCCTCCATGTTGATCCACCTTGTGCATCTTACATATATATATATATATATATATATATATATATATATATACATACATATATCTATATATATATATATCTATGGGATCACTACAAAATATCAAAATTCCACAATCCTGAGACTCTAAATCCCGAGGACCAGAATCATCTCGAGATTGCGGAATCTTGAAAGCAGTGAATGGGGATTGCCATACAGTGTGGAATGGGAAATTTGCCATTCACTCCACTGTAGTGCAATCTCGGAGTTGGTATATTTAAGTTGCAGGGGGGGATGGGAAGTGAAGCACCCCCACGTGGGAGGTTATAATAGTTTGTTGGATGTTTTACTTTTTTTTTTTTTTAATGTTCGAGATTCTGCAATCTCGAGATACTGGTCCTCGGGATTGTGGAAATTCGATATTTTGTAGTGATCCTATATAGATATATATATATATATATATATATATATATATATATATATATATATATATATATATATATATATATATATATATATATATATATATATATATATATATATATATATATATATGTATATATATATGTATATATTTTTTATATATATATATATATATATATATATATATATATATATGTATATATTATATATATATATATATATATATATATATATATATATATAAATATATTGCCTCCTTTTCCCTTCCCTTCTGCATACTCTCTGAGACAGTACAGCATCACAACATGACTCATACATATACTGAGGTCTTAAAGAAATCCTTGCCTAAGCCTCCTAGGTCTTCATGGTATCCTACTAGCCTACCTTAGTCATGTAACCGAAATACTACCAGCGTACCCACACCTACAACTACTGAGAGTCATCCATACTGAAAGCCTTTACTCTTAAGGTCCCATAAGCCTAAAGCACATCCCAGAAATGTTTTGTCAGATTCTTCATGAAACAAATCTGGAACTGGTTGAAACCCTAGCTATAGTCAATAAAATTAATTATCATTATCACATTACAGCCAGTCATAGAACCCCATCTTTTCCAACCACAAAGCCATCAGTATCCTTATGATGATCGGGTGGCACAGTGGTGCAGTGGTTAATGCTGTTGCCTCACAGCAAGAGGTTCTCCGGTTCGATTCTCAGCTGGGGTGCCTTCTGTGTGGAGTTTGAATGTTCTCCCTGTGTTCATGTGGGTTTCCTCCCACATTCTAAAGACATGCTTCTGGAGCATTTCTCCCCGGGCCTCCGCTGAAAACAGGATCTGTGGAACCTAGTTGGACTTTCCCGGTCAACAAATGTTAAATAAAAATAAAATGTGGGCTGCATCGAGAACCATATATGGCATTTTACTGAATTCTTGTATGATACCTTCATTAGTGAAGGTCATTGTACTACATTTGCACTTTGCTGATCAGGCCTGTTATTTGCATAGAGGTGGCTTCTGTACAGTCTATAAGGCAATGTTTGATGCCATTCTATTTGAAAGTCTAAGCCTGGAACATATCATTAAGGGAGCTAGTACCAGCCTGAGGAACCTAATGTGAAAAATAAATGTCGGTAATGAAAAAAAAATGTGATACCAAAATTCAGACTCAATTTCTTTCTTCATCTAAATAAGCCTCTTATCACTAATTCAATAGGGCTGTGCACCTGCTTGCCCATGAATTCTACTAACGCTACCAGATGCAATAAATAAACTTTGATGTAAGTCAATGACTGGCCCTGTACTGCCATTAAGAAAGTATAATTTTCAAGATTTATGTTTCTGTTTAAAACTTCAAAAATGAGAAGCTTCTTCATTAAGAGTACTGCAGTTACAAATTTCATGTTCTTTTTTTTATTTAGTATTTGTTAACCAAGCAGATGGACTGGTCTACTGCCCTCTTCAGCTTCCTGCTAGGATGGGTGAAAACCACAGTACTACAATGTTATTTACATGTGGGAAGGGGAGTGAATGTATTGCTCTATGAGCTGTATGAATCTGTCATAGGGATTCCCTACATGCAGAAACATACTTAAGATTTTGCAGTGATAGTCAAAACATTTCAGTCTTCATTTACATCAGTAAACACTGCTTTAATACGCTCTACTGTAGCAATGACACAGGGAATATGGCAACTGAAATTGGGTTCCTATTAGATCATTGAAGATGCATAATTTCAAATGCGTCTTTGCCAAACTTAAGATAACAAAAACTGAAAACAGCAAAGGGGCATATGAGCGATTTCTTTCCCTGGGAAAGAAATAGCTTGCCCGCCTCCAGTAGTTTGCTGTTTTGTAAACTGTAGTGCGATCTCGGAGTTGGTATATTTAGTTAGGGGGTGTGTGGAGGGCACAGCCCCCCATGCTGGGGGGCAAGGGGGGTGATGGCCCCCACTTTGTTTTGTGTGTAGTGATATATATATATATATATATATATATATATATATATATATATATATATATATATATATATATATTTTTTTTTTTTTTTTTTGACAAGCGATTTTTTTTTTCCCAAGGAAAGAAATCACTCATATGTAGTTTCGCTGTTTTCAGTTTTTGTTTTTATGGGTTCGATGAAGACACATTCGAAGTAATGCATCTTCGATGTTGTGATACAGACCCACTGAAATTATATATATATTGTTTTCTGACCATACTTTTTCTGAAAATAGCATGGTATCATTATAAATGTTAGCTTGTATAAGATTATGAAGAAAGGGCTTTTAAATCATATCTGTGCCTTTAATGGTTTAAATGTAATAACACTATACAGTGATCATTAAATGGTGCTTGATGAGCTTGACAAGGAAGGGGCCGTGATGGCAATGTGGTCACACTTTATATTTTCCTGGTAGGGCTTCCGACTTGAAACCTGCTGGGGGCCCCCAAAATGCTAGCACCAGCCCTGTCAGGCACAGAGCTATCTAGCCCTCTTTTGCATTAGCTTTACCACCTGGAACCTGAACAGACAAAGAATCTGAACAGAAAAGCCCAGACTTCACAACCTGGAACCTGGAGAGAGGAAGAATTTGAACAAAAGAGCTCTCAGTAACTCCTAGACTCAGGAAGAGGCTTAACGGTGAAGACCCTAGCCTGAAGTACCATAAAACCATACTGTAGGACCAAGAGCATTTCACCTCTCACTACAGCTACCCACAGCAACCAGGTATAGATACTGCAGCCACTGGGCTTTTATTTAACAAAATTTCTATAATCTGCAGTACAATGAAAATTGTTGCTCCAGGGCACCTCTCCACACTGCTATATTCTTTATTCCATGGGCACAGAAAGCCAACACAAAAGGTCCTGAGGTCTCATACTTTACGTACTTCTGTCCTACTTGTTCGCATCCATGATCTCTGTAAGAAAATAAGCACTGGGACTTGTTTTTCACCGTTTGCTATTTCTCTGGATGCATGTATTGTTCAAAAATGGGAATCACCTTGTGTAGCTTTAAGTGACTACCTACCCTGCTTATAAAAAGGTCTGTCTTCATCAAGACGAAGAAGAATGGGGACTGGTCACATTAATCACGTATATGAGCCTCTTATAAATAGGCACTGTAAAACTTTTTTTGTTATACAAGAGAATATTAGCCTTTCATATTATATGTCAGGAGATGATGAGCACCATAAAAGTGGGTACAGCCTCAAATATTACATATGATAGACTGGAAAACTTTTGGCAATAAAGCTTTCATACTTGGCTCCAAGGAATATGAGTCCCACTGATGCAGACACAGCCTCTCGTTTTACAAGTGTTACAAAACAGACTAATAAAGTCTGGTGATAGCCTCATAAAAGCATGCATTTTCAATGTTCAAAGGTTAAGCCATTTTATTTGATGGACCTGATGAAGATCAGGCATAAGTGTTTCTTAAATATAGTTCTATAGTTGTAATTCATAGTGTGTTGTCATGTTTTGTTTGTTAGAAGTTAAAAATAAAAATAAAATCTTTTAACTAAGAAAGAGGTTCCACAGGCTACTGAGCTGGTAAACCTTCATGGATCTTTTAGGAATAGTCAAATAAGGAACTAACCTCTAAGCTTTGGGACTGGCTCCTTGTTTTTCCATCTCCCAGATTTTCCTCCAGTCAGCTCCCGTGGACCCTCCCACCATTGTCTGTAACTGCCTTTAAATAACTGACCTGTTGAATGTAATAGATTAGAAGAAGAATACTAATCCATCTACCTACTTAACTGAATACACTACTGGAAACTCAACAAGGTGTCTTTATTCCTCCCACAGGGAGAAAGTCTCCTAGATCTGCTAGCTAAAGTGATTTTGTCTAAACGAATCCTTTATACTTTGTTTCTTGTTACTCCTGTCACCCTCTGGGTCAGAGGTGCAATACTAGACTTCACTCGAGCCCCCTGGATTACCTCTGCCTTCTAAAACCAGGGAAATCCTGTTCCACAAATAAACCAACCAATGTACTGCTAACAGATTCAACTTGGATTTTACAAACTCAGTAGCAGCACTAACACAACACCATACTATGCAACCCACTTCATCCTCCTCCACTACTCCAACAAATCATTCATCCTTCTCTCTGCAGCCAGTATCCACTACATTATTTTATAAACACCACTACAAACTCACAATAACCACTTTGGCTGAAGTTAATCTTCCAGCCAAGTACTTAAAACTATCTGGTAAACCTCTCGCTCATCCTATCTCTATACTAATCGTCACTCAATATCTAAATACACTGTCCCTCCATTGTGGAAACAATCTTATAACCTACCACTCGGCAAGGGTTGTAATGCCACAAATCTGTCTTAATTTCTATCAAACTACAACACTCTCACCTCTTTCTAAAATCCTAGAAAGATGCACCTATAACCAAATCCTCCATTTCCCTTTATATAATAAACTCATTTCATTAAGTCAGCATGGATTGTCACCATACCATAATACCACTATTGCCTTGTTATCATTCCTTAATACTATATATTAAAAGTATAAATTTAGATCTCTCCAAAACATTTCATACTATCTCTCGCCTCAGATTACTTCACATTCTCTCCTGTCTTGTTTTAAATGCTACATATCCAACTGCACATATGCAGTTAAATGGAACTCGGTCATCTCCTCTTAAATGCCAGTATCACCCAGTGTTCCCCAAGGTTCTATCCTTGGGCCCTTACTATTTAATATTTTCATTAATAACATTATCACTGTCTCTATTGATGTCACACTTGTGCCATATGCTGATGATTCTACTCTTATTTGATCAACTTCCTCCATGACTTTACTCCAAACTATCACACAAAAATAATTTACCTCAATAGAAACCCGGCTTGTCCACTCCCAGCTTCTCTTGAACCCTTCCAAAACTAAACTAACGAATACTCTTTATACCTAAGTTCAATGTGCACTATACATTTTATTTCACAATAACCACCTCATAAGATATTCAACTAGAAATAGTCTCCAAAACTAAGCTTCTATGGGTTGTCAGAGATGACCAACTCAAATCTGATGCACACATATAAAATATTGTAAAGAAAACACATAAAAAATGAGTGTACTCTACAGACCTCAACTGTGTATTCTTGAAAACCACTGCCTCATCCTATCTCACTTCAGGCTTACTTTATGCCTCTCCCATAGTTACAAGCATTAAATTACAACGTTACAATAAAACTGCACAATTTGCTTCTAAACTGCCCAACTCCACTCACCACTCTTTAGGCCTTAAGCATCTAAATTGACTTCAATTCTTAAACTACTTAAGCTATAAACAGTTAAAACGGTCTTACAATATTCTGTTCTTTCTCAAAAAAAGCCCTTCCCCTTAACCCTCACTTAAAATGGTACACTCCAGCAAGATCTCTTCAATCTACAGACACAAGCCAACTTTTGTTAGAAAATCAGTTAACTCCTTCATGGATTCATGATGTTCCATTTATGTCTCAAACCAGTGGTATTCCATTCCCACTACTCTGCATCTCATTTCCCCCATCAACTGCTCCAAACGCCTGGAACTGCTCCTGTTGCACTGCCCCAGGTTAAAGACATATTGTTACTATCACCTATCAAATTATAAAAAAAAAAAATCTGTCCACAAATGAGTCCGCTCATTAACTGATATTTCACAAATCCACTCATTAATGTATATTTCTGCTTTTCACTTCAATACATCCTTCACTATCCACTCTATTATATTATTTTTACTTTTAACTTCTCTCTCCTTTTCTCTCTGTCAGTTCAAACCTTATCTTCCATACTGAAAATCTCTGTTTTCTTTAATTACAAATAGCAAATCTAATACCCTCCCTAATTCTGCTGTTCATCTCCTTCTACCTACTCTCATTTATTCTTTTTATCCTTGTCATTTATGACCTAGACTTTTTTAATTTTCATGAATTACTCTTAACTAAGAAAGTACTCAATCTATTTATCATCTTCTTTAATTTACAGTGCATTTATGTTTTTTGTTTGTTTATCCTTTATTCATATAGTTTGATAACTATCATTAATTAAGCCGTACCTTCTCATTTTTATTGCACATGTAAATATCACTATTTTATATTGTGCTTTTCTTCCCAGGCCTGTAGACAGACTGACTGGTCAACAAGCAACATACATACGTACATACATAAATGTGTTAACTGGACTGGTCAAGTGTTCATTAGGGAGAACAGGTACAGTCTGACATCTACTTTGGGGATGCATTGCTTGGTAACTTTTCTGACCTCATAGCCTTGTTGAAGGGAAGAAGTAAAAATGTACTGTCACTGCCTGTTCTGTGTACTTAACTTTTATCTGTTATTTTGAGGTGGTAGAACTGCAGAGCAAGGTGAAGGTAAAAAGTGATCAAAATTAACGAAAAGGTACAATGCTGAGTTATGAAGAAGAGTTATTGAAGTCAGTACTACTTTAGAAAAAAGAAAATTTGATTTTGGTGCATTGTATTAAAAAACTGGGTCTTGGCAACGCTTGAAGTGGAGCATCTTTAAGGCAGATACAGAAAAGTAGAAGTCTGATAGAACTATCACCATGCTTCTTCCACCCATGTAACTGGATGAGTTCTCCTTTGGAGAGTCTTAGCATTGTCTCATAGCCATGCTTTAGATCATGGTACTCAAATTGCACGATCTTATATTTCAGTAGACACCAGAATGCTTAGTGTAACAGTTTTCTTGCTTTACAGTATTTGACACAAATGTAAGACTTTAGATGACAGTACTGCAATTATGTCAACATCATTATACATTAAATTTCCAAAAAGAGAGTGATTGTGTGCATATGAGTACTGTTAGCAAGGAGCTTTGGTGTTTACCAATGCTCTTTGTGGGGTTGGGTGCTGGTAACTGTCTCATTGAAAAGAATGAGTAAATGGACAGTGAGAAGATGCACGTTACACAGTTTTTACTTACTGGTTATTACATAGTATTTTGTTATTGGCTATTTAGGTGATTGGCCTAATGGTTAAGGTTAAGGTGTTTACTTTATAGACACAAGGTACAGGGCTTGATTCTGAGCAATGGTTATTCGCTAAGCTTATAATAGTCTGGAGACTGACAGCCTAGTATTTTTGGGATGCATGGCTAGGCTTAAAAAGGCTCTTGTGGTCATTAGCCTAGTAAACATCTATGAACCTATGAATTATAAATAACTGATCATATTTTTGCATCATTCTATTGTTTCTACATTAAAGAAAATGCAACACCAGGTATCCCATTTTATTTTTAGTACTGAGCCTGTAACACAAGCAGAAGCATGGATTGATTTAAGATTGAATTAGTAGCTAGTTTAGTCATAAAGGATTCAAAGAGATGCTGTCTTTTGTAGGAATCATATAGAGGAGAACATGACCGTGCCTACAGTTCTAAAATCCATCTGGCCAATGGTATTGCTAGCAGGTGACACTTTGGTGAGCTCATTGCCCAGACTTCAGAATTTGCCTGCTCAACGTATTAGCCGGGGAACTGGTCCTTCCTGGAAAGTGAACTGCTGAGTGAAATCAGTGCTCTAAAAAACTCAGTCCCACACTTTTTTATAACTTTACTGCAGAGAGAATATGAACACACCCCACCCCATTTGTTAGGATACCACATTGCAGTCGTGTTGTCTGGTCAAACAAAAATGTGTCCTAGAGAAGGTGGTACAATAGGGCAGTACTGCTTTAATTTCTAATAAAGATGTAATCCTCATCCTGGTCCCTACAATGTGCGGGTCTTGAAGTGATCCACCCACCCTAGGGATGATGCATCATTCGCTATGGATCATGCAGGTGGGGACCATGGAGAATCCATGAACGGCTTACCTAACAGTAGGTTAAAGAGGGTGGCCTACCATGTCAATTACTTCCTGCATGATTAAGAGATATTGACTTTGCAGTATATCTAAATAACCTTTCTCTTGTAAACATTGTACTTTCAGTGTCCACTGAAGAACTCTCATGTGCTATGTGGAGGTTAACATCAGGTCTAGGACCCCAGACAGTTGTCGTTCATCAGTACATGAAGCAACATAACAAGAGTGATGTTTCTCATTAATAGCCACTAATGTGTAATCAGTTTTCTGGGTCAAACATCAGGTGACTCTTGAAGGGTGAGTTTAACTCCTAAGCAAAAGAGAATAAGTGAATCCAAGAATGCCAGGAAATGGGAACAACACATCCTGCTATCACATTTTATCACAGTAGCCCAACCTGTAGTGTTATGTGCCACACTAACAAAAAGGTTGTCAACTAACGTGATCAAAGCACACTGGGCTTTGACTACCTCTCAACCTCTAAGCCTAAGAAATCTGGACAGAACCAAAAATAATGGGGGACGGGGGTCACAGGCTCAAAACTAGAGACAAATTTTAAATATTTCTCTTATAAACTTAGAAAGTTGCTAGGATAACAAGTTTTGCATTAGTATGCATTTTTTTGAAGGCTATGAAACCTGAAGCTCAAATACACACCTCCATATTTGCAGTTTTTAGTCTTACTTTTCCAAGAATCACAATTTCAGCTCTCGGATTTGAACAGGAACCCAATAGAAAGCTGCTCTGCTGTTGGTAGGTGTACAAGTGTTTGACAGGGTGGCACCTGTGTGAAGAGCATTATGTATAACCTGAATGCTGCCTTTCTGTGTCTCTTGTTCTCAGCCCCTTTCCTGGGCCTCTGTACTCTCTGTATAGCCTGTCTAATCACTAAATGGCTTTCATACTCCACTGCCTCCTCCTCCTCCTCCCTCTTTGCACTTCAAAGAATCTCCTATGTTTATTGTCAACCACACAATTTACAAAAATGTTCTTGCCGTAAAGCTTTGTAACAAATTACATTCTGTCAGTCATAAATAATCTGTTTTCATTTTCTTCTCCTCAAATGTAACACTGTATGGCATTTTTATTATATTGTGTATTGTTTCCATATTAGGGGTAACAAATCTTTATTAACAAAATCTGACTAACTTATATTGACCTAAATGTATTTACTGTTATTGTCTAAAATGTATTAACTATAATTATACTGTTTACTCGTTTTATTGTGAAGCTTTTCTACCCAGGCCACCACTGAAATGACTACTCAGTTGGACCATGCCAGTAAACAAATTAAATAAATAAATAAATATGCACTTGGTAAGCCAATAATGGAGGGACTGCTATCAACTGGACTAATGCTAGGAAATCCAACATCAAGGGGTCTGACATTAGACAAACTGATTTTGTGGTGCAGACACCAGGAATATGGATATAGATGCAAGTTGAATCAAATATGCTGACAATGAGGGACCAGCACAAGGGGAGATAGTGATAGCAAAACGTGTTATTTGAATCGGCATTGGTGGAGACTCTGTGTCAGGGTCCTGGAAGATGCCTTAGTCTCTACATCTTCAATGGTGGGGGCCAGCAGTTCATAGTCTCAGTACTGAGATGTTGGCAGAAGTCCTCATTAAGGGAAAGTCTCAGTACTGAGATGTAGGCAGAAGTCATCCTTAAGGGAAAGTCTCAGTACTGAGATGTAGGCAGAAGTCCTCCTTAATGGAAAGTCTCAGTACTGAGATGTAGGCAGAAGTCCTCCTTAAGGGAAGAGCAGAAATTAGAGGTTGAATGAAAGAAGCTTTTTGGAGAGAGAAAGTCATTGTCACCATATATAAAGGAGCATTACTAGCTACGGAGATAGTCATCATAAATGTGAGAGTTGGTAGTTTTTTAATTTATTTACTAATTTATTTATTTTTACCTTTTTTGGGGACCCCCCTTGTGCTAAATCACAGTTTTAAAACTATTTTAAATTTGGGGAGGAACTGTAGCACTTCAAAGAAGCTCTAGAATATCTGTAAGATTTTGTCAGAATTCTACCTATGCCTTAGAATTTCATGATTGGAAGGGGTATATCTGAGGACTGTTTGAGAGAAGAACCCAAATTGATGCCTTGCACACCTTTGGCTCTTTATTTAACTCTAAAGGTCAAGAAAAACTGGATAATTCTCTAAGGTTTTCTATACACACTACCTAGTAAAGTCGTGCATATGTGGGAATGATATATGTTGTTGTCTGGCCCAAAATAAATTAAGCAAGTGGTGTGTCTGTTTGACAATAGTACTTGGTTTGCTACAGGCATATTTCCCAAATAAGGATCCAAAAGATCAGGTTGTGTTAGGTCCAAAATACTAGGCAATCTTCATGGAAGGAAAACGCTGCCAAATGCAGAATGAAAAAGGATGAGTGACATATCTCCTGAAAGACAACAGTAAGAAACAGACATATTTGCTCACTGAAAATCAACAATGAGCATGGAAAATCCTGAAAAAAGGCAGTTTGAGGCCATTAAACACACCATTTTTTTTCACAGAAGCAAAGAACTGGAAAGCTACGAGGAAGCTAGACATTGTGGAATTAGGTAGATAAGCAACCTGGGAAAACGTCAAGTGGTCTTAACCTAACACCTATATCACACATTTTTAATATCCTGTACATAAAATTTTGTGATATCAAATATGTAGTCACCAAATGAAGCCTAATACTGCATGGTGACTATTTCTCCAATCAGTCTAGGTTGCTTCTTCAAAAGAAACATCATATCATAGGTTCACAGGTGTAAACTAGACTAATAACCACTGGAGCATTTTTAAGTCCAGCCATGCATCCTAAATTTCTGACAAGTTCTGGTACCCTTGATAAGTGTAACAAGGAACTTGCGAAATTAAATATTCGCAAGCAGGGTCCTGGGAGATGAACCATTTGGAGGCTGCCTGGGTCCATTAGAGACACAGGTGTCAAACAAGGGATGAATTTCCTGTTCTCTATCATAATCCAACTGTCCAAGTTTCACTTGAATTGGGTTAGGGAGGAATGCTGATTCACATGGTTGGGGAGCATGTTCCAGATAAGGTGTAGTCTCTGGGATACATACCTGTCTCTCCAGCAGGTTCTATTTATATCACAGACAAGGTTTAAGTCTTTATAATGGATAATTCTTGTGCAATCTGTTTTGCAGATATGCAGGAGGTCCATCAGGGTGGGGTCTGGCAACACCTTCTATACCAGACATAGATCTCCCCCTCAACTGCCTGTAGAAGACAGAATACAAGACTAGGGCTTTAAGGTGGTCTGCACAGAATATGTTACTTACTCCCTGCATTCTTTTAGTGAGGAGCCTGTGTGGACATTCCAGTTGTTGGATGTGCCTGACTAGGTATATACCAAAGGGAGCATTGTACTCAATAACAGGTCTGATGAATACCAAATACAGTGGAACAATGGCCTCCTTGGACCTAAATGCCATACCTTTGCTTATAAGTTGCACAACATAGAATGATTTCCTCACTACTGTAGACATGTGATGGTCAAAAGCAAGATTACTGACTATGTATGTTCCCAAGTCCCTAACTACTAGGTCGACTCTTATGGGTGTGTTGTCAATATGATACTTGCCAGGGGTGGATGACTTCTTGAAAAGTACTACTATGCACTTCTTGGCATTTGGTTTTAGCCCATGGCTCTGACACAAGTTATTTGTCTGACTCAGCCCTTCCTGGAGAACATTAGTATAGGTGGGGATTCTGTGACTGCCCTTGATATTGGTCTTTACTTCAGAGAAGTAGATGCCATAAATGAGTGTTCCCAACACAAATCTCTGAGGGACTCCACTTGTGACTGGCCTCTTAGTAGAGGTTAACTCCCCAGTTCTAACTTCCTGGGCTCTGTCTGTGAGCCAGTTGGCTAGCCACTGGGTGACATAAGCACTTATACCTAACCTATTGAGTTTGTCTACACTGCCCAAGTGGATTATTGTGTCAAATGCCTTGGTCAGGTCAAGGTAGGCAGTGTGAACCATTTTGCCATCATCCATTGCTTTGGTGACCTTCTCAAAGAAGTTCACCAGGTTGAGTAGTCATGACCTACCCTTGACAAAACCAAACTGGGTTGGGCCCACTGCCTGGAGATTTCCTGTGTCATTATTGATATTTTCCATGATAATTCTTTCCATGGTTTTGCATATGAGGCTAGTGAGACTTATGGGTCTGTAGATGGTCCATCATTGTGCACAGGGATGATGGCTGCTGTTTTCCATTCATACCAAGCCTGTTTGGAGGCTAAAGTTAAATAGTTATTCCAGATGACTTGATAGGTAATGAGTCATGCTATTTAGAAGGAAGCCTGGGATATTGTCTGAAATCATTGATGCAGTATTCTTGGCCTTTGTGATCTGAAAAAAAAAAAAAAAGGAAAAGCAACCAACATTTTTTTTATTTTTGTGCAAAGCCCCACATGCCTCCACTCATGCAAAATTTGAAGTCTAAACGGTGAGGTGAAATCAACAAGAAAGAAAACTTGTATTTCTGGAACTGAATTCATCCCCAAGTCTTGGTGAGTACTTTTATGAGGTGGACCCTGTTTTTACAAAATCTTACAAAGATGGCACTGATATGTAGACTGTATTTTATACAGCATATATCATGGAGAAAGGTAGGTCAAAAACAAAAAGGCAGCTGGGAACATGTCACAGGAAAAAAAGTCCCAATCCTGATGTACACACTGGTACCAGGACTGAAAAATAAGAGAATGCAGAATCCTCAGGATATGGAAACATTCCAACAACATGGTTAGACCTGGCTAGGGAGGAACATACCCTGCCCCCCTTTGTGAAAGGAAATAGTAGTCCACAAAAAACACAAAACCTGAGAGGCCAAAAATGAGCCACAAAGATGACAAAGAGGGCCATTGAGGATAAGAAAGAAATAATGTGTTGTTACTATTACGGAAGAAGCTCAGAATTTCCAGATGGAAGATATTTAGATAGATTAAAAGAGAAATTAAAGGAAAGAAAAATACTTGCACAAGAAAAACTGACAAAGGCTTCAAAGGGAAATTTGTATTCATTAATATGGTAGATTTATGAAAAACATTAAATAGATGAAGGAACTTTGGGTCACCTAGAAAAAGAAGCAGCAGAGGATGTGTGAAAATATAAAGAAAAAAATCCAGAGATTTTTGAAATGTATAAAAAAGAAACATGGACATGGGAAAGAAACAGAGATCTGCTATGGTATATTTATGCAAAGGAGAAAGCCAAATTAATCAATGCTAACAAAAAAACACATTTGAAGAGAAATACAGGCAAAGGCATCTGAATATGGAACACTTCACAATACAAAAATAGGAAAACAAAGGGGGATGCTGAAAGCAGGATCAGTAAGGCAGAAATTAAACAAAAAAAATGGAAGTTATTGAATACCTACTAAGTGAAGAATTTAGTGTGGAGAATCCAACACAGGCAATTACAGGCCCCTAGATTAAGGAGCAACAGGAGGCACCTGAAGAAGATTTGCAATATGATGATACTCTGGAGTCTTCTGAAGGAGACCAGTATGAAGTCCAGCTGAAGCTGCACAGCAAGGAAAGAGCAGGAAACAGTGGCAACTTCAACAGAGGTAATGTTGTGGAATAATGGGCCAAAGGTTTCCATATAAAGGAGCCACATATGAAGCAGCTGTATCTGAAGAGGATATGTTACAGAAAGACTTTCTGGATCTTTCTGTAGAGTACTTGCATGAAATAGACAGAAAAGAAGATATATTGAATCCAGATGAAAAAAAAAACTTAGGGACGATCTCCTTGATTTAACAGAGATGGATAGAAATATTAAGGAAGATGAAAAATAGATTACAAAAAGTCAAAAATACCAAAAAAGTTAGAAGATTGGTAAAGCAGATGAACACCGTAATTAGGACTAGTAAGAAAAATTCATGTGATATAACAGAAATAAACAGAATATATTACTGTGTATTTAAACTAATAGTGGATAAAGTGTTACCACAAAAACATAGAATAACAAAGGAAAGGAAAGGAACAAGTAAAATACCACTATGGAATCGAGTAGAGAAAACTATAAGGCAATTAAGACAAGAAGTAGCACTGTTTGAAGAATATAGAAAAGGGAACAGATCATCAAAAGTATACAGATAAACGTGATAAAAGTAATGCATAGTATCGAAACAGATCAAGAGCCATCATACACTTTTTCTAATAAACTAAAAATATCAGCACAGGCAGAAAAAACTTAGAAGGTATGCAGATAAATGTAAAGGAAAAGTACAAATCAAGTTATGCATGACCCAAAAAGATTTTATAGAGAATGGAGACACAAAGCAAAAGGGGTAGAAACACCACCAAAAAAGAAGAAATAGGCACATTTTGGAGAACTAGTTATAAATGCCATGTTGAACATAACAGAGATGCTGAATGGAGAGAAGAATTAAAAGAAACAGTAATGCACATGATATGAAATGGGATAAAGTAACAGCCA
This sequence comes from Protopterus annectens, assembly GCF_019279795.1. Lineage (NCBI taxonomy): Eukaryota > Metazoa > Chordata > Ceratodontiformes > Protopteridae > Protopterus > Protopterus annectens. The sequence goes on from NC_056745.1 coordinate 365,279,738, forward strand.
GAGAAATTAAGACAAAATTAAGAAAAGCTCTTAAATGGAACACCCCAGGTCCAGGCACAGTACCTAACTTCTCGCTAAAAGCATTAACATCTTTACACAAACATTTAGCCCTGAGTAATAATTATTTATATGATCACCCTGAGGAGACACCAACCTGGTTACCAACAGGAAAAATGATACTTAAGAGCGAGCCTTAAGAGTGAATCTGCATGCCATCTTAAAAACTATAGCCCAATAACTTGTTTTCTGTCAACATACAAGAAGTATACTGGAACTGATGCAGACAGAGTTTATAGTCATTTAGAAAAAAAAAACTCAATTATGGCAATTGAACAAAAGGGTAACAAAAGAAAGTCATACATAACAAAGGACCATTTGTTGCTAAATAAATGCATAATAGAGAATTATAAAAAGGAAGAATCTAAGTATGGCATGCATAGATTACAAAAAAAAATATTTTACAGCATCCTACATTCATAAAATACACCCTATATTGATTAATTACATTACAGTAACCATGACACAGTGACAAATCACTTTGCAGTTGAGCCATGACAAAGGGCAAATTATTATCCAAGGGATAAAAATACAAAGTGGGATATTTCAGGGTATTTCTTTGTCACCACTGTTGTTCTGCCTTGCCCTTAATGCATTAAGCTGTTTACTCAACAGATTAGGCTATGGTTAAAATTTAGCTGCTACAAACCAGCCTTGTTTAAATACATCTCATCTACATTTTGTGGATGACTTAAAGTTCATCAGATTTAAAGGGACAGCTACATATGGTTAAAACTTCAAATGATATAAGAATTTAATTTTGTCTTGCTAACTGTGCAAAAGTAACATTTAAAACAGTCCACAGGAAATAACGCCAGAAGTTGCACCACGTTTGGAGTAAATAACTATATTAAATCTTTAATAGTTTAAAGTTTTCATTCACTTTTCTTGGCGAACTTCATCCAAACTAATCTATATGTAACAAAGATACTTAAAAAATACCTAAGAATTGAATCACATGGCTAAAATTAGCCTATAACAATAATCAGTTCATTAACACTTAAAATACTTCAAATATTCAAAAAACATTATGTTTACTCTAATAATATTTTTACTAACCATGTACCATAAGGAACCTGTATGTATGCGTACAAAATATTAACAATAACCACATTTAATGAAATCCTTTAAAGGACCTCAGCAGAGGTTCAGTCATAAAAATGGTCTAACCCAGTATTACAGGGCTTTGAAATAATCAATGTGTATACACCTATCTATTTCTCTCTTTTTTTATTTCTTTTTTTCTTTCTATCGATCGAAATATATAAGTCCATAAATAAATCTCTCCGAAACTATTTCCAAAAAGTAAGTAAATACATATGAATATGTACAACTATCATTATATCTAAAAAAAAAAAAAAACACCAATAAAATATTAAATCTTACTAGCTTTTAGTACTAGCAGGCTCATTCATCCTGGGGGGTTGTGTGGCATTTAATTTTATTTGCCAATGAAGTTCTTTCACTTCTAATTTAGCTCAAACGCCCACCCCAATAGATTGTTTTACCTTTTCTAGATTTTAGAAAAATTTTTTTTAATCTATACATTCAATCAAATATTTATTGAAAGCATTACTATTGTCACCCATTTTAATGGTATATATATATATACTCATATATTCTCAGTTATAATTGTCTCTTAGTTTTTCCTATGCAAAATAATTCTCATGAAAAACATATTGTGAAACAGACCACCCCTACTTTATTACAATTGTATTTCCATTATTTCTTAGTAAATGTGAGTAGGTTGTTGCAGAAATATTAGCCTTATCATAAATGCATTGACATTGTGGACATGACCCACATTACTCACACCATAACATACCACCCTAAGGTATGAGTTTTTCACAATATTTTTTAAATTCTTACCTGTCTTATGTATAAATCTTGGGCCATCTACCAGTTTATTGATATTCCCAAATAATCTAAATGCTAAGTTCCAATCTGTGATTTTATTTATCCAAAAGTGATTTTATTTTTTTTATTTTGCATTTCAGAAAAGGTACATCAATCTATTAGGGGGCCCATGAGAAATAAGACTGAATGCCACATAACCCCCATAACCCCAGGGCTGAATGATAAAACTTCACTTACTAGTCTGTGACTACTAACAGCTAGTATGATTGATATATATATATATATATATATATATATATATATATATAGATATAGATATATAAAATATACTATATCAACTATATAACTTTTTTACTGGCTTTATTTCTTGTGGATTGTTTGGACTTTTTACATCAGTGCATGCTTGTTTTTAAGTTCTTTGTCAACATTTAAAGCAGGAAGGCTGCAGCACTGGCAAAATATTAATCTGGGACAGGAATGTGATATAAAAGAACTTGTGTAGGAGATGTGCATAAATATTTTTGAACAGGATCAGCAAAAAAAAAACAAAAAACAACAATAAAACCCAGTACGGAATATTTCAGAAGACTAAAACTATTTATTTCAATGCCCTGGAATTCTGGATTAGAACATATTTATGGCTGAAAGTCTGCTGTGGTCCTTTAAAAGGTTCACTTGAATATTGTTGCTGTTATTTTGTATTAATACATAGGTACCTTATGGTGCATGATTAGAAAAAAAACATATTAGTAAAATACTATTTAAAACATTAACACATGTAACCCCATATAAATTACAGAAGGAGGCAGTTCTGGGTACATTGCAGGTGCTGAGAAGAGCACTTTTGGCTAACATCAAAGACTGAAACAATACTAATGTCATAAACTCCCTGTCTTAGGAATGGAGTACATTCCTATCATTATAGTAAAAATCCAAAAGACTTGGAGATATGCCCAATACAGTCATCCCAAAGGACAATATCACTGTTGAAAGGTAATTGTATGACATTTTGAGACTCGATAGTTCTAGCCCCAAAATAGTGAGACTATAATGACTGAAAATGTGGACTTGCATATATTGTCTGAAACTGCTATCTCTTGGAATATTCTCTCTCCAAGCCAAGACCTCCAGCACCCTCTATGTCCAACTAGTGCTTCATGTTACTGCACAAGTAGCTAACACACACACACTTTGAGATTTGATTGATATACAAATACATGCACACACACACCTGGGAAGGCTGGCACAGGTTTACTAGATATGCCCCCTTCTGTGAAAACTATAAGGTACTGTTCACTGCCACCAACCCCTACTTATCAGCTACTATAAGGCCCTTACAAAGGGTGTCCAATCCTACTGTGTAATGTTACTATTATCCAAATGGTAGTTTTGACCAAGACTTGCGAGGCTATTTAGGAGTAGCCTGTACAGTGTCACCAAATACATATGCAAGTACTCAGCTTAAATATGTCTCAAAAATATCAGCCACAAAGATAGGTTTAAATATATTTAATAATAAATAATGAAAGAGCAAGACAATCCTCAGTCAATCAACACAGTTACTTCAGAATTCAAAATCACAGGAAATATTTTAAAACAACATTGCAGGACAGTCTCAAATAAATACAGAAAACATCTAAACTAATCTTTACTATATTTCTATCTATATCTAAGAGAGATGCTATGCCCTTGGTCTTACTTACAGACAGGCAAGTGCAGATGATAATGATGAGTGGATGTTCTTGCTAGGTCCAAGACAAAATACAAAATGTACAGTATCTCTCTCTGGGAGAGTTCCCAAGTTAATATCAAACATCACCGCTGGGCCAGCTTGGATGACATCACTTTTTGTCACCTGACTTCAGTTCCCAGGCTAAACAGAAAGTTAACAGAATTTAACATCCCTGTGTGAGGAATACATATCTCTTAGATGTTTGCTCAGAACTGTGTAGCTGCTAAGAAGTCATAAAGCAATAAAATGTCTAGTTCTAGGCTTTGTGTCTTCTTCTACATTGAAACTGAGAGATAACATCTCTTGTTTATGGTCCAGCTATAAAGCAACTTTAACCTCAACTATTCTTAAGTTTTGTAGGTTAATCTTCTATGTTTAAGCAGGGTATGCTGTGGTTGCATTCTTGAAGCTCAGTACATAACATACAGTTCTGTATCAATCATATCAATATTCACAAATGACTTAGAATTATTTACAAAATTCCAGATAGCTGGGCTGGCAGTGTGAGAGAGCCCACAAGCCAATTAGTCTTTAATGAAAGAAAAGTTTACCAAAAAAGCTAGTAGGGAACTTTGGTGAAGTAGAAGTGAGAGAAATTCAAAAATTGTGGCGCAGAAGATATGATGTAAGAGTTAATATAAGAAAAGGAACAGAAAGTGAAAGGAGTATCCACAAGACTTCCAAAAATGTCTGGGATAATTGTTTGGCATCATTAAGACAGAGAGAAAGTGCTTGCTTGCTTGCTAGAAAGTTAGTTAGTTTGCTTGAGGTAGAAAACCCTTCATCCTGGTTTCTTATAAAGTAGGATCTCCAACAGGTTTTAACCATATTCTGTACAGGTTACATATCAATGTTCTGAAGAGTTAGTGCTTTTAAATATTCCCCCAGTGAGTCTCTATGCCACTTTCAGCTCTTTGATTATTTAACAAGTAGGCCCACCCCAGACTTTATGTGTATGAATATCAGATAACATTTGTTTTGTAATGAAGGAAATGGAGGTTTGTTCTTTTAAATGAAACAGTCTCATCAATGCAACCATGAGATGCAGAAAAGAAAAGTCTGCCTGCTGTTTGCGCATAGGTACCTAACAGCTGTCCTTTTTTTTCTAGAAAACTACAGTCATCCATAACAGACAACTTCAACACAATTGATTGTGTAGTTAAGCTGTCACAGCTATCTACACATACATCCAACAAGCATTGTTAACATATCCAAGCAAAGAACTATCAGAAGGAGCTTGCATACTAGACAGACTTTATTTACACACATAAGGTGATTTGCCATGTTATGTCGCACCACAGATATTCCCCATTGCTTTTGATAAGTCTGCTAAGTGTGCAATAAGGAAACGTCAGCTATATTCAAAATAAGATCCAGTAATTTTCCAAAAGGTTTCATTTTGCAGTCTGGCCTGCCAGTTTTCATTCACGTAGGCTAGTGTTGGTTCCTGTGGTTACTTGAATATTAAATGATAGTATTTGGCCAAAAATGTGTGGTAGTGTGTTACGTTTAGGCTATTTAGGATTTTCACTGTGTGGCTAAAAAAGGGTGGGGGTTACCACTGGCAAATGAAGTAGCACTAGCTGAATTACCACAGACAGACTATGGATCTGAGTGGACTGCAATAAAATCCATTTGTCAGGAATAATCTGCAACCTAATACATAATCCTTTTTCTATAACGTCACCAGCCACCTCCCAAATCCCCTGCTCAGCAAGGTAGTCCCAAAACTTGTGTATCATTGCTAAATCTTCGGTGAGACAGCTATTGCAATGAATGCTCTCTGTGTCTCAGCACAATAGTTTTGCAGATGCCCAGCAGGCCCCATATTGAACTTACAATTGGTATTCAAGGAACCTGACTTGCCTTAAATCCAGTACAATACATGATTTGCTGTTGTAAACTGACTCCCTGATCATGGCAGATTTCCTTACTCTCATACATTCTGTCATGGTCTACTTGCAAAGCCTGCATGGCAATCACATAAATCTGCAGAAATATTTAGTAATGAATGAATGCATTAGGCTGGCAGACTATTAATAACTGAATATACCAGATGCAAGGGGTTGTCAGACAGTTCTTTTGTAAAGGAAGAGGAGTGCATGGCAAGGTAAAGTTGGAAATATTTCCATGTATCATGCCCTGAAAGCCACACTTCGCATGCAAGAACTGGAATGATACCACTACTCTTCTCCCATTAACTATTTCTACAAAATGTGCTAATGTCTTGAACCCTGCCTGAATCCTGTCGTCCCATTTAAACTTACACAAGCATATGTTTATGTTATGATGTAACACCCCCCCCAAAAAAAAAAATTACATATTTGTTCCCAGTATGTGCTATCTTCCTGAGTATTGCTGAAAGATCTTCCTGCTGAGTGGGTCAGGGAGATACAATACCATCCCATGAAATGCTGGTGGTATTTAACATTGTGACAGGGAATGCTCCTCAGATATATGGGCCCCTGACCATGCTCAGAATTGTAAGTCTTGATTGCTCACAAATTCTGTGTTCTTCTGGCATTTGGAGCAGTGGATTAAGGCTATGAGCTGTTAATAAGCTGGCACAAGGTTTGATTCTGTTAGCCTTCATTTATCTGCTGTCTGAACTTGGGAAAGTCACTTGACCAGACAATGTTTTGGGGCAATTTGGAGTTTAGGCTAAGCTTATTAATGGCCTGCTGGACTGAACCTAATGTACCTTATGCATCATATTGTTGCTGTATAGAATCTTAAGTCAGGACCAGATTCCTTTCCTTGCTTGGATGAGGTACAGTGAACATGGTGCTTAGGTTGCAATGTTGTCAAAAGTTATGTGTCATCTGAAAAAAAAATATCCTGAGAAGGCACCAGCAGAAAAGGGAGCAGAGGTTGAATCCTTTTGGCCAAAATGGAAACATAAAACTTCATTTCAATATTCATCAGGGATATTGGCCTATAGTTTTATACTCACAAACAGTATTTGCGGGTTTTGTAGGCCATGACTATGTGGGACTCTGTAAGTGATGGTGGAGGTTTCCCAAGTGGAAAACATATCCTGAAAAATGGCGTGCAATGGTTGTTATAGCTCAGAAGAGAGTTTGTTGTGCACCAATACTGCCAGAATGCCAGAGCTATGGTGGCCATTAGGATGACCATGAGGAATAGGGCAACAGTAGAGAGAGGCAGTTGTTGGAGAAAATCTGAGATATTTGTAGATTCCTGGAGCCCTGCTTTCTCCTAATATAGGGATAGATAAAAGGACTGGAACACGGCACAGATCTCCTTAGGGGATGTGCTCCTACCCCACAGATTCTCCCGCTGTTGTCATTATTACTTTTGCTTGCCTTTTCTGTAAACAATAAGCTAACAGCTCACATAGTTGGTTGTCGAGAGTCCTGGTTTTGAGAGCTGCCCCACAGAGGTGTCCTTTGATTGGCTGCTGAAACCATTCCTTGTACACCCGCAGTCAAACTAAGAAAACCTCCTCAGCCATAATACAAAGTGTTTTTACTTCATATCTGTAGGATTCCCACTAGATGCCCAGTGATATGGAGCCTAAAAAATTGTAACTGATATATTCTTGAAGGCCCTTTTTATAAACTAAACAGACTAAAGGTTCAGAAGCATCAAGAAGTCTATTTTTCATTATTATTTTTGCATATATATTCCTTTCCTTCCAGCCAAAAAGTTAACCACACTGCCCTGTGATCTGACAACCCTGTCTTGTTAGTATCTGACAGTGACGTTACTTCTTTGTCCTGAACAGTGATTCGAGTCTCCTGTACGTGGGCAGTCTACAGTGTAACAGCTGATTCCATAAAAGCAGTTTGGTTGCCCACTTATGTACGTCTTCATTATTCTTGAACATAGTCATTGTAAGGATGACTGTATCCTCCAAAATTTGCTTTAGTGTAGCAATTAATTTATCCAGTTTTACAGTGAGCTGCAATGCATATAGACAATTTCTAAGCTGACCTTGTGGCATCCTTGTCTGAGCCATCCCAGCTGGGGATCTATTCTGAACTCAACCATTATTGAATAAATGTTACGGTCACATGAATGATCTGAACAATTAGGTGAACATTTTTTAGCAGAGAACTCATGTATCCCTTTAATATTGAATAGTAATCCTTCACGTCTGTGGGAATTGGGAGATTATGCTGACATATCTTTCACACCCATCTCCACCCCCTAACAGCTACTATGCCTTTTTAGCCACTCAGGGTGGAATAGTTGACGGGCTACAACCTAACAAATCTGTAGTGCTGTGCACAGGCTTCAACACTCCTGTGTGGAATGATAGAGAGATCGGGAGGTTTTATTATGAAGAACAGCTCAACTGATTTGAACCTGAGTGGAGAGCTATTTTTGGATTTCTTTGTTAGCCAGTAATTGTCCACAACACCATGCTCAAACACAAGGATGCTCTTAGTGTACATGATGTCAGAATATCTTTCCTCTAAGGAGACACCCTGGGAATGTCTAAAAAATGCTTGTCTTAATTGCCTCTTCACTTGCCAGCCAAACTTTTAATGCTTTAAAAGCAGACAATATGTTCTTGTTCCTGAAAGCTAACAACCTGCATCTACTCTCTGTAGGTGAGGGAACAGCTGTATCTAATGAAAGCGTTTAGGTATCTTGAGGTCTTGCTTACAAGTGAAGCTATGTAAATCTTCTCCCCTACCAACCACCTCCATTTAATTATTATTAACTCTGAGATCAAATGGAGTCAAAATCAGAATAGTTAAGTACTGGGTGTGGCAGTGTGGTGTTTCAAGTACTTCATTCAGAGCAGTCCCATTACAGTTATCACATTTTTCCATCTTACCAAGTTACATCTCTGTGTTTGCATTGTAAGGTCCAGTGCAGTGAATACACACCTTTCTGTTAAGTAACTGACTTAAGACCATATGAAATGGGTCAACTTGACACAAGAGCTTAATTTTATTTTTATTTGTCACTCAAAGTAGAGAACTCATCTATCAAGACTATTTCTCTATCTGCCATTTGCATTAACTATGTCTATACAACCTTTGACTTTTTCCATTTGGTCCAAAGGTTTAGGAGGATGGCACAGTTATCACTTAGTTATGGCCTTAGGCAGATTTCAGATGTAGTAAAACTGTCTAGTCTGTTTGTGGGTGCCCACTGAAGTGAGCATTACTTCCTAAGAGTGCTGATGTCTTGTGAGAGAACTGATTAACTGAGAATGTAAAAAAAATATTGCTCCTATATTGGCATCAGGCATGAATAGTAGAGCCCCCCCTCTGCTCAATGATCTGAATGATCTTACCACCTCAGCAGATCAGCTTGATAAGTAGATAGTCCACCTCTTCTACCCACTTCACCACAACAAGCTCACAAACACCAACACAGACAGTGATGAATATAAAATGTGATACCACTAGTTCCTAAAAATACCAGAAAACTATCACTGCTGGTAATGGGGGGGAGGGGGGGTTGGGTTTGTCATTTAAACAGATCATGTAATATGCAATCAAGTATCATTGAAATCAAATGCTGACATAATTGAAGTTGCTCTTACACACTGTGTTTGGCTGAAGTACAATCAATACCTTTGAGTTGTGTATTTAAAGTGGTTGTTTTTTTTCATTTGTTCTACTTGATTTGTTTTAAAATTACACTTGTTTTATTTGACTTGGTGTCTGTCCTGTGCTTTTGTAAACCGGGGGGGTCCATCAGATGGTGCAGTATGAATTAGCAAAGGACAGATATCCATCACTAATGCATACTGTGATGCCCGTCATTACATGATGTCCCAACACTGGGCCAGTAATCAAGGTGCCTGAATCCTCATCACTGACACTGGAGAGGGACATGCACTTGGAATACAAATGGATGCATGCAGTATTTCCCGATGCAGACCTGTCTGCATCAAGTACAGTTTCTCTTAAGAGCACACAGGGAACACACCCAGCCCAGAGTCTGGGTGTCTCTATATCTGTCTCCTTCCAGCTCCCCAGTAATAATCACCACTGGTACAGCTGTAGAGTTAGATCATCGACTGAGTGTCCAAGCCAAGTCCCTTCAGCATCCTCTCTGTAAACCCAGTGCTTTGTGTCCCTGCCCCAAGTAGCTGACACACACACAGCTAGGAAAGGATGGTACAGATTTACCTGCTGTGTCCCCTTCTGACCAGAGTATAAGGTAGCTACCATTGCCACCATACACTCTATTAACAGCTCATTTATTACATTTCCCTTATTTTTCCTTAAAATAAGCCAGCTGGTTAACCTTTAGCTGTCCCAGTATTCTCTATTAAAACATGCATTTAATTCAGTTACATTAATACCTGTACATTTCTTTTCATTCCAGGAGGGTGGAGGGTGCACTGCTGATACATTTTAACACAAGCAAACCTCACACATTTTCAACACAAGCATCTGTGCAAATCAGATTGATATAAAAATGACTATTTACAAAATTCCAGCTAGCTGTGCTGGCACAAGTCACACATCCACTGCCGTATCTAACCTGGCGTGGCTGGCAGCACCCCCTATCATCACACCTGCAAACACCCACTTGGCCTAGAGGTCTTTGTTGGAGTCCTAGTTGGTAGTCTGTGCTAATCTCCCACAGACTGCCTCCAAGGGGGTCAAGACAGGTCTGGACAAAGTAAATAGAATCCAACAGACTAGAAGTGGACAAATCAGTGCCTCTATGTATCCAGCATCTTCATGTCTTCATGAGACAGACAGAGTCACTAAGGCCTCACCCTCTTTGCCAACCAAATAATTAGCAGTAAGATCCATTTGATTTTTTTTAATCCCCATTTTCCTAACTCTTATTTCGTAGGAAAACCTTTATTTTTGCTAACAGAAGTGAGTTTACCCTGACCTGAGGTAGTGGGTGTCCTTAAAGCCAACACTTCATTGAGGGTGGCACAGTGATGCAACAGTTAGCATAGCCACCTCACAGCAAGAGGTTCCCTGGTAAGATTCTTGGCTACAGTGCCTTCTGTGTAGAGTCTGCATTTCCTCCCTGTGTTCGTGTGTCTTTCCTCTGGGTGTTCTGGTTTCCGCCTACATTCCAAAGATATGCAGCAGGCAGATTGGACACTATGAATTGGTCCTAGGTGTGTGTGTGTGTGTGTGGTATAGATGAATAGATGATTATCACTATTGAAGTGAAACCCCAACCCCATGTGCTAAAGGGGGTTATGGATAGATGGACAAGTGTTTTCAGCTCAAGCATGGTGGGGCTCTCATCCCACCAGTATGAATTGGTATAATTTAGTCATACCTTCCCCATCTCAGAAACAGGCTTATGGGATATCTGTTCTTACACCTTCCCCATCTCAGACACAGGCTTATGGGATATCTGTTATTACACCTTCCCCATCTCAGACACAGGCTTATGGGATATCTGTTCTTACACCTTCCCCATCTCAGACACAGGCTTATGGGATATCCGTTCTTACACCTTCCCCATCTCAGACACAGGCTTATGGGATATCTGTTTCAGTGCATTCTTCTGCTGCCTAGAAAACTCTTTTTTTTTTTTTATTTCTCTTATTCCTTCCCTTCAGTTTTTTTTTTCAATTCATACTAACACATCGGTGTAGAATTACACCACCTCTTCTTTTCACAAACTGCTTTCCAATTCATTAATCTTTTCTGAGTAGGAGGATTTCCCATGAAGCAGCTTAATTTGAGATCCAGATGAACTATTTGCGTTGTATTATACAGTACTTCATTACTGTAAGAGGTGAGTACTATATAAAGCAAATCAAAAATGCCTGCTGTCGTTGTTTTGTTCTTTCCCTTTTATAGCACACAGCCAGAAGACAGTAACACAAAGGTTGCTAACCTTATTGGCAAAAGGAGATATGTCATCTCGTTATGTGAAACAAATAAAAACAAAAATAACGGAATGTTGGAAATTATACAGCTGTTGAACTTATGAGGCTCAATTAGTCTCAGCAGGTCTCAGAACAGTGACTACACATGACATCCTGCTGTTCGTATGCATTACTTCCCCTTCATGGTAAAAGACTATGGCAAAGGGCCAGCTCCATTATTAACTTCATAAGTAGGCTGAAAAGTAAAACCACAATGCAGCAAGAGGAAATGATGGGAAGACCATCTGTTCAGTCAAACAGTACAAGCACATCAGTAAAAGATAAGGGAAAAGCACATTAAATAATCTGAAAAGGGAAGACTCTAAAATTATCAGCAACCATCATGAGAAAAAAGAAAGAAAGAAAGAAATCTGTCACTTAAGCTGCAGCTGGAAAGGAAATCAGGAAATTGCTAGAGACATTTGCAGATCTCCACAACAGGCACTGTTACACAGGATGCTGAGAGCGGAAACTATAGCTCTAAATTAGCAAATGCCACAGCAAGCCATTTCTGCTTCCGCAACTTGGAACATCTCATATGCTGCGAATGACAAGTTCAGGCTAAAAATCTTGCTTCTTTTCCATGGCATACATTTGTATCACACTTTAGATGATTTGGGGTCTAAGACAAAACAAAAAGTAGGCGCAACCAGGCACAAAAAACTACTAGAAATCTGTTCTAAACATGTAGAAGAATGTATGCCTGCATATGTATACATGTATGTCTGTTTCATCATGACAACATACATATGCATCTAGGTATGGCAAAACATATGAATGAGTCCAGTGTGTATATGTGTATGTGGGAATGGGGATGTGTGCATGTGTATATATGCACGAGAAGCAAGTATTCGCCTAATTTAATAGACTGGTTTAGGTTAGTCTCTGTCATCACCTGCAGCACAACAGAAGGGTTAATCCTCAGACCAATAATCTGTTTCTGGAATATTAGGTGTGATATTTGGCTGTCAGGGGCTGCAGTTCTAAAATCCTCTTTGCTGTGGTGATTGCCGCTAAGAAAATTCTATGACAGCAACTTCAGATATGCCTTGGCAGTCAATTAAAGAGTGTCATAAGCTTCTGTGGGATAAGTAGTGGTCCAGGTGAATGGGAGTTTTGATCAAGGGACTTAAGTAAAAGAAGTCTTGTCAGAGATGTGGACTGAAGGCCCTTTTCAAAATTTGATATTGCCACCAAATGCACTTTGGTCAATGAGTAACTAAGAACCCTGTTGGACAGTTTTCTTGTTAAGTAATGTACTACACAACTACCACGGTTTCCATGTAATTGCTTACAGTTGAGATTTTCAAGTCCATTTGAACTGTCCTGATTTCTAATACATTGATGTGGATCTGACTTTCTCACTGGGACCACAATCCTTCTGCTCCCTGTTCAGGAAATACCCCCATTCTTACTCATTTAGCCACCACTGGAGGTAGCCTCTGTAAGAATTCATTATAGTAAAGGGTTGAGATCATGCTGTTTCCACTGATGGTGTAGGAGTCAATGCAACAGTCGCTCATACAGCCAGGTATGAGGCACCAAGTAAATTGTGGATGCCATGTACATTAGCACCCTGAGACAGGGTTCCGATCTGCAATGTGAGGAGGGCAGGAATTCCTTCGGGGTGGTTTGCAGTGTCTGCATTTTCTCAGCCAGCAGAAAGGTTCTGCTGACCCTGGTGTTCAGCATTCAGCTAATATATATGATAAGCTGAGTAGGTTGGAGCTGTGATTTAGTAACATTGAACATATTTACCCATGTATTGAAACAATTCCAACAGAGGCCATTAGTGGCTGAGTAGTTCATCACAGAATGGAGCAGCAAGGAGCCAGTTGTCTAATTAGTGTAAAATCTTAACTCCTTGGAGTCTCTGGTGGGCTGTGACTGCTGCTATACACTTGAATACTCGAGTAAATGATGAGATTAAAGAGGAGGCTCTGTAACTGGTAATAAGTGACTGCAACACTAAAGCACAGCAACCTCCTACAACTGCTTACAGATTATAATTTGCAGGAAATTGAACTGGGGGTCCGAACAGCATATCTAGTCTCCTTGAAACAGCCACAATAATATGCTCTGCATCAAGACTAGTCATTTTTTTTTACTCAGAGTGTAATGATTTAATCCACTTAGCTCTATTGTGGGTTTGAGGTCCCTTTTTTTGGCACCAAAAAGAATCAGTAGTATCTTTGACTTCTCTGTTACAGTTGGCACTATTGGATGGTTCTTTTCCATATGAGTCTGAGTACAGATTATCTTGCCATGGCATTTTGATGGGCCTGGACAACTGGCAAGGCCTTTGTTGAGGAGTGGAACTTAGGAATGGAATTTTGCAATGTCTACATATTACTTCACAATCCCATCTGTCCTTAGTAATATTCAACTTCAGTGGCACACAGAAGGGTATTCAATCCCAGATGCCAGAGTACTGGGGGACTTCAGGACCCTTAACTTCCTACCCTTGGGCTGATTGTGACCTCCTAGCAACCAATAATACTTCCTATTCTTTGTGGGTGATGATGTTGGAAGTTGCCTGCAGCATCTGACCTCTTCCCACATTCCCCTGATGACCTTACTGAGAGCTATAAAAAACTACACTTAACACTGGCTCCTATGCATTCTGTTGAACAAACAAGATAAAGGCTGTACTTTGACTTCCACAGTCATCAGAACTGTGCCCTGATTTCCATGTCTTTCAAGTGCTTCTCAACATTTCCACTTAACAGGAGTGGACCTGTGAATAGAGAATCTAGCAATACTGCCTTGGTCTTGTTTGAAAAATATGTAAGCTTGAGCCAGGAATGCTGGCACTTTGCTACATTGGCTCTACAGTCCGGGACCAACCCTCAGCTGCTACATACACTAATGGATCATCAAGTTCATGAGACTGATGGGTTGTGCCTTGAATCCTTAGTTTCATAGGCCCACCTGATCATTCTCACACCTCAAAGATTTTTTTGAAAATATACCATAAAAGGTAGGTACTTCAGTGCCCTAAATGAAAGCAAAGTAGATATGGACACATGACTCCTGATCATATCTCTCAACTATCCAGATTTTCTCAGAATGTCCAGATTTTTGCCTCATATTTTTGGTCTGTTCCTCATAAAATGTGTGGTTTTCTGACAAATCACAGAGGATTAAAGTCACTAAATGACATACAACTGCATTTCAGACTTTATATCCTTCAGAAAATGCATGCTAACATAAACCCTGTTATTCTATTTGGCACGTGGACAGCTAGGCTCTGTGGCATTAGGACCTTCCTCAGAACTGCTGCGGAGGTAAATAGAGTTTAGCTTGGGGAGGGGGGGGGTCTCAAACCAAACAAAAACAATCTCCGAGTGGGAGAAAGATCTTACCAGCTTTCATGGTGACAGAGGATACCATAGCAGGTTATCATGTGCTTCTCTGATGGCATACTTAAAGAATCCATCAAGGAGGGACCACTCTGGAAAACTGAACATACCTGCAAGGAATGATGCACCTTCCTCTGGGAGATGAAATGGAATCCATGGATCAACCTCCTGTGCCTTTCATTATAAACAGAAATTTTCAAAATGTTTCTAGACTGTGGGATCTCAGAGTTAATATATCCGATTAGCTGGGGGTGAGATGCAGGGGGACCCCCCCCCCCCACCCGCAAAAAAATATTTTTTTTTTGCATGTGCTAACTTTCTTTGTCAGCGCATGTGTACTAACGTATCGACATTTGGTTTGTCAACCTTTTGCAACTAATGTTACAGGGATCGATGTATGGACTACTCGACTGAAGAGTACGTATATGTGTATATATATATATATATATATATATATATATATATATATATATATATGGGTCTACTTTGAAACATCGAATGCTCACAACATCGAGCATTACAAAGTCGAGACCACAACGTCAGAAACACTAGACACCGAGAGTACACA
>NC_056745.1:365302656-365319396 GCF_019279795.1 Protopterus annectens
AAATGCAAAAAATGAAGGAAAGTACCATTTTTGGGGGAGGGGTGGCCTGTTAATGTGTGCGCGCATGTGTGTGTGTGTGCGCGCGCGCGCGCCAGGGGCAGTAATAAGAAAATGTCAAAATACTGCATATAGACAGCTCTTACTGGCCCAGCTATACAAATCATCATTGCATCACAATAAGCATTCTGCTAGTAGAAAAAAGTGCCAAGCATTTGATAGACAAAATAGTTGTTTATTAATAACTTAATATCTTACATCCTTATAATACATTTTAGTTACAATGTGACACCACAGAGATAGAAGCCCCCTTACTTGCAATAACATGAAGTGCAGTTGGCTATAACAAAGTCTCCAGTTTTTGTACCAAAAAATGAAAAAAGCAAAATGATTATAAATCTGTAAAGAATGAACAGAACTATTACATTTCTATTAAAAGCCCTGAAAAAAATCTGTACAGAGTCAAGGTGTACGCATTCAATTTGTCCTGATGGGAATATGCAGCAGAAAAAGGATTGTGAATTTAACTTACACGGTTAAGGCTAGAGGAATAAAACAGCATAAAGGACTGCACTCATTCATTCTTAAATATATCACTGTCAAACTAAACCTTGACAAACGTACATTTTTGGCTTAAATGAAATAAACTATATACACTGTTTAACTCAGAAAAATACATATCTGCATTAGATAATAATGACTCCTAATAAGAAAAATAGCAGCTCCTTAGTTTGAAGTCTCTTAATTAACACTTCTTTTAGTACTAAAAAGAATGCAAAACAAAAATGTTATCACTGAGCTCCCAGAAAAGAAATACTGAATTTACTGCAGAGCTTCTTGCAGACATAAGCACCCTGGTTATGAATGAAGCCAAAATCTACTTGATTGTTCTGCTCCGTGGAATTGCAAGAAAGTACATTAAGTTATTAAGTCTTCACAGAAGACAACAAAGAGATTTAACAAAAAAAAAAAAAAAAAAAAAAAAAAGCTTCAAACCCAAAATGAAAATCAGCATTTTAAATGCAAGTGCTTCTATGATTTTGTTTGAGCTGAAATCTCTTTGGAAATGCTAA
The DNA here is from genome assembly GCF_019279795.1 of Protopterus annectens. Taxonomy (NCBI): domain Eukaryota; kingdom Metazoa; phylum Chordata; order Ceratodontiformes; family Protopteridae; genus Protopterus; species Protopterus annectens. The sequence continues at coordinate 365,303,727 of NC_056745.1, forward strand.
CTATCATAAATCACTGCAACACCATCTGCAGTCCAGCTTTTTTCCTCAGAACATCCAGAACTCTTAAGACCTGTGGCCAGAGCTCTGCCACAGACATGGGTCATCTGTACAGAAGACGTTCCTCTGCACTAGCTACTTGTACAAGCCAAGCAATCAATCAGCTGTTATGCAAAACCGCTTCTGTTCGCCCTGTTGAGGACCCCAGTTGTTTATTTTACTTCCACGCTGATTAGGATCATTCATAATGATAGCAGAAAAGGATGACTTCATGTTGACTCTAGTGGTTCTAGCTGGAAGACACTTTGACTGGTTGGAGTAGAGAAGTATGAGGAAGATGATGGTGCACTGGTTTCAAAGGGGCTGCTGAGGCCCAGAGCTCGCTCAAAATCCAGCAACTGCCCCATGAAGTTGAAGTTTGGAGAAATGTTTGACTTTTTCATTTTAACAAAATCATATGCATCGTTCATTGACAAGTTAAGAGTCTGCATGATGTAAGCTACAGTCACTGTTACGGACCGGCTAACTCCTGCCCAGCAGTGCACCAAAACACCACATTTCTTACTCCGAGCCTCATCTGTGGAGGAAAAAAGTAAACAATTAGTGCTTGCATGCTCCAAGGTCTTTTTGTTACTAATACAACAGAAACTCAAAACTAAATTACTATATGTTATATAAACACATACACACACATTTGGATAACACCTTTCATCTCACTGTAAACCTTCATAAATTCTTGAAGATGGAAATAAAACAGAACTAAAATACTAAGAACAACGGCTAAATAATACAAGTATCTACGCATTGTTAATAACACATGCCAAAAAAAAGAGAAACTGGAAAGGAACATCACAGTAAACAAGTAAACTAGGACAAAGCAAATCTGTGCAGGACCGGTCAGTAGTAACTTATATAGAAGTCTTGCAGGAACGGAGTTAACAGGGTTGAATTCAAATAGTCCATTTAGTATGTCTTACTTACATGCAGCTGTCTTAAGCAACTGAAAGGAAAAATTAGCAACTTGGAAAAAAATGTGTAGCAAAAGCAGCTGTGCACAGCTGCCACTAAAGGCAAGGAGGGACAGGGATACAGATGTGAGCTATTCGCCACCGGAAAAAAAAAAAAAACAGATATAAAAACAAAGCTGAAATCACTCATACTTAAGGAACACATGCCTCATACATATTTGTGTGTGTGTGTATATCTGACAGACAATAAACACTGTAAAAAATCATGCTGGCCAACAGTGCATTCTGATTTTTGTTAGCTAAAATACAGCAAAGTTCAGAGAAACGTTCCATGGAAGTAGAACAGAAAACCACTTTAATTCAGTCAGCGATTTTCTGGAATGTTGTAAGCATTGAAAGCAGAATTTAATATGCTTATGCAGTGAAAACGAATGCTCTAAGAATTCTTTAATATGGCAATGAATGCTTTCTTTGCAGACAGACAGACTGTGGTGCCCTATTAAATTATTCTGCTTCCTCTGTGCTGTTAACAATGTGACCATTCAGGCATTTTCAAAGAAAGGGGGGAGTCACAGGGGATAGCCCATTAAGAGAAACAGGATGTCAACATTGCCTGAAAATGGGTTCCTTTGTAAGCGGAAATGCATTACAATGGTTGTAGATTAGTTTCTATGTGGCTTCTAGCAGAAATCCCTTCCTGCCCGGCTCCGATTACCTGCATTCAACAGCCCCCACCCCACCCCCAGTAATTCTACTGCATTAACCTTGACCAAAGAATTCAGCTACTTAAACAGTCCATGAATGAGATAATGAATCTGATAGCCCTTGTGATGCCTGCCAGCTCCTTTGAAGTACTTTACCACACTCCCCCACCCCCCAAATCATGAATGAAAGCTCCAGCATGACTACGACTTTTTAAAATATTCACTTTGTTCACTCTCTTAACTAGCTGAGTGTAGAATAGTATCTCTTTCAGGGCAAATGTGGAAAAGTGGATTAAGTTATAACACTAGTAAGTGCAATGCTGTGCATTTATCCTGTATTCCTGAGTTTCTTTGTCTGCCTGTCTCTCTCGCTCTCTTTGCATATTAACCCCTTAAAATGTGCAACTGTACCTAATGGCATTTACTTGACTTACAAATTAAGAAATAAATATAAAGCTCAGCAAGTATGAACATGAAAAACACAACTTACAAAGTTGTACACAAGAGTACAAAATTTGATGCTCACTTTTGGTTACTGTCTGTGTACAGTGATGCCCATGTGAACTTTGTTTCTTCATAGCAGAGTCCAGGAAGTAATAGCCAATATGATATGCAAACACAAAAAGTGCCCTACAACAATGGTAGACAAAAAAGCTATCTGAAAGAAGCACTGCACATGTTGAAAAGATGAGTGAATATTCCCAGATGCTGTTAACAGCATGTTTGAGGATGAAAGAAAATTTCACACTGCAAACATAGGGAGAATTTACTTTCGTTGTTCAGGACAAGCCAATCTACTTTAGAAAGCAGTATTTATTTGACAGGAAACTAGAATGCAAGGGTAAAAAGCAGTGACATAGGTAGGAAGAGCATGCAAACTTCACTTGAATGATATCCACGTGACGGAAATGAACTCAGCACCCACGAGGCTGACAGGCAAAAACACAATACTGAATGATATTTGCACAGTTACTGCTCATGATCCCATTTTACAAATTTATTTACATACATATAAGCACTGAACCCATGTCCCCTCCTCCCAAAATGTTGCAACATCCACTTACAAAACAAACAGGTAGAGATGAAATCCCATCAGGAGAACATTACTCATTACTTGCAAATTGACTATGTAAATACAATTCTATTGTTCTATTCACTACACTTGGGTTTAGATTGGCTGTCTATATATAGACACAGTATGGTGCACATGGTTTACTGTAAGTCATCTACAGCTTCTTTCTGGGTCGCCTCTAAAAAAGGACTTTTTCCATTAGAGCAAACTTGGACTTCAACATGTATAAATACATTTTGGGGGAGACAAAAATGGCCAAAATTACGGGAAAGAATCAGTCCTCTGTGAGTAAGAAATGACCAGACCTAAGAAGTACATCAGGCACAGATATCCATGCAGATATTAATGGCAGAGAAATGAAAATGGTCATGTGTACAGGTCACAGCAGGACAACAGATGTTTTTCTCCTGGAAGGGAAAAAGTACAACTAAGAAATACCTACACTGGCAAAAACAATGTTTCTAGAAAATCACCTTCCTATGACAATTATATATACCGGCATACAAGGCATGTTGAACATATATAAATCCTACCACCCATAGCATTACTTTTTTCATAGTACAGGAATCAGAAGGCTCAGAAAACAGTATGACAGTTCAGCACTTAACTTTGTATGCTTCAGGAAACACTACCTATATGGTGTCTTTAATGCTAATATTCAGCATTTGTTTTCCCCATTAATTAACCCCTCCCCCCACAATATAAAAGTGCAAAAGTTAGGGTTATTGTTAACATTATGACTACTTTCTTCAGGGTCAAAATGCTCCCTGCTCCTGCACTGAGTAAACCTCACCGTCGCAGGTATATAGTGATTTTAAAAACTAACCCCAAGGTAATTTCATTTTTTTTAACACAAATCTCATCTACAGCTGCCCATAACAATGTAGAAAAGCCTGAGCGATCTTTCCCCCACTCTGTTTACCACTAGCAAGCTATATGAGATGCATCATCATGCACAAATAACCAGTAACAACCAACCAGAAGAATGTCTCCCATACTGCATGAACAATAAAAAAAACTGTGCATCACTATAAGGGTTAGCTATACTGACAAAGCTCACTTACTGGGGAACCTGGGTAGAAAAGTTCTACTGACATCCTGTCACAATCTGAACCTGTTAAAAAACTGTGTCCTCTTTTCTACCCAAAATACTTTCTTATTTTAGTCTACTAACCACTACTGCAAGAATGACTCCAAACCATTAGCTGTCAATATCTCAAAAACAGTATTATTTTATTCCAGTAAATGCACATATCACATTTACAATTAACAGTTTTTATCTGTTCACATTGCCATGCTTAATTTTTTTGCAATTGTATTAGCCTAGCTATGTGCTTAACTGAAGGATGCTTAACTATATCAGGCTATATATAATTATGCATTTTACTGTTGTTTTTCCCCCAGGTCCCTCTGTAAATGGGATGAAGAGAATACTTGGTAAGAAAATTGCTCCCTTTCTTGGGACAATGGCCTTTTTGCACAGCTATGCATTACTAACCAATTACTGTGTAATTCCATCCTTAGTAGGCAGAATTGAACACAACCTTTTTTAATGTTTCCCTGCCACTGATCTTCAGTGAATGTCATGGATAACCTTCAGTGAATTAAACAGATATTAAGATTAGTAATACTTTCCATATTTCCAATTAAATTACTCTGGGGTTGGGAGGGTGACCTAATGGTTAAGGTGTTTGCCTTACAAACACAAAGTACAAGGTTTGAGTCTCACAACGGATAATTGGCTAGGCTTAAAATGGCTTGCAACGGCAGTTAGCTTAGTACTAATTATGAATCTATGAACAAATGTCTGGCAGTTCTGTCTAGAATCCTAAAGCACTAAATGCTCAAACAAATTTTCCAATCAGCCAGTCACAAACTGTAAAATGCATTATTCATTGTCCATAGATTTTTTTTCAAATAAAGACAATAAAAAGCCATTGTGTATAAGAGCAATATTTACCAAAAGCTAAAGGTGCCTTCAAATTAAGGAAATACACAGACACACATGCAGAGGGGTGGAAGACTACAAATATCTGAACAAATGTGACATTTCAGGCTGTTCCTTGTAATTTTACATTTGGAGACTAGTGGTGACAACCGATGAACCACACTATGACAAAATAGTACAAAATAGGTATTGCTCCGACTGAACCCTGTGGATATCAAGGTTACTGCACTCATTAAAAGAGTTCACCACTTTGAATCAAACAAGGTAATTATTACCTAGAAATAATATTTTCTGCAGAGGAAGGAGATAACATAGAAAAATATTTTTATCAGAAGACAAGATTTGCAAATAAAGACACAAAGAACAGTACAAAGAAAATAAAAGAACTGCACACTGCAAGCTAACATATTTTTAAAGTCACAAGTAGTTGCACCAAAAAATGTACTCTGGAGCAAAATACCCACATGTCAACACAGCCAACCTTAAAATGAGTTTTCCCCACCTTAAAATGCACTGATAGTATAACACAAAGCTCTCACCACAAAAACCTTCAAAAACAGAACCCCTTTCTATCTATAATGTTACCTTGTCTCTCATACAATTTTTGGCTTTTTTTGTTAATCACTAAAGATTACAGAAAGTTAAATGCTGGGTATTGCAATGCCAAGGTTCATATTCTTCAGGAAATGTATTTTGATGCAAGAATCTTACACTGTTTAATTTAAGTGAATTGAAGTAATATAGTTATGCCCTACACACACACACACACACACACACACACACACACACACACACTAGCCAAAGGAAAGCTAATTCTATTTATGTGAATATTTTTTACAACACACTCTAATATACAGTACATCCAAGTGAAGCAAATCTAAAACGGACAAAAAAATTCTTACCTATAAAGGCTATAGCTTCTGGGAAAAACTGAGACAAGTTCTGACTCCAGTGATCTGAAATAGGGATTTGCTTGTACTTGAATTCCCCGGCATTCTCAAAAAGGTTAGGTACATTTGGTGTAACATTTAAGATGTACTTAATACCAAAGTTTTCCAAAACGTCCAAATTTGTGGAGTCCTTGGCACAACCCAGATAAAGGTAAGGCAGAATTTCAACAGGGATGGCAGGCTGGTTGCTTGATAGAGGGCTGCAGTCAGAATATGTCGCGCTGCTTGGGTCCAGATCTGAGTCAATGTCCGAGGAATCTGAGCTGATCCTTAAGCCCCCCAAACCTAACACTGGAAACTTTGGAGAGCTGCTATAGCCACTGCTGCTTGAACTGTCCAAGTTAGTCTCACAGAATGCAGGGAAACTGGACTGGAACTGACTGAATCCACCTGCAGAAAGATAATTCAATATTCCATTGTCAGTCATAGTTCAAATCTTTCACATCAACACTTTTACACAACTGTATATAAGATCATGTACTATAAAAAAAACATGGCCAGTGAACAGATGCATTTATTTTAAGCCTAAATCAACAAAGTTGTCAAAGGCCACCAGCATCTGATTTACAAAATTATAGTTGTCAACACATATTCCGGCATATTTCTTGACTGTACAGATTTCTGCCTCATATTTCTGGCCCGTTTATCCTAAAATAGTGGTTTTCTAGCAAATGAGTGGCAAATAATTAAATACTGAAGTTAGAAAATAATGATAAAATATTTGTTTCAGACTTCATAACCTTCAGAAAATTCGTGTCAATGCAAACCTGTCAACGTAAGAGCAACATTTAAAAAGTGCCCCTATTTTTGGGCCTTGTCCCACTTTTTATTTATAGATTTATCCAGATTTCTTGCTCTAAGAAGTTGAGAGGTATGATTCCCAATGCCTCACATAGTTATATATTTCTAAATGCCTCATATATATTTCTACATGTCTCATATTGCTATATGCCTCTAGTCACTACATGATCATAATTACTATTAAAGCAAAACCATGAGTTTTACATATTTCTCTTAATGATTTCATCTGTCTGGTGACCTTAACATGGAAGTTCGTCCTGTAATACTGCGTTAAATTCCTTCAGTCTCCATTTGTCAAATTTGTGACCAAGCAAGACTGTCAAACGGTTAATTGAAACAACTACCTTCCTGGCTTCTCAACAGATTTAATCCGATGACAATGCAAAGAAATGCCACACGAATTAAAAGTTAGAAATTATGTACTGGAGAAAATAGTGGAAATAACATAAAGCTAATACTTAGCAGAAGCTATACCTTTATAAAGCAAATCGAAGTCTTACCATCCAAGCTGTAGGCTGCACAGCCTTCTCCTTGCAAGCGTTTTAGAAGTAGCTCCAGTACCGAATCGCCCTCCGTATTTTCGTTCCACCGATTGCTCACAGCTTCATCGTAGAGAATCACAGTGTCCGTGTGGCAGCGCCGGACTAACTGGTCTTTGTTCTCCAACGTTTTGGGCAGCAGGGACTTGAAGGGGAGACTGCCCTTCTGCAGGCGCCGCATCATCAGCCCCGGGAGGGCGACGCTGATGGCCGATTCTATGTGCGAGGACTCGTACAGCTCCCGCGAACGACAGTCGAGGAGCAGCAGGCTGTTGGTAGCTCCTGTCTGCAGCTGCTTCCCTAGCCATTCCACCGTTTTGCTAGTAGTCATCACCGGGCTAAGAAACGCGGGATTCACTTTCTCTAACATCGGTAAAACTTTCCAGGCGTAGAGGTTCTGATATGGGCTCTGTAAAACTTACAGAGCACCGCGAAAATGAGAAAGGGTTCCTACGCCGTATGGCTTCTTTGTTATTGAAAGAATAATGCAAAGTAGAATAATGTAAAACCGGTAGTAGAATGCAGTTACTGGACTACCTTATTTATCAATGAACGACGATTTTTGTCAATGACGGTTGCAGCGTGCAAGTTAGCAGAATCAGGTGTCTGTGTGCAAGTTAAAATATGCACGCCCGGTTGGTCTTTGTAATGCTCTCTTGCACAGTCTTTGGAATATGTTATTAATAGTGGTCTGAAAACTGTCACCTCTACTTATGTTTTCGTAAAGAAGAAAGTGACAACTTTGACCGCCTTCCTTGATCATCTACACATGACCAGCTCGAAGAACAACACTACAATGGGTACAAACCAGAAAGCTCTCAATGGATACATTCTGTAAGGCCAGCCAATGGCAGCGCACCAACCTCGGTTACCACGACAACAGGCCGGCTGGAACAGGTTGCACGGATGAATCCTTAATGAGTTTGTCATTCACAAAAACGGAAAGGAATTTCCGCTCGGGATCAGCCGAGTGCAAACAAACAGCAACAGCGGCTCTGCATGGGGTGGGGGTGGGGGGGGAATGAAATGGAGTTCTTCCCTTTTTCCTTTTATTTCCAACTGCCGAATTTCTCACATAGCAACACAGTCAGTTTAGCACAACAAATAATGTCAAAAATGAACGGAGTGAAAGAACATTGACCTCACCGCCCACTGCCTGTATTGCGCGCTGGAACTCTGCGTGTGTGTGAAGTAAGGAAATAGTTCCGATGTTGATGGTGACTTTCTGATTCAGCATGTACACCTTTTTTTCCAGCTGGCGTGACTTTAATATTTTTAATTAACACCATATTTGATTTTGACATGTTCATTAGAATTATTTCTTCAATGACAAACTTGCCATTTAGCTGTCCCAGATTTTGTAGACCGTCACTGTGTTTGCCTTATGGTTTCTCTTTTTTTCTGGTAAATCAGTAAATATTGCTGTCAATCAGTACTGAAATAAAACAGGTTATTCTGAGCCGGAAAAATTGGAAAATTGCTAGGCTTAAAATTGCCCGCAACTGCAGTTAGTCAAGTACTTGTATGAACCTATAATAATGTCAAACTTTACAGAATCACATTGCTCAGAAAATGTCTTTTCCGGAAAATCTGCACTTCTGTTCACCTTTTAAGTGAATGTTTATTTACATTTATTTATTAGAATCATATATGAGATTACCTCACAGCTATCCAGATTTTGCAGATTGTCCCATACCCCTCAACTGGCCAGATTTTCGCAGAATGTACAGATTTCTGCCTTATATTTTTGGTCTGTTCCTCATAAAATGTGTGGTTTTCTGGCAAATCACTGAGGATTGAAGTCCTTAAATAATGACAAAATTGAGTTTTAGACTTCACATCCTTCAGAAAAAAATGCATCCAACACAAATGCTGTTATTCTAGCAACTTTATAGTTTTGCAAGAGCAATGTTTAAAAATCTGTTCCTATTTTGGGGCATTTGTCCCCACATTATTTTAGTCTTTGTCCAGAATTTTTGTGCAAAGAGGTTGAGACGTATGTAACGCATACTTTTGGTCTGTTCCGTATAACTTTTCTGGTTTCCTGGCAAATCCCTGAGGACTGAAGTAACTAAATGACACATGAATTTTACTTTCAAACTTCATATCCTCCAGAAAATGCTTGCTGCCGCAAATTATTATTATTCTTTTATTATTTTACATTTGTTTACCAGGAAAGTCCGACTGGACACATAACCTTTTTCAGTGGAAGCCCGGAGAGAAAAGTTCCACATTAAAACAGAGAGAAATACAATATATAAGTAGAATATATAAGTAGAAATGTATAAGTATATCTAGGGCACAGCAGCTAAAATACTCGCTAGACACTATTAGAGCAAACAGTTGTACATACAGAATAATTAGAGAGTAATACTGTTATTCTAGCAACTAAATTTATATTTAATTATGTATTTATTGACATTTGATTACTGGGAAAGTCCGACTGGGTATGAGCTTATTTCAGTGGAAGCCCGGGGAAAAATCTCCAATTACAAAACGTTTAAAGAACAATAATTTACAATCTTCAAAGATAATACAAAAATGTACAGTTTAAATAATTACATCAACTTAGACAATTTTTAATATTTAAAATCTAATTCTATTTTTGGGCCTTTGTCCCCCAGTTCGTTTAGGCTTTGTCCAGATTCTTTGCGCTAACACACACACACACACACAGTTGTTTTGGGCTTTGCCCCTGACTGTTGAACTAAGAAACTGAGAGTCACAGCGAGAGACTGTATTCCTGCCAATCTCCTTGTTTGTTTATTTGGGTAACCGGAAAAATCCAACCGACTAGAATGTGTTATTCTCGACAAATGCCCGTTTGGAGGGGGGGGGGGGGGACTCAAAGGCAAATGCAGATAAGGCAAGGTGTAGCATAATCAACAAGGTGACAGAAGTGTATACAAATCGTACGTTTACTGTTTCAGTATTTGGCAGTGAAACAGATACAATGAGTTATACGTATTTATGTATGTGTAACTGCATAGGGTGCACTATTTTAGCTTCTTGATCGGGGATGTACAGCTGATGCCATTGGATCATGTTCATTCACACATCTTGTACGTGAAAATACACCGATCTTAATTTTCCATCTTTTCTATAACAAGAGGAGACACTTAGCCCCTGATGTCGGATAACGGAATTACTGTACACTTTGTAATTGGAGCTCTTCTTGTAATTCGGTAAGGCGTGCGTGCGTGCGTTTGTGTGTTTTAGCATACACCGGAGCATACCTCTCAAGCCACGTCTATAATGCAGTCTTTGAACAAGCCCCAGTGCGGTAGTCTCAAGTGTACCTCTTTACGAGGAACGTTCCTCATTTTGTGTTTTAAAAAGTCCTTGTTCCTCAAAGTTCCACACTGGAAGGGTCTATCAAACATTCAGAGTTAGGAATTTTTTAACTGATAGCCATGGTAAATTAATAAAACATACCCTTTTGTAAGTATAAAGTAGCACATTTTTACCATCATGTGACTTTCCTAATTGAAGTTGTTGGTAAGCTGTTATTATTTGTTCCGCATTATTAGAAACAGTGCTCCTCATTTTGTAGGTGGAAGGTTGAGAACTACGCAAATTAATTGCTTGTATGTTGGTCGTCTGCATTTGGTATGTGGGGAGCCAACCGGACTGAGACCCTTTTTTTAGTGCATACTAACCGGACTGAGCCCCCTTTTTGGTGAAGACCAGGAAGAAAACCCTCATATTGTAAGAAAATAAACTCCACCTTTACAATTGGACAATACATCAAGGTCTAGAACAGCATGCAGACAAATAATGAGTGGGTTAATCACAGTATCGTAACACGCACAACTGATACACTAAAGAATGCGTTTCACATAGGAATGGTTTTGCCATGCAGGTCCCCTGTATGTGATTATAGGTGTCAGCGGTGGGTCATACCTTTTAAGTGTACTTTTTCATTATGAGAAATGCTCCTCATTTTAGGTCTCAAAAAGTTTACGTTCCTCAAAGTTCCCACATTCAAAGTGCCTGTCACACATTTAGTGTTAGGATTTTTTATCGAATATATGTGGCAATAGAACTAAATCATATTAATCAATCAAAATGACTTATTATAAGTAAGAAAGTAACACATTTTAATTATTCTGTGAGTTTTCTAGTTTGTAAGCTGTTAAGTGTTCCCAATTTTGTCCATCTGTTCCACATTACTACAGGCAGTGTTTTTCATTTCAGAGATAGCTTTAAAGTTGAGAGCTATGGGTGGCATACCCCTGGACTCTCCAAATTTTCGCAGAATGCCCATATTTTTTCCTCTTATTTTTGGTCTGTTCCTCATAAAATTTGTGGTTTTCAGGCAAGGCAATGAGGGCTGATGTCACTGAATAGTGACAGACATATGAGTTTCAGACTTCATTTCCTTCAAAAAAGTTAATGCAAAATCTGATATTCTAACAAGTTTCTAAGAACAATACTTAAGAATTTCCCTGAGTTTGGGCCTTTGCTCTGTCCTCCAATTATTTTGGTCTTTTTTTCCAGAATTCTTGTACTAAGAGGTTGAGGTAATGTCAGTGGTACTATAATATACACCAACAGTTATCATTTAGGTGAGTCTCTTACTGTGACTGAATTCCCAGTTTACATTTAAACCATTTATTTTTATTGCCCTTCTGAAAACATATTTGAACTGTATTTGTCATAGAACTTAAGATACTTGAATCAATTAATCGGGGATTTCTTTGGTAAATGTGGAATCTTCATAATGGTTTAATGATTTATAGGGTTTATATTAAAGAAGTTAGTAATTACTGGGGTACAAAATTTAAACCACTTTTAGGAGAAAGGATGAACAAAAATAGAACCCCTTCATTGTAAAGTAATAGGAACACTAACACTTTTGAATGGACCTGTGTAGTGGCCTATAGTGATTTATCTTGTGAGATTAAAAAATATTATCAAATTATTGGCCGTTTGGGCAATCTTCTATCTCTCTCAACTTTCTGATTTGAAAGCCTGCATTTGCACTTGTTTCTGTCCTGTAACTCATCTAGTGCAGATACAGATTCTTAGTTTTAGCACTTAAATTTGCTTATTCATACTCAGCACTTGTTCAGAACTTGTAAGCACTAAATAAGCTACTAATTACTATAGCACTCAATCTTCCTCGTTACCTAAAGGAAAACAGTTTTTGTACTTACGTTTCGCACTGGCGTTGAGAAAAACAGCTCTTGTACTCACTTTCCTTACTTATCTAGAGGAAAATAGTTTTTTATTCAGGCATGTCCAAGGATCAGCTCCCAGTGTTCTCCCCTGTCTATCTGATGAATCTGGGCATCTTGAGGCAATGTAGAAATTGCCTCATGTACACAGACAACCCTCTCCTCCTACCACCCAACACTACAACCTGTGAGAGATGCACTTATCTAGCCAAACTGGAGGTAAAGCTCTCACCAACCAAGACTGAACCTGACAGTCATGAGGAGAAGGTAAACATTTGCACCACACCACACTTATCACATAGTCTCACTACATCTACACCACCAAAAGCCACACATAGAAACTCAAAAACATTCGCAGAGGCTCTCAATAATAATCTGCCTAAGTAACAGAGACCTCCAAAGCAGAAACACAAGCAACCGCCATCCCCCAACACAACCCAAATTTCACATAGCCCACAGATTCAGTGTGCCACTCAAACACAGCCAATAAGGCAAAACAACATACCCAACGCACTAGTCATAGGTGACTCTATAGTCAGGCACACTGATGTCCCACTCACCAGGTTAAACAAGGAGAAGGTTACTGTCAGCTGCCTGTCAGGTGCCAGGATCCGCCACATAACCCACGCACTCAGGTCACTCCACAACAAGTACAAATATGACTCTGTCATTGTCCATGTTGGTGTGAATGACCTGAGATGTACCTCCCTGGACTACATGAAAAGAGACATGGAAGAGCTCTGCGATCTTGTAGCCCAGGCAGGTATGCCCCTAGCCCTGAGTAGCATTCTGCCATCTCCCAGAATGATACCGCAGTACAAGGACAAAATGATTGATTTCAACAATTGGCTAAGCTTCTGGTGTCATTCAAAGGGGATCCAGTATCTGTCTGCTTGGGATGACATGGTCGACAGACCACGATGCTTTGCCACAGATGGCCTGCACCTGTCGCCCCTAGGATTTCGGATACTGGCTAAGGCTCTTGCTGCCCCTATAGTGCCTTTTTTAGGCAGGGTTCAAGTAACAAATTCACCACCATAACAGGAACAGGTAAGCAAAAACTGAGGGTAATGCTACTCAATGCTAGAAGTCTAAATTTCAAAATGCACTCACTCGAGGCACTCCTTAAAATGGAGAACATCAATATCTGTGCAGTGACTGAGACCTGGTTCAAGGCTCCAGAGAGCACCCCTGCACTACCAGGCTATAACTCGTACCGCACTTTTCGGCCATCTAACCTGGACCAAAACACCAAAGGTGGGGGTGTGTCCATATTCATTAAGGATATCCACACCTCCAGGCTAGTTGCTCAGCATAATGCATCCGAGGTTATCCAAGTGCAACTAACCCTTGGCAAAACTGCAATCCAAATTGTAGCTTGCTACAGATCCCCCACCATGCCCCAGGATTCCCACTCCTCTTTTCTTGATGTACTGGAAAATATTAGGGTTCAACCAAACACCCTAATAATGGGCGACTTCAACTACCCCACCATTAACTGGGAAAACTACTCATGTACTAACTCCTTAGCGCAACGTTTTCTGGAATTCATAAACTCCAATGCCCTAGATCAACTTACCCACACCCCCACCAGGGGCAACAATATCCTAGACCTAGTCATTACCAACATGAGTGACTGGTGTTCCACATTGAAGTCAACTCCTCGTTGGTCCGATCTGACCATAAGCTAATCACCCTTGATATCCACATCCCACCCCCACCCCCCATTAAGGAAACCACAGTAAGAAATTTCTCCAAAGCCAACTTCATGCTTCTTAAGACAGAAGTAGTGAACTTCATGACACCCATGCAGATGGACAATACAGTTACAACTGCTGAATCCTACACAAATGCGCTCTATAAGCACCTACATGAGTGCATGGATCGTGCTATCCCAAACAGAACCAAGACGCTATCCTCCAAAAAAAGGAAGCCAATCTGGTGGTCCCCTGCCATAAACAAACTGTACAACAGAAGGAAGAAACTGTTGCAAAAGAGAGTAAAATCCCATGAGTGGAGGAGCTCCCTGGTCAGCATCAGTAAGAAGCTGAGATTCCTTATAAGATCCTCCAAAGCTAGCTATGAAAATAAAATTGCCACTAATTCCGAGGACAACCACAAAGCATTCGATAGCTATGTCAAGAAGCTCAATGGCAACACCCAGATCTGCTCTGAGTTACAGTACAAAGGCATGAAAATTACAGAACCAACTGATATTGCCATCATCCTGGCAAATAGGTTCAGTGCTAACTTTACCCCCCCTCACCCCCTAAAGGGCCCATATCTATACAGGAAGAATGCAGAGTCCCTGTAATCACAACTACGCAGGTGAAAGCTGCACTCTCTAAAGCCAAAAACACAGCATCCATGGGACCGGACAACATCCCAGGCTGTGTTTTACATGAACTTCAGAATGAACTGGCTCCCCACTCAGGGGTGTAGCTAGGATTTTCAAATTTGTACTCACAGCTCTCAAACTGCTACCCCCTCCCCAGCCAAGCTACGGCCATTCTCGTAATTCACGGTTCGCTCTTTTAGTGTCGATGAAGAGGCATTCACTGTAATGCCTCTTCAGTAATAGAATATAAATTCACTCAAACTCGGTTCCTTGAATTGAAAATTAACCTGAAGTGTCAGTTCTTTGAAAAATGCAGCATGGTAGTTGGGGTAGAGAATTTATGCTTTTGTTTTCTGTAACTAAGGTACAGGTTTTGAGCTTGAGTAAATTACTAACCACCTGCTACCCCTAACTAGGATGTTTCATTCACACACACATCCCTACCTACCTCTTAGTGCAAGAAATATGGACAAAGCCTAAAATAAACAGGGACAGATATTAAATAATGCTCTCGTGAACTTAGAAAGTTGCTAGAACAGGATTTGTGCTAGTACGAGAAAGTTGCTAGAATAACAGGATTTGTGCTAGTATGACTTTTTCTAAAGGACATGAAGTCTGAAACTCAAATGTCTGTTATTTAGCAACTTCAGCCTTCAATGATTTTCTAGAAAATCACAACATTTATGAGGAACAGACAAAAAATATGGGGCAAAAATCTGGACATTTGAGAGGTATGCTACCTACCTAGCACACACACACACACACACACACACACACACACACACACACACACACACACACACACACCTCTCAACCTCTTAGAGCAACAAACTCAAATAAAACTGAGGCAAAGGCCCAAAAATAAGGACATTTTTTTAAAATATTGCTCTTATAAACTTAGAAAAGATAATAGAATAGTAGTAGGTCTTGCATTAGTACGAATTTTCTGAAAGGTATGAAATCTGAAACTCAAATGTCTGCCATTATTTTCTAACTTCAGTCTTTAACAATTTGCCAGAAAACTGCAATTTTATGAAAACCTGACCAAAATGTGATGCAAAAATATAAAATTGCCAGACAATACAGCTGGGAACCTGTCAAAGAAGGGACACCATTTTAATATGCCATTGATTTTCTAACTTCAGTCTTATTCAGAATATTTTTTAAAAGAAA
>NC_056745.1:365382087-365477087 GCF_019279795.1 Protopterus annectens
TTCAAACTAACCTGCCATCACACACACACACACACACACACACACACACACACACACCAGTTCAAACTAACCTGCCATCACACACACACACACACACACACACACACACACACACACACACACACACACACCAGCTCAAACTAACCTGCCATCACACACACACACACCAGTTCAAACTAACCTGCCATCACACACACACACACACCAGTTCAAACTAACCTGCCATCACACACACACACCAGTTCAAACTAACCTGCCATCACACACACACACACACACACACACACACACACACACACACACACACACACACACACACACACACACACACACGTTCAAACTAACCTGCCATCACACACACACACACCAGTTCAAACTAACCTGCCATCACACACACACACACACCAGTTCAAACTAACCTGCCATCACACACATACACACACACACCAGTTCAAACTAACCTGCCATCACACACACACACACCAGTTCAAACTAAAATGCCATCACACACACACACTAGTTCAAATTAAAATGCCATCACACACACACCAGTTCAAACTAAAATGCCATCACACACACACACCAGTTCAAACTAAAATGCCATCACACACACACCAGTTCAAACTAAAATGCCACACACACCAGTTCAAACTAAAATGCCATCACTCACACACCAGTTCAAACTAAAATGCCATCATTCACACACACCAGTTCAAACTAAAATGCCATCACTCACACACACACACCAGTTCAAACTAACCTGCCATCACACACACACCAGTTCAAACTAACCTGCCATCACACACACACACACACACACACACACACACACACACACACACACATACCAGTTCAAACTAACCTGTCATCACACAGACACACACACAAACACAGACACACACACACACACACACACACACACACACACACACACACACACACACACACACACACCATTTCAAACTAACCTGCTATCACACACACACACACACACACACCAGTTCAAACTGACCTGCCATCACACACACACACACACACACACACACACACACACACACACACACACACACACACACACACACACACACACACACACCAGCTCAAACTAACCTGCCATCACACACACACACACCAGTTCAAACTAACCTGCCATCACACACACACACACACACCAGTTCAAACTAACCTGCCATCACACACACACACCAGTTCAAACTAACCTGCCATCACACACACACACACACACACACACACACACACACACACACACACACACACACACACACACACACACCAGTTCAAACTAACCTGCCATCACACACACACACACACCAGTTCAAACTAACCTGCCATCACACACACACACACCAGTTCAAACTAACCTGCCATCACACACACACACACACCAGTTCAAACTAACCTGCCATCACACAAACACACACCAGTTCAAACTAACCTGCCATCACACACACACACACACACACACCAGTTCAAACTAACCTGCCATCACACACACACCAGTTCAAACTAACCTGCCATCACACACACACACACACCATTTCAAACTAACCTGCCATCACACACACACCAGTTCAAACTAACCTGCCATCACACACACACACACACACACACACACACACACACACCAGTTCAAACTAACCTGCCATCACACACACACACAG
Source organism: Protopterus annectens (assembly GCF_019279795.1). NCBI lineage: Eukaryota > Metazoa > Chordata > Ceratodontiformes > Protopteridae > Protopterus > Protopterus annectens. The sequence goes on from NC_056745.1 coordinate 365,383,770, forward strand.
ACACAGACACACACACACACACACACACACACACACACACACCAGTTCAAACTAACCTGCCATCACACACACACACACACACACACACACACACACACACACACACACACACACACACACACACACACCAGTTCAAACTAACCTGCCATCACACACACACCAGTTCAAACTAAAATGCCATCACACACACACCAGTTCAAACTAAAATGCCATCACACACACCAGTTCAAAGTAAAATGCCATCACACACACACCAGTTCAAATTAAAATGCCATCACACACACACCAGTTCAAACTAAAATGCCATCACACACACCAGTTCAAACTAAAATACCACACACACACCAGTTCAAACTAAAATGCCATCACTCACACACACCAGTTCAAACTAAAATGCCATCACTCACACACACCAGTTCAAACTAAAATGCCATCACTCACACACACACACACACCAGTTCAAACTAACCTGCCATCACACACACACACACACACACACACACACACACACACACACACACACACACACACACACACACACACACACACACACACACCAGTTCAAACTAACCTGCCATCACACACACACACACACACACACACACACACACACACACACACACACACACACACACACACACACACCAGTTCAAACTAACCTGCCATTACACACACCAGTTCAAACTAACCTGCCATCACACACACACACCAGTTCAAACTAACCTGCCATCACACACACACCAGTTCAAACTAACCTGCCATCACACACACACCATTTCAAACTAACCTGCCATCACACACACACACCAGTTCAAACTAACCTGCCATCACACACACACACCAGTTCAAACTAAACTGCCATTTGCCATCAGTTCAAACTACTAAACTGCCATCGCACACACTTCAACTGCTATCTGCCATCACACTTCAAACTAAACTGCCATTTGCGATTGTGCTGGACACACACAATATTTGCGCTTACATGCACACACTTACTTCAATTGATTGCCTCAATGATAACCCTCTGTTCGTTGCGCTTGCTTCAGTAATCCTCTGTTCGTTGCACTTGTATTGCCTTTGTGAACGCTCTCCTCTGTTCGTTGCACTTGCCTCAATAATCGTTGCACTTGCATTGCCTTCCATTTGTGAATGCTCATTTCCCGCTCGCAGCCAGCTGGACATGATGTGAGCTCACTTCCAACTGGCTGCTATCCTCTTTAAAGGAGCCAACACCTCCTTAAATGTAAGTACGTTTTTTTTTTTTTAAAAAGCTACCCCCCCTTCTAAAAACGTTGTACTGAAATCAGTACAGTGCGTATGCCTCCCGACGTCCCTGTCCCCACTTAAGCACCATGTTCAATAATAGCCTCGCATCAGGCTTTGTGCCCACTGAATGGCACACAGCAACAGTTATCCCACTCCACAAAGGGGGAGCCACCACTGATCCCGGGAACTATAGACCTATTAGCCTGACGAGCCTGGTCTGCAAAGCCAATGAACGTATCATCATGGAACTCATAAACAAAGACATTGGTAACCTCCAAACTCTGGATCCCACCCAGTTTGGGTTTGTGAAAGGCAGATCATGCCTCCTGAACCTGAGCGACTTCTTTGAGGCAGTCACCAAAGCCGTAGATGAGGGTAAAGTGGTTCACACAGCCTATCTTGACCTCGCCAAGGCTTTCGACACCATCCCCCATTCTGGAATTATAGATAAACTCAATAAACTAGGCATAAATCCCTACGTCACAAGATGGGTTGCCAACTGGCTCACTGACAGAACCCACACTGTAAAAGTTGCAGACTCCAAATCTGACCTCAAACCAGTGATAAGTGGAGTACCACAGGGTTCCGTCCTGGGACCGCTCCTGTTTGGTATCTACTTCTCTGAAGTACAGGCTAACACAGAAGGCCTCTGGCTAACGAAATTCGCAGATGACTGCAAACTAGGAGCCATAGTCAAGTCCCCAAATGATGTGAACATCCTACAGAAGGGCCTTTCTGAGACAGATGCCTGGTGTCAGAGCCATGGCCTCAAGCTCAATGCCAAAAAGTGCAGTGTCATCCCCTTTGGTAAAAACTCTGCACCCATGAACTACCACATAGGCAGCAATCTACTTAACACCGAATGCGTGATAAGAGACCTTGGGACCCAGGTGGACAGTAGTCTCTCCTTTGATAGTCACATCGCCAGAGTAGTCAGGAAGTCCTTCTACATGGCACACCTCATCATAAAAGGGTTCTCGTCCAGGAAAAAAGAGGTCATCGTTACCCTCTACTCATCACTCATTAGACCCATTATAGAGTACAATGCCCCTTTTGGAATGTACCTCACAAGACATCTGCAGCAGCTGGAAAGGCCACAGAAGTACCTCACAAAGAGGATTACTGGACTCAAACAAATGTCCTACACTGACCACCTCAAAAAACTCCAGTTTTACTCCGTAGCATATCGCCTACTAAGAGGTGATCTCTGCCTAACATATAAAGCTATGTCAAACCCAGAGCTGTTGGACATGCTACACCTAAAGAAATCCCAATCCCTCCGAGCTACATGCTCTGGGGACCTAAACTTTGTCACCACAATAAACAGGACATGCTGGAGGGATAGATTCCTATCCCAGAGACTTCCCATACTCTGGAACAGGCTACCCATCAATATCAAGCAAAGGTCTTCATTAGCACTCTTCAAGAAAAATCTTGATGAGTGGATGGGAAATAGGAAATACACCCTATCAGTGGCACAGGAAAATAACTTTCTTGGGTGGCGTAAGCCAGGGAACCTTGTTGGCTAGGCTTGTGTAGGCCCTTGGGCCGATAGCCTAGTACCTACCTATGAACCTATGAAAAGGAATTGGAAGTTGCTGAAAGGTAGTGATGAGCTAAATAAAATAGTTGGCAATGAACCAGTTTTGGTTTTCTATTAGAACAGTACCTCGCGTTTAGTTCTGCGAAGATGTGGGCGTGCCGCTAGTGATTGACATAGGAAATGGGCATGGAAACGCCCGATGACTGACAGGCATGCTTATTTTCATGTGACGTAATACATGTATTCCTGTAAACTGTTGAATATTCATGCACGACAGCAACTTCATGCCCATAAAGCAGCCTTTATTGAACAAGCCAGTGCCATCTTACTACGCATATCAAATGCAAACTTAAGCAAAAAGTAATTATTATTTTTTCTCTTTGCTTTTGCAGGGGGGCAAGCCCCCCTTCACCCCCTTGTGGGGGACCCCCGCTACTTCAATATACCAACTCCGATATCCCACTACATTGAGGAAGCGGGAACATTTAGTGAGGGCAGATTCAGTGGTTTCTTAACTGTTGCTATTTCAGGACTTAATTGTTGGTAGCCACGAAGTGTACATTTCTCATTCACGATTTCTCATTCCCCTATCCTGCATCCCTCAGTTGCTATATTTCAAATAAAACACCATTCCAGGGCTGTCCTTTTGATGAACATAAACTGTCTTTTGGCTTTTCCCGGTTAGGGGTCGCCACAGCGGAACTCTGGTCTGCTAATGATTGGCAGTAGATTTTTACCATGCTGGCTTGCCGGGCCTAACGCACAACCTTCAACAAAGGAACACCCATTCATGCATGTCGACACACAGAAGACGCTCTAACTGAGAATCTAACTTGCAACGTCTAACTGTGAGGCGACAACGCTACCGCAGCACCACCACCGCAGTGTTTATATTCATCAATATTAATTTCGGCACAGGAATGAATTTCAACAGGTTCACCTCAACAGCCCACCAGGAATTGCTGACCTGGAGGCGTGGTTAGGGCAGGATTTGCTACTGTGCATCCTGCGAGGTACTGTTCTAATACTAAACACCAATTTTTATTAATAAGAATTTATTCAATTTTAATAAAGTATTGGAAAGAATTAATTTTAAGGATGACAGTGGAAGTAGTAAGGGAACAATCAGTTGGGGAGCCTGTAAACAATGTCCCTGGATTTTGGAGGAGGGTAGTATTAAATAATTGTTTAAATTCCAAAATAGTTTTTAAAAACATAAATTGTGGTACAAGTGGTATTATATATTTAGCTAAATGGTCTGGGTTGAGGTATTTTACATTGGCAAAGCTGAAAGGGCATTGATAAAACAAATTTATGGGCATAATTATGATATAGGGAAGATGAATATGAACACTGCCCTAGCCAGACATATTGGAACATGTAGTAAATGTAAAACATTTTTGTTTAGTATAATAGAAGTAGTGGAAAGGAATCTCAAGGGGGGAGGTGGTAACTGGACATTTTTTTTGGAATATAAGGAAGTAATTTGTCAAATAACATTGAATGACCCCCCCCCCCAGTTCGAATAATAGTATAACCATACAACCAGCACTTTATTTAAGAGCATTCAAAAATTAGAAGAAATTATGTGTCTTTTTTTAAGGTTCATTTGAATGTTTGCTTTCCCTATACTCCTTTCTAAGTTCTTTAAAAAATCTTTTGTACCAGTAACATTTTTGTACTAATAGTATACGAGTTTAGAAAATATACTAGAAAAATAAAGTTTTCACACCCTCAATATTTGTAAAGTTTTTAGGGCTTATGTATTTTGACATTTATAATTATCTGTTTAAAGGCTTTTAGAAATTTTAGAATTTTATTTTAATGTATAGGTTGCATTTTTCCTTTTTGTAATTACCCTCTGGTGGAGATAGGTTTATTAGTTTGTGAAAAGTAGTAATGTAAATAAAAATAATGTGCATTAAAAGAAAGTGCTTGTTTCTTTAAAACTTTAAATAACTTTTCTAATTGATTTTAATTATGTCTGTTTTGGTTCTATAAAATGGTTTGGAAGGCATTGGTTTGTATTCTGATGAAGTCCCCTGAGCGGGACAATAGCGCTTAATCTTGTTTTGTGGAATTTTAACAAGGATATGCTTCTTGCAACTGCCCATTCATTCATTCCATTTGCAAGTTAACAGTTATCCTTGGAAGAGCATTAACCATTTTTTTGGAGGTTCGTGATTTATAGGGTTTTCATAATGTGTTAGGCTTTTGATACAAGATTTGATTCAGGAATCTCTGGGCTGCAGTTATCACTGGATCAGGCACTGCATGCAGCTGGACATATTTATGGATGATAAATAATGAAATGGATTGTCCTTAGATGTATTAGTGTTAATATGACCTACTAGCCTTGATCATAGTTCTCAGTCTTCTGTCTACAAAATGAGGAATACTACCTCTCCTAATGAGGAACACTCATTAACAACTTACTAACAATTTCAATCAAGAAGCTCATAAGATGGTTAAAATCTGTTACTCTACACTTATAAAAAGTTCTTCAGATGAATTAATGTGTTTCAATATTATTATTATTATTACCCATTATTATCATTACTTAAACAAAAAATCTAACACTGAATGCATGACAGACCCTTTCAACATGGAACAACAAGGATCATGGATATTTAAAGATTCAAAATGAAGAATGTTCTTCGTAATAAGGTATACTTGAGAGGAATCTCTTGAAAAAGCACGGTTGTCCTTTTTTGTTAAGCAAGTTACCTGTAATGGAAAAAGTGCTTTTATAGTGGTGACCGGGGAAAAAAAGCTTCAGAATAAGCAACAGTGGTACAAATATAGTCTTTGTTCAAGAATGAAGAGCAAAGTCAAAAAATAATGAGGGGACAGATGACCAAAATCAGGGACAGTTTTTTAAATCTAGATCAAAAGCTGCTATTAAAAATGGGATAATTAATAGCATATAAATATACTGTATGATGAATATAGAAATCGATCAGAGGAGGTGAGAAAAGAATGGGAAAAGAGATTGGATAAGCAATTAACAAGGAAACTATTAGAAGACATTTATATAATTTAGGATATTTGCTTGGAAGTGTTTGCGCAGGTATATTTATATCCCAAGCAGACTCCAAAGAATATTTCCTCAGGTAGATGTCAAATGCTGGCTATGTGATGGGGAAGAAAAGGCAAGTGGGAACATATGCTTTAGCAGTGTAATAAGTTGGCAGATTTAAAAAATTCCCTACAGAGTACTCTATCAGAAATACTGGGCGTGCAAATGAGTGTAAGTGAGATTATTTTTTTTGAGCTGGAATACAGTATCTGAATTGTCTAGACATAGTAAGGCCTTGTAAGTTTAATTCTGGTGGCTGCCAATAAAGTAATTACTATAAATTGGAAATCAAAGTTAAAACCAACTGTATTTGAAGTTGTGAATATTGTAATAGAGATAAAATAACTTGAAGTGGGATCTTTAGTAAAGGATAGATGCAAATTGCATATGAAAAATGGAAACCGTGGGAACAATACACGCAGAATAATGTTTTGGAGGATGAGGAATGAGGTTTAAGGGAAGGCAGGAATTGGTCAATTTATATAATGCTGGATTGATGATAATTGTATAAAAGAATATATTTGATGTATAGTCTTTATTTGAGCATGTTAGTATGGTTTGTTTTCTTTTATATAAATGTATCTTTGCTTGCATCTTAAGTGATAATTAAATAAAAGTGCAAAAATATGTAACACCTAACTAGAAAAAAAACATTATGGACAGTTTTTTAGATATTACTCAAATTCACTTAGAAAATTATTAATATAGCATGTATTGCATCAGAATGTATTTTGTCTTTTAACAGTAAGAAGTACAAACTCTTAACGCCTAGTGTTATTGACCGAATCTAGTCCTAAGTGCTTTACCAGTACATCAAACATCTTACAAGGGTCCTTCAGTTTTGCAGTTTTGGAGTAATTGACTGGCTCCAAAGAGTGTTGGATAGAGTAGACAGGAAAACAAGAAGGATGTTTCATGCTCACCAAATGATTTACAAAAATCAGTGCATACCAAAATTATATATTCCCCGTTCCAAAGGAGGGATGGGCCTCCTTAAAATTGATTACATGTATAGATCTTCAGTTGTGGGACTCCATACATATCTGCTGACCTCACATGACCCAAACGTAGTGAAAGTTTTGAAACATGAGGAGAATAAATCTAAAACAACTTCCTTGCTTAATCTAGCAGAAGCATATCAGCGTCAAGCAAGAATGGAAATCAAACCAGAAGTAGACAAAAATCAGGCAGCAATTGAATGTGCCAAAAAACAAAAGATAGAATATAAGGTGAAGGACCAGATGAGAAGGCAGGAAATGTGGAAAATGCATAAATATAGTTGCAAGTATAGAACACTTGTGGAAGGATCTCATGTTGATCATGAACAAATGCAGGAATGGTTAAGGAGAAGCAACTTCAAACCAATAAATGAAAGGTTAATATTGGCAGCCCAAGATAGCGGGCTGCGTATACGTTGGTTTACAAAGTCCACTGAACATGTGGGAGAAAAAAAAGACAAATGTAGGTTTTGTAAAACTGAATTGGAAAAATTCTCCCACCTCTTTGGTAGTTGCAACATACTAATGGCAGAAGGACTGTATACTGAAAGGCATAATAATGTGGCAAGTTTGTTTGCACTGGGGATTGTGCAAATGTTATGGTACTGAAGTGGGTGAAAAACACTGGAAACATGAGTCACGGTGCATCATAGAAAATAATGAAGTTTACATCACATGGAATCAAAATGAACATGCTAGAAAGCCGGATATAGTGTTCCATGAAAAGAAGACAAAAGTAGCATTAATGATTGAAATCACCACTCGCAGTGACTACAGTGTCTTGCGTACAGAGAGTACACAACATCATAAACTATCAGGATTTGCAGGCAGAAATGAGAACTATGTGGTAGAACGATACCCAGACAGTCCCAATAGTAGTAGGAGCAATGGGTCTTATAAAAAAAAAGAATCTACAGTCGTATTTAGATATGTTACCAGTACTTGTAACTCCATACAAATTGCACTTCTGGCTGACATCAAATATTGAAACAATACTAATTTCATGAACTTTAATTTTACTTTGACTTAGAAATGGGGTCCATTCCCATCATGGTATTAGAAAACCAAAATATCTGGAGAAATTAAAAAAGGAAAGGAGGACACAGAATAAAACTGAAGAGAGTGTGGCACAGGAAGAGGCTCTGGAACTTTCTATAAAATGCCCATAGGAAATGGAGAGCAAAGAATGTGCCCTCGGTTTAGAAAAAAAAAAATGATCTAAGAGAAGAGTTGCTTGATTTGGTAGAAATGGACCGACATATTAAGACCAATGAAATAAATAGGTTCATAGGTAGGTACTATGCTATTGGCCCTAAGGCCTATATAAACCTAGCCAAAAAGGTACCCTGGCTTTCGCCACCCAAGAAAATAATTTTCCTGTGCCCCTGTTCAGCAGAGCCACAGAAGTGATCCCCGGGGTGAATTTCCTATTTCCCATCCAATCATCAAGATGTTTCTTGAAGAGTGCTAATGAGGAGCTTTGTTTGATATAGATAGGTAGTTTGTTCCAAAGTATGGGAAGTCTCTGGGACAGGAATCTATCCCTCCAGCATGTTCTGTTTATTGTGGTGACAAAGTTTAGGTCCCTAGACCGTGTAGCTCAGAGGGACTGGGATTTCTTTAAGTGGAGCATGTCCAACAGCTCTGGGTTTGACATAGCTTTGTATGTTAGGCAGAGATTGCCTCTGAGTGGACGATATACAACGGAGTAAAGCTGGAGTTTTTTGGGACGGTCTGTGTAGGGCATGTGTTTGAGGCTGGTAATCCTCTTTGTGAGCTATTTCTGTGGCCTTTCCAGTTGTTGTAGATGTCTTGTAAGGTACATGCCAAAAGGGATGTTGTACTCTATAATGGGTCTAATGAGTGACGAGCAGAGGGGAACAATGACCTCATTTTTCCTGGATGAGAAACCTTTTGTGAGGAGATGTGCCACGTAGAAGGATTTCCTGACAACTGTGGCGATGTGATTATCAAAGGAGAGTCTACCGTCCACCCGTGTCCCAAGGTCTCTTATCATACGTTCGGTGTTAAGTAGACTACCGCCTATGTGGTAGTTCATGGGTACAGAGTTTTTACCAAAGGGGATGACAATGCACTTTTTGGCATTAAGCTTGAGGTCATGGCTTTGACACCAGGCATCTGTCTCAGTGAGGCCCTTTTGTAGGATGTCCACATCATTGGGAGTTTCGATTATGGCTCCTAGTTTGCAGTCATCTGCAAACTTTGTTAGCCAAAGACCTTCTGTGTTATCCTGTACTTCAGAGAAGTAGATACCAAACAGAAGAGGACCCAGGACGGAACCCTGTGGTACTCCACTTGTCACTGGTCTGAAGTCGGATTTGGAATCTTCTACTTTCACAGTGTGGGTTCTGTCTGTGAGCCAGTTCGCAAGCCATCTTGTGACATAGGGATTTATACCTAGTTTAGTGAGTTTAGCTATAATTCCAGAGTGGGGGATGGTGTTGAAAGCCTTAGTGAAATCTAGATGGGCTGTGTGGACCACCTTAGCCTCATCTACAGCTTTGGTGACTGCTTCAAAGAAGTCTATCAGATTTAGGAGACATGATCTGCCTTTTACAAACCCAAACTGGGTGAGGTCCAGCGTTTGAAGATTACCAATGTCTTTGTTTATAAGTTCCATGATGATACTTTCCATGGCCTTGCAGACCAAGCTCGTCAGGCTAATGGGGTGGTAGTTCCCGGGGTCTGTGGTGGCTCCCCCTTTGTGTAGTAGGATAACCATTGCTGTGCACCATTCAGTGGGCACAAAGTCTGAGGTGAGGCTATGATTGAACATGGTACTTAGGTGGGGTGCCAGTCCATTCTGTAGTTCGTGTAGAACGCAGCCTGGGATATTGTCAGGTCCCATGGATGCTGTGTTCTTGGCTTTGGAGAGTGTGGTTTTTACCTGTGCAGCCGTGATTACAGGAACTTTGCATTCTTCCGGTATAGAGATGGGCCATTTAGGTGGTGAGAGGGGTGTAAAGTTAGTACTGAACCTATCTGCCAGGATGTTGGCAATATCAGTTGATTCTGTATATTTAGTGCCATTGTGCTGTAACTCAGAGCAGATCTGAGTGGTGTCATTGAGATTCTTGGCATAGCTATAGCATGCTTTGTGGTTATTTTTAGAATCAGTGATGATTTTGTTTTCATAACTAGCTTTGGAGGATTTTATGAGGAATCTCAGCTTCTTACTGAGGTTGACCAGGGAGTTCCTCCAATCATGGGATTGTACTCTTTTTTGCAACAGTTTCTTTCTTCTGTTGTATAGGTTGTTTATGGCAGGGGACCACCAGACTGGCCTCCTTATTTTGGAGGATAGCATCTTGGTTCTGTTAGGGACAGCATGATCCATGCACTTGTATAAGTGCTTATAAAGTGCATTTGTGTAGCATTCAACAGTCGTACCCTCTATTGCCCATCTGCATGGGTGTCATGAAGTTTGCCACTTCTGTCTTAAGAAGCGTGAAGTTGGCTTTGGAGAATTTGTTTACGGTGATTTCCCTAATGGGGGGTGGGGGTGGGATGTGGATGTCTAGGGTGATTAGCTTGTGGTCGGATCTGACCAATGAGGAATTGCCCTCTGGTGTGGAACACCAGTTGTCCATGTTGGTAATGACCAGGTCTAGGATATTGCTGCCCCTGGTGGGAGTGTGAATAAGTTGATCCAATGCATTGGAATTTATGAATTCCAGAAAACGTTGAGCAAAAGAGTTGGTACATGAGAAGTTTTTCCAGTTAATGGCGGGGTAGTTGAAATCGTCCATTATTAGGGTGTTGGGTTGTACCCTAATATTTTCCAGTGTATCAAGAAATGAGGAGTGGGAATCATGGGGCATGGTGGGGGATCTGTAACAAGCTACAATTTGGATTGCAGTCTTGCCCAGAGTTAGTTGCACTTGGATAATCTCGGATGCATTATGCTGAGCAACTAGCCTGGGGGTGTGGATATCCTTAATGAATATGGACACGCTTCCACCTTTAGTGTTTCAGTCCAGGTTAGGTGGCCAAAAGGTGTAGTATAAATTATAGCCTGGTAATGCAGGGGTGCTCTCTGGAGCCTTGAACCAGGTCTCTGTCACTACACAGATGTCAATGTTCTCCATTTTAAGGAGTGCCTCGAGTGAGTGCATTTTGAGGTTTAGACTTCTAGCATTGAGTAACATTACCCTCCAATTTTGCTTGCTTGTACCTGTTATGGTGGTGAATTTGTCATTTGAACCTTGCCTAAAAAAGGCACTATAGGGGTGGCAAGAGCCTTAGCGAGTATCCGGAATCCCAAGGGCTACAGGTGCAGGCCATCTCTGGCAAAGCATCGTGGCCTGTTGATCATGTCATCTCAGGCAGACAGATACTGGATACAAGCCCAGTCAAAAAGGTACCCTGGCTTTTGCCACCCAAGAAAATTATTTTCCTGTGCCACTGTCGAGCAGAGCCACAGAGGTGATCCCCAGGGTGAATTTCCTATTTCCCATCCAATCATCAAGATTTTTCTTGAAGAGTGCTAATGAGGAGCTATGTTTGATATAGATAGGTAGTTTATTCCAGAGTATGGGAAGTCTCTGGGACAGGGATCTATCCCTCCATCATGTTCTGTTTATTATGGTGACAAGGTTTAGGTCCCTAGAGCGTGTAGCTCGGAGGGATTGGGATTTCTTTAAGTGGAGCATGTTCAACAGCTCTGGGTTTTTCCAGTACATCAAGAAAAGAAGAGTGGGAATCCTGGGGCATGGTGGGTGATCTGTAGCAAGCTACAATTTGGATTGCAGTTTTGCCCAGAGTTAGTTGCACTTGGATAACCTCGGCTGCATTATGCTGAGCAACTAGCCTGGAGGTGTGGATATCCTTAATGAATATGGACACACCTCCGCCTTTGGTGTTCCGGTCCAGGTTATATGGCCGAAAAGTGTGGTATGAGTTAATGTCTGGTAGTGCAGGGGTGCTCTCTGGAGCCTTGAGCCAGGTCTCAGTCACTGCACAGATATCGATGTTCTCCATTTTAAGGAGTGCCTCGAGTGAGTGCATTTTGAGATTTAGACTTCTAGCATTGAGTAGCATCACCCTCAGTTTTTGTTACGGTGCTGAATTTGTCATTTGAACCTTGCCTAAAAAGGCACTATAGGGGTGGCAAGAACCTTAGCCAGTATCCGGAATCCCAGGGGTGACAAGTGCAGGCCATCTCTGGCAAAGCATCGTGGTCTGTCAACCATGCCATCCCAGGCAGACAGATACTGGATCCCTTTAGAATGGCAGCAGAAGCTTAGACAATTGTTGAAGTCAATCATTTTGTCCTTGTACTGCGGCATCATTCCGGGTGATGGCAGAATGCTACTCAGGGCTAGGGTCATACCTGCCTGGGCTACAAGATCGGAGAGCTCTTCCATGTCTCTTTTCATGTAGTCCAGGGAGGTACATCTCAGGTCATTCACACCAATATGGACAATGACAGAGTCATATTTGTACTTGTTGTGGAGTGACCTGAGTGCGTGGGTTATGTGGTGGATCCTGGCACCCAACAGGCAGCTGACAGTAACCTTCTCCTTGTTTAGCCTGGTGAGTGGATCATCAGTGTGCCTGACTATAGATTCACCTATGACTAGTGTGTTGGGTATGTTGTTTTGCCTTATTGGCTGTGGTTGAGTGGCACACTGAGTCTGTGGGCTATGTGTCATTTGGGTTGTGTTGGGGGGGTAGAGGTTGCCTGCATTTCTGCTTTGGAGGTCTCTGTTGCTTGAGCAGATTATTATTGAGAGCCTCTGTGAATGTTTTTGTGTTTCTATGTGTGGATTTTGGTAGTGTAGATTTAGTGAGACTATGTGTTGAGTGTGGTGCAAGTGTTTACCTTCTCCTCTTGACTGTCAAGTTCAGTCTTGATTGGGGAGAGCTTTACCTCCAGTTTGGCTAGATAAGTGCATCTCTCACAGGTTGTAGTGCTGGGTGGTAGGAGGAGAGGGTTATCTGTGTACATGAGGCAATTTCTACATTGCCCCAAGATGCCCAGATTCATCAGATAGACAGGAGAGAACAGTGGGAGCTGACCCTTGGACATGCCTGAATAAAAAAACTATTTTCCTCTAGATAAGTGAGGAAAGTGAGTACAAGAGCTGTTTTTCTCTAAGCAAGTGAGGAAAGTAAGTACCACAACTGTTTTCCTCTAGGTAATGAGGAAGGTTGAGTGCTGTAGTAATTAGTAGGTTATTTAGTACTTACAAGTTCTGAACAAGTGCTGATCACGAATAAGCAAATTCAAGTGCTAAAACTAAGAATCTGTATCTGGACTGAACTAGTTACAGAAAATGAGGGAAACAAGTGCAAATGTGGGCTTTTAAATCAGAAAGTTGAGAGAGATGGAAAAACTGCCCAAACAGCCAATAACTACAATTTCTGGGCCAGAAACACTCCTTATGTGGTAGATAGGTTACCTAGTGCTTACCACTCCCACTGATAAGCTAGAAGGCTTCCCTCCAACACAGAAAGCTTGGGGGGCACAGAAGCTTAGATACAGTCCTGGATACAGCAAATCCGAATCTGGACTAGTTACAGGAAAGGTATTTTATATATATATATATATATATATATATATATATATATATATATATATATATATATATATATATATATGTATATATATATATTTATACAGAAAAGTAGCTAAAACAGCAGTCAAAACAATTCAAATGCAGTGCAAGCTAGCACACTTGAGTATGTAGCAATGTTAGACCAAACAGTTTAAAAAATGCAATTAAATTTAAAATGACTAAAAACAAATGCCGAAGGAGTCTATTAGGTAGAATGAGGTAAAGAGATGGGTCTGGGGAAGTGACCCAGATCAAATCTACAGTGGGGCCGGGCAACTGCAAAAGCCTCCAAATTTAAACAACACATGAAGAGGGAGGGTGAGTATAGGAAAACCAACACCTTCAGCAGAGATCTAAAAAACTATACAGTGAAGCAAAAATAAGTGCACAACTCTGAAGTCAGCCAGCAATGATATAAAATTAGTTAAACAGCAGTTACCAGTACACAACTCTGAAGTGCCAGAAAAATACACTCAGCTCTGTATATCTCCAGATAGTTTGAAGAACACTCTTTCAGGACACAGGAAGGCTCCAGTAATGATATGCAGACTTTTTTACTAAGAGGGTCTAATTTTATGCAAGTAATCTTTGAGATGGTCAGATAACACACAGGATGTAAAACCAGTTATACAAATTTAAGACACAGAGAAATAGGAGGAGGGGGGAATAACACCTTCAGCAGAGATCTGAAAAAACTATACAGTGAAGCAAAAATAACAGTGCACAACTCTGAAGTCAGCCAGCAATTATATAAAATTAGTCAAACAACAATTACCAGTACACAACTTTGAAGTGCCAGAAACATATACTCAGCTCTGTATATCTCCAGATAGTTTGAAGAGCACTCTGTCAGGACACAGGAAGGCTCCAGCAATGATTGTGGAGCTTTTCACCTCTTCTGAAAATGGGATCCATGCCCACTCAGACCTTCCCGGTAAACAACTGTAAAATAAATAAAAATAAAATAAAGTAAATAATTTGATAGAAGTAAATAGGATATATTATTGCACAGCTAAATTAATAGCAGATAAAGTCTTACCACAAAAACACGGCGTAGTAAGGGAAAGGAAGGGGAGAAATCAAATGCCATCATGGAAGTATTGAACAGAGAAAACTATAAAGCAATTAAGATAAGAAGTGTCACTGTTAGAAAAGTACAGAAGAGGGAACAGATGAACAAAAATACTCAGATAGACATGATAAAAGCAATGTACAGTTTCAGAACAGATCAGGATCTATCAAGCACTATCACAAATGATAAACTAAAAATATCAGCACAGGCAGAAAAACGTAGAAGATACACAGATAAATATAAAGGAAAAGTACAAAATAAGCAATTTATTGATGACCCAAAAAATGTATAGAAAATTGAGAAACAAGGCAAAAGGAATTAAATACCAAAACAAAAAAAGAGAGAGAGAAACAAATACATTTTAGAGAAATATCTATAAGGTGGTGCCACAACGGACCCCGGAAACTATTGTCCTATAAGCCTAACTAGCCTGGTCTGCAAAGCTATGGAGCGTATCATCATAGAACTCATAAACAAAGACATTGGGAACCTCCATACACTGGATCCTACCCAATTCAGCTTTGTTAAGGGCAGATCTTGCCTCTTGAACCTGGTCAATTTCTTTGAAACAGTCACCAAGGCCATAGGCTTTTGCCTACCTTGACCTTGCAAAAGCCTTCAACACAATACCCCACTCGGGCATCATAAATAAGCTCACCAGCTTAAATATCAACCCCTATGTTACAAGATGGGTTGCAAACTGGCTTAGGGATAGAACCCACATGGTCAGAATTGCAGGTGCCATGTCAGACTCTAAACCAGTTACAAGTGGCATCCCACAAGGCTCAGTCCTAGGACCTCTCTTGTTCGGTATATATTTCTCTGAGGTACAGGCTAACACAGGAGGACTATGGCTGACAAAGTTTGCAGATGACTGCAAACTGGGGGCCATAATCGACTCGCCGGCTGACACAAGCATCCTCCAAAAAGGTCTCACAGAGACGGATAACTGGTGCCAGAGCCATGGCCTAAAGCTAAATGCCAAAAAGTGCATAGTCATTCCCTTTGGGAAAAAGAAAGTGCCCACAAATTACCACATAGGTGGTAATCCATTAAGTACGGAAGAAGTAATTAGGGATTTGGGGACCCAAGTAGATTGCAATCTCTCCTTTGACAATCACATTGCCAAAGTGGTTAGAAAGACATTCTATATAGCCCACCTTATCATGAAGGGGTTCACATCTAGATCAAGAGAAGTCATTGTGCCCCTCTACTCATCACTCATCAGGCCCATAATTGAATACAATGCCCCATTTGGGATGTACCTTACCCCACACCTGCTACAACTAGAAAGACCCCAAACGTACCTCACCAAGAGGATCAAGGGACTCAAACAGATGCCCCACGCAGTTAGGCTAAAGAAATCCAAATCCATCAGAGCTACATGCTCCAGTGACTTAAACCTCAGCACAGAAATGAATAGAACATGCTGGAGGGACAGATTCATATCCCAGAGGCTCCCCTCACTCTGGAACAAAATCCCAATCCATGTCAGACAGAGCCCCTCAATGACCCTCTTCAAGAAGAATCTTGACGTTTGGATGGGAGATCATAAATTTAACCCTGGGATCTCTTCTGTGTCACTGCTAGACAGAGGCACAGTAAATTAACCTTAAATGGGCTATCTTCTGTTACCTACTATACAGAGGCACAGTCAACTAATCTAAGAAGGGTGGTGAAAGCCAAACACACTCTGGCTAGGCTTGTAAATGCCCTAGGGCAGATAGCCTAGTATCAACCTATGAACCTATGAACATAACAGAGATGCTAAATGGATGGAAGAAGTCAAAGAAAGAATAAGAAGTTCAAATGAACAGGATATGAAATGGGATGAAGTAACAGCCAGAGAGACTGAAACAAAGTTAAGAAAAGCTCATAACTGGAAAATCCCAGGCCCAGATGCAGTACCTAACGTCTGGCTAAAAGTATTAACATCTTTACATGAAGACTTAGCCATGAATAAGAACTATTTATATGCACACCATGAACAGACACCAGCCTGGTTAACAATATGAAAAACAATATTCCTTCTTAGGAGTGAATCTGCAAGCTATCCTAAAAACTATAGACTAATAAGTTGCCTTCTGACAACGTATAAACTATAGACTGGAATTGATACCGACATTTAGAAGAAAACTCAATTGTGGCAATAGAACAAAAGTATAATAAAAGAAAGTCATATGGAACAAAGGATCATTTGCTGTTGAATAAAGTCATAATGGAGAACAATAAAAAGGGGAAGAATCTAAGTATGGCATGGATAGACTACAAAAAAGCATTTGACAATATCTCACATTCATGGATAAAAGAGTGATTAAAAATGTATAAGATACACCCTGCATTGATTGATTACATTTAAAGCAACCATGAAACAGTTGCAACCCACTTTGCAGTTAAGCCATGATAAAGGACAGATTATTATTCCAAAGATAAAAATTCAAAGGGAAATATTCCAGGGTTGCTCTGTGTCACCGCTGTTCTTTTGGTTTGCTGTTAACCTTTTAAGCTACTTAACAGATTAGGTCACTGCTACAATTTGGCTCCCAGGCAACAACAAAGTATAAAGGCTTCTCATCTTCTTTTTGCAGACAATTTAAAACTGTATAGTTTATCAGATGAGGAGCTGAGGGCACGACTGCTAGTGATCAACACTTTTTCAGATGATACAAAAATGTCATTTGGTCTTAATAAATGTGCAAAAGCAACATTTAAAGTGGGAAAGCTGTAGCACCAAGAAAACATCAGTTTTGGACAAGAATGTGATATAAAAGAACTTGAGCAAGAGGGAGTGTATAAATATTTGGGAACTGATGAAGGATCAACAATAAAACATGAACAAATGTGAATAAAACTTAGTAAGGAATATTTTAAAAGACTAAAATTAATAGTGAAAACAGCGTTGACATCTAGGAATAAAGTCCAAGCTATAAACCAATTTGCTCTTCCTGTCCTAACTTACAGTTTTGGAGTGACTGACTGGACCCAAAAGGTGTTGGATAGGTTGGACAGGAAAACAAGGATGCTTCATGCTCATCAAATGATTTATAAAAATCAGTGCATAGCAAGATTATATATTCCCCGTTCTGAAGGAGGAATGGGCCTCCTCAAAACTGATTATAAGTATAGCTCTGCAATCATGGTGCTGCATACATATCTGCTGACCTCACAAGACCCAAACGTGGTGAAAGTTTTGAAACATGATTAGAATAAGTCCAAGATGACTCCTCTGCTTAGTTTAGCAAAGCATATCGGTGTCAAGTAGGAATGGAAATCAAACCAGAAGTAGATAAAAATCAGGCAGCAACTGAATGTGCCAAAAAAAAAGAAAGAATATAAGGTGAAGGATCAAATGAGAAGGCAAGGAATGTGGAAAATGCATAAATATGGCTGCAAGTATAAAAAACTCTTGGAACAAACTCGTGTTGATCAGGATCGAATGCAGGAGGGGTTAAGCAGAGGTGAATTTAAACCAAAGGATGAAAGATTAATATTGGCGACCCAAGATAGTGAACTACCTACACATTAGTTTACAAAATGCATTGAAGATGTGGGAAAAACAGACAAATGTAGGTTTTATAAAACAGAATTGGAAACAGTCACACATCTTATTGCTGGTTGTGATATACTAATGGAAGAAGGACTGTATACTGAAAGGAATAATAACATGGCAAGACTGTTGCAGTGGGGATTGTGCAAACATTATAATACTAAAGTTGCTGAAAAACCCTGGAAACGAGCCACAAAGCAACATAGAAAATTATTAAGTTTATATCACATGGGATCATCCATTGCCAACAGTTCAAAAAATAGATGCCAGAAAGCCAAATATAGTAGTGCAAGAAAAGAAGACAAAAATAGCACCGATCATTAAAATTACTACACCCAGTGACTACAGTGTCTTACATACAGAGAGATGGAAACTCATAAAATACCTGGATTTGCAGGCAGAAATGAGGGCAATGTGGAAGAAAGATAGACAGTTCCAGTAGTAGTAGGAGCAATGGGTCTTATAAAAAAGAATGTACAATCATACTTAGATATGTTACCAATATATATAACTCCATACGAATTGTAGGAGTCATTACTGGACACATTGCAGGTGCTGTTAAGATCTCTTCTGGCTAACATCAAAGATTGAAACAAAACTAATTTCATGAATTTTAATCATACTTTGACTTAGGAATAGGGTCCATTCCCATCATGGTATTAGAAACCCAAAACACTTGGAGAAATGAAAAAAATAAATAAATAAATATATATATATATATATAGATACTGTTGAGAGGTATGATGCAAGCCATAAACACTTCCTTATCAAGACTGCAAAAACAATAGGCAATTCTGTGAAATGTCTGGGCCCTGGCTTTATGTTGGTAATCAGGGAAATCAGGAAGAACAAAAGGGTTACAGGTTTTGAAGGCCTTCTAATGATGTCATCAAAATTGCTCCAGTAAAAACAATAGGTATTCCATACAAAAAGTGTTCTTTACTGGTTACTTGTATGAGACCCTAACAATATTGCTCCTGCACGTATCATACCTGACTGCTTTAGTGGTCACAACCCCATCATCACTGTTTAGTCACAATACAAATGCAATCTAACACAACTGCAAAATGTATATCTAGGTATGCTGAGAGTTTCCATCTCCCAACATTTATTAACTGCCCTAAAGCTAATCACCATTGGGTTGTTCACTGGAATATCTTGAGCTCTGCACTGCTGTAATTACATCAGCAATACCTTTTTAAACACAATGACTACTCATAAACCCTTTTCTCCCTCACATATAGCTAACATCCTTCTGTCCCATATACATCCATCCTTTTCCCCATCCCTGTCTCACCTAACATCTCTGTCTGTGTACCTCTGTCTCATGATCCACTGTATATGAATATTGTTTATAAAAAGCATACTAAAATCCAAAACTATATACTCTTCCACAAGCTCTAAGCTACTTACTTTACTTCTGGAAACCAGGGGTGTCGCCAAAAATTTACATTTTCTGCTCAGACCTTATATTGCTACCCTCTACCACCCACCTATACTTAAAAAATGTACTCAATCTTCAAAATTTTGCACCTATACACTTCGGAACGGGACACATTTTTTTTTGACTGCTGCCATTTATAACCATAAGCAGGCTATTTCTAGAAGTCTGTTCCTATCACATAAGCATGTTTTGTAAAGCCCTATACAGCACACACTAGTTTAGTCCATTCTAAACATTCTCTGCACTTTGATTCAGAAAGTTTCTGAGAGGTGTTCAAAAAATATATACGAATTTGAGTACACTGAGTATGCCTAGTTACAACCTTTCTGAAAACTCCATTTTTACAATAGTTAAATAGCATTTCTAATACACCTCTAAACATATATCTTTCTTCCTTGTAACTGTATGTAATACATTTTGATACATACTATGTTTGACATTTCAACTGTAGATCCTTAACCGTACATACAGTTTTAATGTGTATACATATCTGATTCACAATGAAAAAAGATGCACTGTTGTAATATATGTATGCAAAGTGAATATCTTCTGCATTTTGTAATGTAAAACATTGCATTTTTGTTCTTCTTGTACAATGAAAAACTCTTACCATCTTCCTTTATGTATGTATTTTGCTAAGTTCTCTGAACTTATATCTGTAATAACAGTGGAACCTTTCTCCCAGGCCCCAGCTGAAAATGGGATTAATCACCATCAGACTTTCCCAGTAAAGATAGATAGATAGACAGATAGATAGAAAGGCAGGTACATAGATAGATAACATCCTTGACAATATGGCAGTTATAGATAGATAGATCAATAAATAAGTACCATACTTAACAGTATGGCAGTTAATTGAGTGGAAGAAAATAAAAGCCAAACATTCACTATGGATGACTACTAACAGTGTATTAGCCTTGATCTAGAGACAAAGCATGGAAACTAGACCACCAGCATAAATCCAGTAGCTACCAAACTCAATACAAAGAACTTTGGAACAAGGTAAAAAAAATCTTTCTCACGCAACAAACTAAATTTGAGAACAGCTAACAGCTATTCTGATAAAACATTACTTGTCTGTTCAACCATTGCAAATTAACACCACCTTAATTCATTACACTGTTCATCTGAATGCAAATCCCTTTTTTATAAGATGGGTTGCCAACTGGCTCACAAACTGGATGCACACTATCAACCAGTAGACCTCTTACCAGCGGGGAGCTACAGGAGTCAATGCTGGGTCCACTACTGTTTAGTATATACTTCTCAGAAGCTCAGGTCAAAACTAAAGGGTTGTGGGTGACCAAGTTTGTAGAAGTTTGTAGACAACTGCAAACTAGGTGCAATCACTGAATCCCCAAATGATGTCAGTATACTCCAGGATGCTCTTACATAGACCAGTGACTGGCGTATTAGTCACAGTCTCAAAATGAATGCAAAGAAATGCATCATCATTCACTTCGGCACAAACATTGTTCCTTCACATTATCAAATCAATAACAATACCCTAAGTACCCATGAAGTGGTAAGGACCTGGGATCACAGGTTGACGGTGACCTTAACATTGGCCACCACATGTCTACTGTTGTAAGGAAAGCTTTCCATGTAGCTCACTTGATTAGTAAAGGAATTGCCTTAAGAGCAAAAGAAGCTATAACCCTCTATACTTGGCAGTTATATGGCCTATAATTGAGTATAATGCCCCATTCAGTATGTACCATACTAAGCATCAACAGCAGTTAGAGAGACCTCAGAGCTTTCTAACAAAGATCAAGGGCCTCCAGCATGTGCCTTACATGGACCAACTAAAATCATTGTCACTGTACTCCGTATTGTACAGACGTCTTAGGAGAGACTTATGCCTGGCCTACAGAGCAACCCAAGACCCAAACCTAATGAACTTACTGCATATCCATAAATCAAATGGGTCTAGGGCTACCCATTCCAGGGACTTAAATATGGCCTGCAACTTAACTAGGAAATGGTGGAGGAACAGATTTATCTCCCAGTGACTGCCACATCTTTGGAACAGGCTACCAATTCATGTGAAGCAGAGCACCTCTATAACACTGTTCAAGAGGAACCTGGATGAGTGGATGGGGCACAAAATAATTCTTATTGGGGATGGCACCTACCACCCTCCTGGACATGGGCAGTCATTACTAAATGCAATCTTGGGTATTAACTAGTACCTCTACAGTATTACATTAGGTTGAAACGGCTAGGCTTAAAATGACCTCCAGGTTGATAGTCTAGTAATCTCCTATGATCCTTCTTTAAATAGCAAATACATTTGGTAGCCATGTATTAAAATCTTCTCAATTTGCTTGTCCTAACAGTATAAAAAGCTCATACCCAGGTCACCTGCTCGTAACCTCAGATCAGTTCCCACTTCACTGATTAGGAAACTCGTGCCTAAATTAAGACATTCTTCACCTGTCCCAGGCAACCTCCCATCTGAGTATTTAAAAACCATTCTCATCACTGCTAACTACCCCATTAATAAAACCTTTGTTCCCTAATCTATAAATCTGCTGTCATCATCAGTCTCCATAAGAGTCTTACATAATGATCTATGTTTCTATCTGAAAAAAGAAAACATTCATTCTCCACTAGCAAATAACCCCAGAAAATGCACTTGCATGCAGCTCATGTCACACTTGAAGTCTAATAATCTTATCACAAGCAGTCAGCATGGTTTCTGATTCAGCTATGGAACTGGAATTGCGCTACTTGACTTTATTAACTACAAGACAAATATTGTAATACAGGTAAAGTCAATCTTTCTGGATTTATTAAATATTTTGATATTTACAGGTAAAGTCAATCTTTCTGGATTTACGAAACATTTTTGATACTTATCGGTAAAGTCAATCTTTCTGGATTTATGAAACATTTTGATATTTAGTGGGTAAAGTCAATCTTTCTGGATTTATGAAACATTTTTGATATTTACAGGTAAAGTCAATCTTTCTGGATTTACGAAACATTTTTGATACTTACAGATAAAGTCAATCTTTTTGGATTTATGAAACATTTTGATATTTAGTGGGTAAAGTCAATCTTTCTGGATTTATGAAACATTTTTGATATTTACAGGTAAAGTCAATCTTTCTGGATTTATGAAACATTTTTGATACTTATCGGTAAAGTCAATCTTTCTGGATTTATGAAACATTTTTGATACTTATCGGTAAAGTCAATCTTTCTGGATTTATGAAACATTTTTGATACTTATCGGTAAAGTCAATCTTTCTGGATTTATGAAACATTTTTGATATTTACAGGTAAAGACAATCTTTCTGGATTTATGAAACATTTTTGATATTTACAGGTAAAGACAGTCTTTCTGGATTTATGAAACATTTTTGATATTTACAGGTAAAGACAATCTTTCTGGATTTATGAAACATTTTTGATACTTATCGGTAAAGTCAATCTTTCTGGATTTATGAAACATTTTTGATACCATCACTATCACTTTCCATGTTCCCTGCACAATCATGAACATTCAAGACACTGCACTGACAAGTTTGCTAGCTACCTCTGTGACTCTCACCTGTCGTTGTAATCTCATGGTGTAGTGTCCTGTGTGTGATTCACTTAAGTAATTTTTCTATTTACAACTAGTGACACTTTGTGTTAGCCAATGTTCCTTAACCTCTAAGGCACACACCATAGTCTGTTTTCATGTTGGATTCCTGGGAGATGTACAGAGGCTCATATTTTCTATTTTTCAGTCTTTTGGTTACTTTATATACAGTGTGCAATATCATCAGCATTGCAGTGCATCCTATTTCGTTCAGGTTTATCTTCCTGTGGCTTCTCTTCCAGGTATAGTCCATTTCTGTTGTCTGTAGCAAATGCCACTTTTTGTTAACTCTGGCACGTGCAGATTCTGTTTGTCTAATGAAACAAGCTAATTCACGCTGTTTAGTGTCCTCATATACTTATAACAGGAATTATATAATGACTGCCGAATAGTATTCTAAAACGTGCATGCTGATTGGCTAGCCCAACCAGCGTGCCCATTGTAAATCCAACTTATACTAATGGAAAAAGTCCGGTCACCCGGACTTTTTCCATTAGTATAAGTCTTCATTTTTTGTTTCGGTTAGGTAGCAACGGAGAACGGAAGATCTCCGTTGCTGTAATCTCACTATGTTATATGTTTAACATAGCGAGATATCTTAAAAAAAAAACAACTGAGATCTTCCTTTCTGCATTGCTTTTTTTAAAGATATTTTGCTATATTAAACTCATTTAACATAGCGAGATAGCTTTAAAAAAGGAAACGGAGATCTTCCTTTCTCCGTTGCTTCCTCAGCACAGCTCTGATGTACTGCGTAAGCATATGCATGCGCAGTACATCAGAAAAAGACCCAGGATAGCAGAAAACTGCGGAAGGGCACCACACAGGTATTATATAAAGGCATTATTTAAGAAAAGTAAGTATTTTTTTTCTTAAATAATGTCATTGTATAATAGCAATAACCCACGTTTGGGTGTGAGTAATGCTAGATTTACCCACACCCAGACGTGGCTTATTGCTTAAATAAACTGCAATTCTTCATTCAATTGACCAGACAGTCAACATTTCTACTTTAAGTACATCTCTGCCCTCCGATGTAATTAAGTTTATTTTTGAGTTATTTTTAATCACTATATTACCTAAATATAGCTTAATGCCCTGAAACACTTCAACAAGTTTCACTTTCTACGTCTCCATGTTTCCCTGCCACAAATCATGAAGGATCTGCCATTTTTTAATTCAAATTTTACCTTGTTTCTGTAGTCAAATTACAAACATAAACCTACACACAAATGCAGGAAAAAAACTCTGATGAGGCATTCTCAAAATCACAGGAGTGAAAGGTAATATTAGCTGTCACTTGGGACTTGAACTCAAGACCTCCAGCATACAATACTGGTGTCACAGCAGCTGGACAAACAAGAACCTCTGGACAGCTAGGTATTGAGTTTTCCCTCAAGTGTTTGTCCTTTCAGCTCAGAATACCCCAGCATGCTGATTAAGTTCCAATTACACACACACACACACACACACACACAGCCCTCTGTTTAGGCAATGCCAGAATTTATTTATTTATTTGAAATTTGGTAACTGGGTAAGTGGTTTAGTCAGCTGAGCCTTTTCAGCCATGACCTGGACTCCAAAGGAGCAAAGTACATAATACAGTAAATAATCAATAACAAAAGTGAAAATGCATTGTACATTATACAATAACAAAAATGCAGATCAGAAGTAAATACATATAGAAAAGGGGTAGCAAAGCAACACTATTCATAACATTTCAAGCATGTAAATATGTACAATATTTTCAGGAAAGAGTTCCCTTAGCAGAATGAAATCACAGGAATAAAAGGATAACGCTAGCTCTCATTTGGGACTTAAACCCAAGATGTCCAGCATGCTGTGCTGGTGCTACTGCCACTGGACCAACAAGAGCCTTTGGAAAGATGGATATTAAGTTTTCCCTTAAGTGCTTTATCCTTTCAGCTAGGAAACCCCCAGCCTGGTGATAAGGCACATACACAACACTCGCTGTTAAGCACTGTCATAATCTCTACTTGAATAAAAAGATGTCCACCAGGCTGAAAAGGATATTGATATACTTTAATAACATAAAACAATAAAAGTATTTAAAAACTGGTAAGCGCTTTAGCAGCACTTCCGCTTCATCAGACCATAAAAAACAGCAAATATTCCAAAACTTTAAAATGAGTAGAGTGGTTTTGACATACTCTAGTGATATCAATTGAGTATGTAATATAGTTAAGAAAAACTGGCCAGTACTTCTGGCAGATGATAGCAATAGAAGAGTGGTTGGGGAGGCTCCCTGCTTTACATTTAAGAATAATAAAACTCTGAAGCAAAGACTATACTATAAACGTACTAACTATGACAGAGTACACTCTGAGCGCAGAGGTACTTATGCCTGGAGATCATGTAAGACTTGTAAATACATCTGGTCAGTTACCTCTGCAGTACATCCCAGGACTCAAAAAAATCTACAGTTTCTATTTTATGCAGATTGTACAGATAGGAACCTTGTGTATTGGACGCAGTGTACAGCCTGTAACATGTTTTATATTGGTAAGACAAACCGTACGTTGAAGGAAAAAATATTGGAACATATTAATAACATACGTAATAGGAAGCATATTAATGCATTAGCTAAACATGTTTTAGAAGTAGGTGATACCCACCATTTTAAATTCTTGATTCTAGAGAAAGTTAGGAAAGTCATTAGGGAAGGTGACATTATCAATGAAACAGAATATATAGAACTGAGATGGATTTTAGACTTTAAGGCAAGTGTTTATCCTGGCCTTAATAATGCTGTCTCTTTAAAGGCAGCCCTTAAAAAGAGGGGCTTACATCATTAAATAATGTCATGTATTTGTGTCTCTTTACTTGATTGGTAGAAGTGTTCTATTTAAAGTTTTGGAATATTTGTTGCTTTTTATGGTCTGATGAAGCGGAAGTGCCGCGAAAGCGCTTACCAGTTTTTAAATAATTTTATTGTTTTGTGTTATTAAAGTATATCAATATCCTTTTCAGCCAGGTGGACATCTTTTTATTTATAAACATTTTTTGGGATTCTATCTCGGTCCTGATACACTTTTCATTATTACTATAATCTCTACTTGATCAAGGTCACTCTGGCAGGGAGTTTGACAGGGCAGTAGACAAAGTAATATAGCCACCAAGGGAACAGCTGCTCTAGTATAAACAGAGAGCCCGCTGTGACAACTAGAGTGGCAACATACTATCCATAACTTAAAAAAGACTCTACAAAATATTAAGGGACCCCAACCAATGATCAGTGAGGCTGACAAGTTGAGAAACTTGTTTCATTTAGTCCCTCTACTGTCATTTATACAACTACCAAATGTAAACAATTTTATTGTGAGAAACACATCTAGACAAGGATAGAACATAGTCCAAAATGGAACAAAGTACAAGGCTCATTTACATGTACTTCTAAAAATGTGGTTTATCTAATACAATGCAGAAAATGTCCAGGGATACATTACATAGCAGAGCCAGACTAGGAACACCAACATAGGACGAATACCCATAGACCTACAGCCATATGGAAAATGACTGGCAAGCTAGTGGCATCACATTTCCCACAGTATAGTAATTCTGTACCAGACTTGTTAGTTATGGTTCTTCAAAGAATTTCCATTAGAAAGAAGGGCAATGGAGATAACTGATTTGTTTATTTAGTCTTGCAGTCAGTAGTTTGAACCTGGATTAAGGGTTTATGAAACACTGTAGTTCTTAAGAACCTTTCCCTCTCAGCAAACAAGAGTGATCACAGGTAAGATGTACCAAAGGGTAACAAATGTTTCCTATTCTAGAAATGCATGATTTTATAATGATTTTTCCCCTAAATCCAAAATGCTGACTGTGTCAAAAACTTGACAGTACTTGAAAGATTACTGAGATTTGAGTAATGTTGTTGGCACCTATATTTTAGTCATGACAAAACAGTAGTTATGCAAACAGTAATGCCCAACAGCATGTGTGTTATTGTGGAAATAATGCATGCCCAGGGGTGTTGTGATGCTTGATACTGAAGGCAGAGGGCCTCTACACCCTGTTGGACATTCCTACGCTTAGATAAAGGGACACCTGTTAATATGTTTTAGTTTTGTTTATATATATATATATATATATATATATATATATATATATATATATATATATATATAGTTCATCCTGTTTCAAACTTGCTGCAGCATTAGGAGTTGTGCTGTTGGAGGAAGTATTTTACATCTGAAATCTAAGTTATGGATTTAATGTTCACACACACATGCACACACAGAATAACACACATACAGCAGTTATAGCCATTTTCTGTGACTACACCACAGATATCTAATTGTGAGTAAAAGAAAATACAAAATGCAAGCCATTACAACCCTCTAACTCCTTGCCTTATTACTGCCACTAATTTTACCATATAGTATTGCACTGTCCCTCCTAGAATGAGTAATTTACTAAAAATTCAATCAGAATTAAAAATCACTCAGTAATGCCAGATGTTCAACAAAAAAGGTGGCAGGGTAGCCTTAATCTATCCTAACACCATCACAATCTCACCTTTCCCTAAAGAAACACCAGCTTTCAGCAATGCCAATATTCTAACCAGCACCCTACAAACTAACAAAACAAAACAAACATGCATTGTTGGACTATATTTACCCCCGGGTAAAACATCCAAACCATGGAAGATATCCTGTCCTGGAATTCAGAAAACATCAGTAATGAAACTATAATTATGGGGGACATCAATATCAACTGGCAAGATCCGATGATTGACTCCCCTACTGATAGCATAAACCTCTATGGTTATACCCAGCTCATTATCAATGCCACCAGTATGCATAACAGCAATACCCTAGGTGAAACCCTTGACTAGATACTAGTTTCCAATCCTGACAAATGCTCTAATCCTTACACCCTACTCAATACTCTTAGTGACCACCTACTCATATTCATATATAGATCCACATCACAAATTATATTATAGCCAGCATTATGGCTGTGTGTTAATATTTTGTATGTAGCTGATGTTATTATTCTGCAGCTTTTGGCTCTTGCTCCTGTAACTGCTTATATTTTTAAGGTGCTCACGTGTCTTGTACCAGTTCTACAAGACAGTACTACTCTATTTTCTTGCTCGCTCTCTCACTAAACTGTTTCCGTTCCCTCCTTTCTGAACCTTCTGTTACCTTCTTTCCCTTGTAAAACCCAGCATACCATGAACATAGTTGTTTAATATATCCTTTCTGAACTTTCTGGTACCTTCTTTCCCCTTAGAACTCAATATATTCTGTTCATAGTTGACTGATATTTTGAAAGGCTTTGTATTAGTGCTCTCTTTGTCCTAGCTCTCTGCTGTCCTATTGTCCCATTACTAAATCCTGTTTCTCTGTGTTTGCATTCCAGCCTACTAAGCCCTTTTTTACTCGGGTGCTTCCCCCAACCTCGTGGAAACCACCTTTCAATAAATACAAAGTCCCTTAAGGAAGAATTGCCTGGACGGACACTACTCCTGCATACGTGTTACAAATAACTAACTTTAGTGTGTAGGTGATTTTATTTGTTTTAAAACTCAAAACAGACTATTCAGTGTTTAACTGTATGTTAGAATTTCACTGCGGCGTGCACACCAGCTGGCTACTACTGCCATACTTTTTAAACCCTGTTCCCATTTTTTGCATTGTGAAGCAACTGCATTGCTTTGGAAATGCTACTAGGTAGCAGTATATGCCCTTACAATCTCAACCAATTCCCCATAATTTACCCTAACAACTCTCAGTAATATGTCTTTTAATTTTTGTCTGGTGATTGGTTTTCTAGAATTTGCTAACTTCAGGGAGTTATCCCTTCTCTGAGCTCTTGACCACAGCTAAATCATGCCATACACTTACCTGTGGATTCTAGTAGCTCAGTGTGAAAGTAAGCGACTGTGTCACTCATTGGTTTCGGCTGCTCCTCATTTCCCCATTTTGGTTCTCTCCTGGTTCTCTACCACCATTACCAACAAAACAATAATCCTGGGTGATGTCAACATTAATTGGGCCACAGTTCAATCACCAACCAACTCTCTAAAAATAAATCTTTACAACTTCACTCAACTGATTCCCTCAACAACCAGACCATCCAAAGACTTCCTCTCTGAAAGTATCTTAGACTGGATTCTAGTTTCACATCCCCACTACATAAGTAATAGTGGTACCTTTCCCAATCCACTAGGTGGCTACCTTCCCACTTTCGCTCATCGTACCCCCCCCCCACAGCTAACCAATACCTATACCTCTACTCGGTACCTAAAGAATTTTAACCCCAATGAATTCTCAAAAGCACTAAAAAGCACAAACTGGATCCCATTAAAAACACTACCCCTAAACAATGCTGTTACCTACTTTAATACAACTTTCTTAAATTTGCTTGACTCCTTTGCACCCTGGAAAACAAAACGCACAAAAAGCAATCCCATCCCGTGGGTAACTAAGAATACCCTACTCTGCATGAAGCTCATTGATAAAGCTTGGAAACACTACCATAAAACTAAAACCACATCTACCCTTAAGGAATACAAAACACTCTGTAACAAAGTAAAGAAACGTATAACCTCAGACCGCAAAATCCATTTTTCCACACTCCAAACCAGCCATAACTCTAATCCTAAAAAATTCTGGGATAGAATCTCCTCTCGCCTTAACCCAGGTAAAAAAGAGAACCCCTGCCCTGACCCAAATGCCTCCCATTTGGAACTAGCTTCCCAATTTAACTCTTTCTTTATAGACTCCATAGCCAAACTAACATCATCCTTCACTAATAACCCAGCTTCCCCACATCAACCCCCGCACATCTCTTTCACCTCTGTCAGCTCCAGCTCCCAACCTCCTCCATTTTCCATGATCCCCATTCCTGTCTCTACTATAAAAAAAATACTTCTAAAACTGAAACCTTGTTCTAATGCCCCTGACGACATACCTTCCTACTTCCTAAAAATAGCAGCATAAGCCATTGCCCTCCCTATCTGCATACTAATAAATCGATCAATTTCTGAATGTCATGTCCCCCAACTCTGGAAAAAGCCTTTAGTATCCCACTTCATAAAGGGGGCAACAATAATAACATCTGTAACTTCTGACCTATTGCTATCTTATCCCCTATTTCTAAACTTCTCGAAAAATGTATTCACTGCAACTTATCTCTTAAGAAATAACCTTCTTACTTGTACCCAGCATGGTTTCCGACCCGGCCATAGCACCACCACTGCTCTCCTCTCCTTCCTAGAAACTGTCAACAAGGCCCGTGACTCTGGTCACATTGTGTCTACCCTGCTCTTAGACCTTTCTAAGGCCTTTGACACCATCTCTCACAACCTTTTCCTTAGTAAACTCTCCAAACTAAATCTATTCCACTCTGCTATCAGCTGGTTCACCAGTTACCTGTCTAACAAAAAACAAGTGGTCAAGTGGAATAAAACCATTTCACCTCTCCTAATTACTCCCACAAAATCTTGCTTTTTTCCCACTTTTCTGAGATTTAAAAAAGTTCAGTGTCAAAAGATTTTTAATACTCTTAACATATACTGGAAGAATCACGCAGCAAAAAAGGTAGGCCAAAAAAGAGTTTATTTAACATGCATGGAGATCTGCCACAAAAAGTTCTTGGTTGTCAGCAGTCTAATTTCTACACACTTTACATGGGTTTTTATACCCTCTTTCATGCATACTCAGCAGCTGGTTACTAGACAAGGAATTTCAGTCAAGGCTATAAATTCACTCAGTGGAGCCTTAGATGGTAAAAAAGTCAGACACAAGATAAGTTTGTGCCTACATCAAGGTAACATCTATGCACTCCTCCTTGGTCAGAGGTCAGTCCCAAGATAGGCCTGTGCCTGGACCAAAGTAGCATCTGTGCATTCCTTTCTGGTCAGCAAATTCCTTACAAGAAAAACAACTCATTTTAGCTTATTTCTTTGCACGCAATGCAGTTTCACATTTTAACCCTTACTATACAGGATACAAAGATGTTGAACACAAAGATTCTTACTACATTTCCCCCCTCACAACACTTTGTATCCCCAGTAATACATTTTATTCATACAGGTTTTAACACAGTTCATTTCCTGTATATTCAGAATAATAAGCTTTAGTTGCATTGGCAGACAATACACTTGATATTATCATTCGGATGCAAGGAATGCAGCAACAACCCAACAGTAGGAATATAATGGCACCAATACATACAGCAATTAAGACATTCAAAATACTGTTCCCCAATTTCCAAACCAATTCTGGAAAAAGTCAGTCAATGGATTCTGTCCTGGTTTTGTAAGTTCAGAAACTTGTTGTAAGATCTCCAAATGACTGTCTATATCGTGCTCATTGTCAGGAATGAAAGAACAACACTCCTCCTGGATAAGAGCGCAAGTACCTCCTTTCGCCGCTAGGGTGAAATCGCGCGCCATCCGATTCTGCAACACTACAGTCCTCATTGCAGTTAGCTCATCCGTCACCAACTCTAGTGCAGAAAAAGTTGCATTGCTCAGAGTTTCTAACAGTTTTGACAGTTTTCTGAGCTCCCAAATAGATTTTACTGTCCCATAGGCTGGAAGAATACCAGCCCAAGAAATGACATCATCGCCCAAGTCCATGTGTGACAGTCCCTTGCTGCTACTGTGGGCCAAATCGTGATGATAGATCCAGGATGCATCAATATTACCTACGGGATTAACAGGTTTATTCACAGCACGCATTTCGTATTTTACCTTGGGGAAGAGTAAATGAATGTCTTATAGCTGGTGCCAAATAACCCAAAAAAACTGCCTGACCAATTCCTTGGTAACCATTTGTATGTTTTTGTACCACAGACAAAATAACAGTCATTCACTTTAAGAGTGATATTTACTGGGATAGAATGATTTCCTTTGTCTTGTATCCCTTTAAACAAAAGATCATACACAGATAACATTTTTCAACAAAACTTGTGACATTAATAAGCCCTGTACTATTAATAAGCACTCTTATAGGCTTGAAACTTGTTGCACAGTGCCCATCTAATGTACAGTTATGAATTATGGTTACATTACATTGACTCCATCCAACCTTAATTTTTCCAGATCTCTGGAAACATACAGTTCCATTCTGACGACCCATGAGGGGTAATGCTATTTTGTCCTTTACGGCTACCTCCAAGTCTCAAATAGTAAATTGGTCCATGTATCATTTGCCACCAAAGGGACTGTACCTAACATCAGACCACCATGTACAGTCGGGATAGCTGTGCATATCCAACAATTTGAAACATTAAAAGACAAAGCATATGCATATTTAATAGCCTGATACGTGTTAAAAGGTGGATGCCAAGCTGTATTTTCATCTCTCTTTGTTTGGCTAGTTTCATGTGAAAATAAAAATGGCCACAACAGAAAAACAACACTTACAATCACTAATAACAAAATTATTCTACAATGCCTTTGTGGGAAAGGCTGTCCCCTTCCGATATTTTCCTGCATTGCTACAACAGTCAGAAAAGTTCATACAAAAACAGGATTACTGCTAATCAGTGTTCCTCAGGGTACTCAAATTCTTTTCCAACTCAAATTTCCTGACAATCTTGCAATGTGTCAGGTGGATCCAAGATGTTCGCTCCTTTATTCGAACTGCTGTGGGTGTCGAAATCAAAACCTGGTATGGACCTTCCCACTTCGGAGAGGCCCACGTTTTCTTTTGACAATTTTAATCCACACCCACTCGCCAGCCTTCACTTCCAGGATCCTGTTGTTCTTCTGATCTGAAAAATAATCATTCGTTAGAGAAGTGTTAGTTTTTGTCAGCATTTTCCTCATGTAATCTGCTATCTCTTCACCTCCCTCACGTTCCGCAGGCAAAAGACCTTGCCACTGCGGGCGTAATAAGGTCTCCCATATAGTAGTTCAAATGGTGTGACCCCTTTGAAGTGGGAGTGGTACGCATGGACAGGAGTGCCAGAGGTAAGCAGTTTATCCAAGACTGATGTGTCTCGCCATGAGTTTACGTAACTTGCCTTTGAGAATGCCATTATGGCGTTCAACCAACCCTGCTGACTGTGGGTGGTAGGCACAGTGATGTTTTAAGTCAATCTGAAAAACGGCAGCCAGCTTTTGAATAACTTGGTTTACAAAATGTGTGCCGTTATCAGAATAGATGCGTGTGGGTAGCCCAAAATGAGGGATAATATTATCCGTAAGGGCCTTGGCTACCGACAGGGCATCTGGATGTGTTACTGGAAAAGCTTCAACCCATTTTGTAAAAGCATCAATAATGACTAATACAAATCGCTTTTGTTGAACAGGGGTTAGTTCAATAAAATCCATACAGATTGTGTGAAATGGATACGGAGGCAGCGGGAAAGCTGCGGGAGTGATTCGTACCCCACCACCATGGTATCGTGCACAAAGCAGGCACGACAAACAAAATCGTTTAGCATATGCTATAAAGCCCTTGGTCCAGAAAATTTGCTGGGTCATTTGAACCATAGCAGCAGGGCCCAGATGAGATGGGCCATGCGTCACTAATGAGGCATACCTAAAAAGGTTTGTTGGCAAGACATACTTATCATTTGGACCTACAAAAACTCCTTGCTTCTGAATAGCCCCATATTTAACCCATCGCTGTTTTTCCTGAACTGTACTAAGTTCCTGCATTACTTGTAAAGTTTGTAGATCAAATTTATCTGTAGGATGAAGTTCCTTCTGTGTGGTCTCGAGTGCAAAAGTAGAGGTTAAGGCTACACTTTTTGCAGTTTTGTCAGCTAGTGCATTTCCAAGTGATACTGGATCCTTGGCATTTGTGTGTGCGACTTACAGATGGCCAATCCCGTGGCAGTTGGACAGCTTGTAAGAGGCTAAGAATTAAATCCTTGTGGGTTATTTCCTTTCCTGAGGCAGTAACCATTCCCTATTTTTCCATTGCTGTGCAAAGACATGGACCGTGGAAAAAGCATACTGACTATCTGTGTAGATAGTAACTGCCTTATCCTTGGAAATGGTACATGCTCTGGTCAAAGCAATCAATTCAGCCGCTTGTGCGGACAGATTCCTGGGGAGAGGTTTTGCCTCTAGTACCTTAGTCTCAGTTGTGACTGCATAACCCACTTGTGTAATACCTGCCTCATTCTTACGTGCTGACCCATCTACGAACAGGGTCCAATCTGAATTTGCCAAAGGCTGATCCTTAAGGTCTGGTCTTGGCAAGACATTAGAGTGTATTAAGTCTAAACATACGTGAGGGGCACCGTCATCAGCTGTAGGTAACAGCGTGGCTGGATTAAGAGTGGTGCATCGCTCAATGGTCATGTGTGGTTGTGATAGTAATGTTGTCATGCAGGACAAGTGTCTGCTAGGAGAGAGAAAGGTAACTTTATCCTGTAGAAGTATTACCGTGACAGAGTGCGGTACCCGTAAAGTAAGGTCATGAAACAAAACTAGGGTTGCAGACGCCTGCACGGCCAGTGCAGCTGCGACTACTGCTTGTACACAGTGTGGCAACGATCGTGCCACTGTGTCCAGTTTACTGGAATAAAAGCTAATGGCCTCAACTTATCCCCATAAATTTGTAAAAGAACCGATGTCATAAAACCCTGCTTACAATCTACTGTCTGAACAAAAGGTTTTGTATAGTCAGGGAAGCTAAGTGTTGCAGATCCTGCTATCAGTTGCTTTACCCTAGTAAATGCCTGTATTGCCTTATCTGTCCATTTCAGCTCGTCATGTGCTGCCATGGGAAGTGCAAAAATAAGTTCTGAAAGTGGACTCACTTCCTCTGCATAATTGGGAATCCAACTATGACAAAAGTTAGTTATTCCTAAAAATGACATCATTTCTTTTTTGTACTGGGCATCGGTGCCTGTAAAATAGCTTCTTTTCTACAGCTATCCAGTTGTCTACCAGCATTTGAAATGGTATAGCCTAGATATCGTACTTCAGCTTTACAAAATTGTAATTTAGATTTGTTTACCTTATGTCCCTCTTTCGCCAAGAAATGCAATAACCGAATAGTTTCGACTCACAGACAGCCTCCGTGGGTGCAGCCAGTAAGATGTCGCCCACGATAACAGTAGATGACAGCCATGCTCGGTTGAAACTGTGCCAGGTTTGTTGACATTTCTTGCGAAAAGATTGTAGGGCTTTCACAATATCCCTGCGGCAGCCTTGTGTAGGTGTACCGCTTGCTCATGAACGTAAAGCGAACCAAAACCTACTAGTTTCCTGTAGAGGGATGGAAAAATGCGTTACTGATATCAATGACAGAAAAATACTTATCTGTGGGAAGGATATCATTTAACAAAACAGATGGATCTGGGACCATAGGAGCCCTTGGTACCACAGCAGCATTCACAGCCTGCAGATCCTGTACCATTCTCCAGGTCCCATCCGGTTTCCTTACTGGGAACAAGGGTGTGTTACACGGTGAATCTGTGCATGGAATTAAAACCCCAGCTTGTAATAGAGCCGTGATCACTGGTAGAATGCCTTCTTCTGCCTTTTTACTTAGCGGATACTGACGCTTGTGAGGTCTAAAGTCGGATTTTGGAGTTATTTTAACCTGTCCTGCTGTTCTTATTAGCCCAATGTCATGTTGCCTACGGGACCATAAGGAATCTGACACTGATTGTAACTTTAATTCTTCCTGTGGCGTTAGGAGATATAGTCAGAATGGCCCTCCCCCGGGTGGTGTTAGCCTGTCTTCGCGGAGGTGCACTGTTGGTCTAGCCTGGGTAACCCAATTTAGTCTTTGTACCTGCACGCCTTTACATGCCAACTGTTCTGGCATCATTTTAGCCCATTCAGTAACTTTCTTCCCCACCAGATACCATGCCATTTGTTCTTCCCTTGTTACAGAGACATGTGCAATAGAATTATTGCGAAAAAGTAACTGCATATCTTTTGTAAGACTGCATGTAACTGCAGAATTTCCTGTTTTATCCCAATATAGGTTTTGTAACAAGATTTTTGTGACCTTGTGTTTAAAGAATTGCTCTTCATATTTGTCGCCTGGTCCTACATACTTTCTGTAGTACATTGTACAGTGTAGTTGTTTAGCTACCACTGGCGGTTGTGTACCATATTTGCTTAAGGCCAAATTAGTTAGCTCGTTTACTACATTTTGTGGTCCAGTTTCGACAAGATCATTACTGTACCAGTAGTGTAAATCACCCTGCCCCACCTGCAACATAACATCTTGAATTTCTACTCGTTTGGCTAGAATCCCTGATGCAGTCGGCACAGCAGCTATGCCAAATCGTGCATCAAATCTCTCCCTAATAAGTTTACAGGGCAAATTTTGGAAATAATGACTCGAAATCTGATAGCTTGGTTAGTTTCAGGGTCCGTGAACCATAAGGGTTTAGATAGTGGTTCTTTATAAATGCGGCCATTGGCTGCCTTGACTAATACATAGTCATCAGAAGTTACATCAGATGGCACTGCAGAGGTTTTTAGCAGGGTCCTGGAGGCCCCTGAATCACACAAAAATTCTACATCCTTCCCTTCTACTTGAAGTGTGATAATCGGTTGTGCCTCTAGCTGCATAGTTACAGCCAGCGCTGTTAAATTAACAACCTGATATTTGCCTTCGTCTGAAAAATCAGTTATTTCATTCTCCCATCCTGCACATTCTCCCTTACCCTCTTCGTTTATGTCCTCAAAAGCTTCCTTTTCACTCTGCCTTATTGAGTCTGGCCCATCAGCCTTTTTGTCCGGGTCTGATTCACCTCCACCACCATCATATAGTCATGCTGACTCATGATTCGGGGTGGTTTTAGTTCTTTCAGAAGACCGGCAATCCCTGGCAAAATGTCCCTTTCTACCACATTTGAAACATTCTCCTCTTTTCTGTCTGCCTTCATAGTCTTGAATGTCCCACATTCCCTCTTCCTCTGCCCCTGCCTCTGCCCCTTCCTCTACCCCTGTTAGTTGGACCTTGCAATAGCATAAGTGTCCCATCTTCACTCACGGTAAAGGTTTGAGCTTGTTTCTTTTTCCTTTCTTCTAAATATTTCTCTGCATGTCTTGCATACTCCAGTAAGGGTTGCAGACGTGCCGTCCTATGATCTATCATATGTTTGTGAATGAAGTTACTGATTGCAGTCCTACATCCTTTTAAAAGGCATTTTTTAACTGTTGTTCATAAGGTGAATCCTTTTCTTGATTGGGTGGTTTGTCTATTCCACTGTGGTTATCAAAACACTGGGTAAGTCTGTGCAAGTAGTTATCTACTTTTTCATCGTCTTCTTGCACACATCTATTGATACAGGTCCAGTCTGCCCTAGGCTTCCATTTTTCCATAATACGGTCTAGTAAATCCTTAACCTGCTTTTGGTAGGAGTCTGAATTGTAGGCAAGTGGTCTATCATCTTCCCTGGTTATGGGGTCCCAGTCCCCACAGACCAGGTGCCAGTCGGGACCCAAAATTTGTCGAACTACTTGCTCCAGCTCTACGGCATTTAGCTTGTAACTTTCTATCATGCCTGCGATATTTTCACAAAACTTGGTCATGTCTAATTTTGGGTGTGGTATGCCCTCCACAGCTTTTCGGATGTCTTCCCGTGTCCAAGGTCGGTAAACTAAAATAGTGGGACCTTGACCGGGTGTTCCTGCCTGTGGATTTGCTACTTCTATAAGGGGATATGAGTCTGTAGATACTATATTTAATTCATCTTCTTGCATTTCAGCTTCCTTACGTCCATTCTGATTTATCTATATTACGGTTTCGAGTTCCAGGGTTTCACCTACTTGTTTTGTCAGTACTACAGGGGTACAGTTTTATCCTGATTCTCTGTGTCATTTTCCTGATACTTGGGTGGACTAACCATGTCTTTTCTAACCCGGGATACAAGGCGGGGCTGTCGGTCTCGACAGGCAACAGATGTCTCGTCATCCTCTTTTCGGACAAAAATGCATCTTTTGCACTCGAGCCACCATCTCCCTTATTTGAAAGTTGTTCCCTATGTCTCTTATTAGCTTCTTCTAACCATTTCTGTGCTTGAGGAAATCCTACCCTTTTTGTTTCTTAACCTTACCTCCTGTGTCCCTCAAGCAGGTCTCTCACTAGATTTTGACATTCTGATTTATTCAAGGTACCACTAAACCCATAGTCTTTCTTCCATTTTTTATATATTTCAAGTTTTTGGATGTAATTTAAACATATATTCCTCATCCTCAGTCCTTTTATTTAAGCAGCCCTTCCTAACACAACAACTGCTTCCTGTTCCCATTTTTCTTATTTAAAAGAAAAACTGTTTCCTTTTCCTGAGATCTCTACCGGTCTTTTGTAAAATTTTAAACAAAAGAAATTCCTTTATGACTAGTCCCTTTTAAATAAAAACTTTTACAAAAAGCTTACCTTACTGCGGATCTTCGCCCTCATTCATCACCGTCCACGGATCGAATCTAAGAGTGACTGGCCTCTACTTACGACTTCTTCGTCGGAGGTCTTTCCATTCAAGGGAGCCGAGATTCGTTCTCCCTTCCTGTACAGGTTTTCAGTCCCTCTTATGCGATTCGTGCCGTGAAGAGGTGGCCCCACGTTACGCCAGAAATGTCAAAAGATTTTAATACTCTTAACATATACTGGAAGAATCACGCAGCAAAAGGTAGGCCAAAAAGAGTTTATTTAACATGCATGGAGATCTGCCACAAAAAGTTCTTGGTTGTCAGCAGTCTAATTTCTACACACTTTACATGGGTTTTATACCCTCTTTCATGCATACTCAGCAGCTGGTTACTAGACAAGGAATTTCAGTCAAGGCTATAAATTCACTCAGTGGAGCCTTAGATGGTAAAAAGTCAGACACAAGATAAGTTGGTGCCTACATCAAGGTAACATCTATGCACTCCTCCTTGGTCAGAGGTCAGTCCCAAGATAGGCCTGTGCCTGGACCAAAGTAGCATCTGTGCATTCCTTTCTGGTCAGCAAATTCCTTACAAGAAAAACAACTCATTTTAGCTTATTTCTTTGCACGCAATGCAGTTTCACATTTTAACCCTTCCTATACAGGATACAAAGATGTTGAACACAAAGATTCTTACTACATTCAGTTACAGGCTTGCTGTTCTTGAACTGTTTGTAAGTTTCTTGGAGGTCATTTTTTGCTTGGGCTAAAGGGAAGTCTCTCTGTTGATCAGTGGCAGTGAAAAACATTGAGCAGCCTGCCTGCCCCTGTGGGAGTGGTTACTGACTTGAAACTATAGTTTTATTGGCCATTTTGGGTCAATTCCAAACTCCTTCATCTTCCTCTCTTAAAACCTGGTTGCCTCGTGGTTTTGGCATCTTTTCAGGCTTGTTGGCTGTTGGTGAAGCACCCACCAAGAGGAGAAAACGCTGAGAGAAGAAAGGAGCCACTTTTGAGATTTTAAGTATTTTTCCTCTGTTTATTTGCTAAGTTTTTCTACATAGCCGCCTATTTTGAGCATTTTCTGGCTTGTTAAACTTGATTTCTGCATTAGTAACTGTATTTAGAGCACATCCTAGAGCTGTTTACTGAATTTCCTGTTTGCACTTATTTTTAAAATCGTTTTTTTTCTCAAAACTTGCATTTTATCTGTCTTTGGCCTAGCACTCTTGTATGGGGTCATTTACTGCACTGTTATAACTTGTTGATACTTGTGAACCTCTGCTATCTCTGAAAAAAAACAAAAAATCTTGCTTTTCCCCCACTTTTCTGAGATTTAAAAAAGTTCAGTTACAGGCTTGCTGTTCTTGAACTGTTTGTAAGTTGCTTGGAGGCCATTTTTTGCTTGGGATAAAGGGAAGTCTCTCTGTTGATCAGTGGCAGTGAAAAACATTGTGCAGCCTGCCTGCCCCTGTGGGAGTGGTTACTGACTTGAAACTGTAGTTTTATTGGCCATTTTGGGTCAATTCCAAACTCCTTCATCTTCCTCTCTTAAAACCCTCTTTTGCGCGGTTTTGCGCGTTTTTCTGCATAGCGCAACAGCAGGCAGCGCCGCCAAATTGGGTTTAAACTATTCCTGGCTCCACAAAGTCTGCTCTTCACTTTTTCCCTTAGAACTGCTCTATCTCTCAATTTAAACACCATATTCTCATTCTAAGGCCCTTCACTGGTCCAATTAAGTAATCCTACAAGTTAGCACTATTAAATCATAAGCACTACTTACTCTTATACTCTCTACGATTACCCTGTCCTCTATTGGTCCATCTTAAATTCAGTTTCCCTATATTACTCTAGCATGTACAAAGGTCAGTCAATGGTTTCCTCTCCAGTCCAGCTGGTGAATCTGGG
The DNA here is from genome assembly GCF_019279795.1 of Protopterus annectens. Taxonomy (NCBI): domain Eukaryota; kingdom Metazoa; phylum Chordata; order Ceratodontiformes; family Protopteridae; genus Protopterus; species Protopterus annectens. Next base: position 365,424,136 of record NC_056745.1, read on the forward strand.
AATTTTGAGGCAATGTTACAATGGTCTCATGTACACGGACAACCCTCTCCTCCTCCAAACAGGTTCAGATATCTGTGAGAGATGCAACTATTTAGCCAAACTGGAGGCTGAGCTCTCTCATCTCAAAACTGGTGTAACCAGTCAGGAGGATAAGGTAACCTCACACAACACAATTCCAGTATCACATAGTCCCACCACATCAGCGAACCAAACACATAAATACACAAAAACATACTCGGAGGCTCTAAATAAAAATCTACCTAAGCAACAGAGACCTCCAAAGCAGACATCCAAGCAAACGCTACCTCAAAACAAAGCACGCACAACACATAGCCCACAAAGTCAGTGTGCCAAGCAGCCACAGCCCTTAAGGCTGAATAACACACCTGATACTCTTGTAATAGGTGACTCTATTGTCAGACACACTGACGTCCCGCTCACCAGGCTGAATAAAGAGAAGGTCACGGTGTGCTGCCTGTCGGGTGCTAGGATCCGCCACATAACGCAAGCACTCAGGTCACTCCAAAGCAAATACAAATATGACTCAGTCATTGTACATGCTGGTGTGAATGACCTGAGACATATCTCCCTGGACTACATGAAAAGAGACATAGAGGAGCTCTCTGATCATGTAGCCCAGGTTGGTATGACCCTGACCTTGAGCAGCATCTTACCCTCACCTAGAATGATGCCACAGTACAAAGACAAAATGATCGATTTTAACAATTGGCTAAAATTTTGGTGTCATTCAAAGGGGATCCAGTGTCTGTCAGCCTGGGATGACATGCTCGACAAACCACGTTGCTTCGCTAGGGACGGCTTGCACCTGTCACCACTGGGCTTTTGGATATTGGCAAAGGCTCTTGCCACCCCCATAGTGCCTTTTTAGGCAAGGCTCAAAAGTCAAACCCACCCCCATAGACAGCACAAGGAACAAGAAACTAAGGGTAATGCTGCTTAACGCCAGAAGTCTTAACCTCAAGATGCATGCACTCGAAGCTCTCCTCAGTATGGAGAACATCGATATCTGTGCAGTGACAGAAACCTGGTTCAAGGCTCCAGAGAGTACCCCAGCACTACCAGGCTATACCTCATATCATGCTTTTCGGCCCCAAAACCCGGACCGAACCACAAAAGGAGGGGAGTTTCCATATTTATCAAGGATATCCACACCTCCAGGTTAGTGGCATTGCACGGTATCGGAGACCATCCATGTGCAACTAACAGTGGGCAAGACTGCTTTTCAGTTTATAGCATCCTACAGACCACCCTCTCAAAGTCAGGAATCCCACTCGGCTTTCCTGAAAACATTGGAGAACATGAAGATCTCTCCGAACACCATTATATTGGGTGACTTCAACTACCCAAACATTGACTGGGAGCACTACTCAAGCCCCAGCACCTTAGCCCAAAGGTTCCTGGAAATTATAACCTCAAATGCTATGGAACAACTAGTCACCACTCCCACAAGAGGGGACAACATACTTGACCTGATCATTACCAACATGGGGACTCTATGCTCCACACCAGAAGTATATCCCTCATTGGTAAGATCAGACCATAAATTAATTTCACTGGATGTCCACATCCCGACCCCACCCCCAGCCCAGAAAACCACAGTGAAAAACTTCTCAAAAGCGAACTTCTCACTTCTCAAAACCGAAGTGGAATCCTTCAAGGCCCCAGGGCCAGTGGAAACTACGGCCCAAACTGCAGAATCCTATATAAACGCATTCTACGGACATCTCCAGGAATGCATGGATCATGCTATCCCAAACAAAACCAAGACCCAATCATCCAAAGGCAGGCGTCCAGTCTGGTGGACCCCTGTCATAAATAAACTGTACAACAGAAGGAGGAAGCTACTATATGATAGAGCAAAATCCCTAATAGGGAAGGCATCTCTGATCAGTACTAGCAAAAAATTACGATCCCTCATAAAATCCTCCAAGGCCAGTTGAGAGAAAAATTGCACAGGACACCAAAGACAATCATAAGGCTTTTTTCAGTTATGTTAGGAACCTGGGATGCAACTCCCAGACTTGTTCTGAGTTGATTCTAAACGACAAAAAATACACTGAACCCACAGACATCGCCAATATCCTGGCAGACAGGTTCCGTGCAAACTTCTCCACCCCCTTCCCCCCAAAAGAGCAAGTATCTGTTCTGGCAGAGGGCTGCCTCCCAAATATCTCTGATGCTCAGGTGAAGGCTGCCCTCTCCAAAGCAAAAAACACTGCTTCCATGGGACCAGATGGCGTCCCAGGTTGCGTCCTACATGAACTCCAAGAGGAACTAATCCCTCAAATAAAACAGCTATACAATCTCAGCCTCACTACAGGATATGTGCCCACAGAATGGCGTACAGCAACAGTGGTCCCACTCTACAGAGGTGGAGCCTCTACGGACCCTGGAAACTATCGCCCCATAAGCCTGACTAGCTTAGTCTGCAAGGCTATGGAGAGGATCATCATGGAGCTCATAAACAAAGACATTGGGGACCTACAGACACTAGATCCTACCCAGTTCGGCTTTGTCAAGGGCAGATCCTGCCTTTTGAACCTGGTTGACTTCTTCAAAACAGTCACCAAAGCCATAGATGAAGGGAAGGTAGTCCACACAGCCTATCTGGACCTTGCAAAGGCATTTGACACAATACCCCACTCGGGCATCATAGATAAGCTATCCAGCTTAAATATAAACCCCTATGTCACAAGATGGGTCGCAAACTGGCTCAAAGACAGAACCCACAGAGTGAGAGTTGCTGGAGCCATGTCAGACTCGAAACCGGTCACAAGTGGTGTCCCACAGGGTTCTGTCCTGGGACCACTCTTGTTCGGTATATACTTTTCCGAGGTACAGGCAAATGTGGGAGGACTATGGCTCACCAAGTTCACAGATGACTGCAAACTGGGTGCCATAATCGACTCTCCAGCTGACACAAACATCCTTCAAAAAGGTCTCACAGAGACAGATAACTGATGCCAGCGCCATGGTTTAAAGCTAAATGCCAAAAAATGTATAGTCATACCCTTTGGCAAAAACAATGTGCCCACAAATTACCACATAGGCAGAAACCCATTAAGTACAGAGAAAGTTATTAGGGACCTGGGGACCCAAGTTGATAGCAATCTCTCCTTTGAAAACCACATTGCCAAAGTGGTTAAAAAGACCTTCTGCATAGCCCACCTCATCACAAAGGGTTTCACATCTAGATCAAGAGAGGTAATCGTGCCCCTTTATTCATCCCTCATCAGGCCCATCATAGAATACAATGCCCCTTTTGGGATGTACCTTACCTGACACCTGCAGCAATTAGAAAGACCCCAAAAGTATCTCACCAAGAGGATCAAGGGTCTCAAACAGATGCCATATGCTGCTCGGTTAAAAAAACTCCAGCTCTACTCAGTTGCATACCGCCTACTTCGAGGCGATCTATGCCTGACATACAAAAGCTATGTCAAATCCAGAATTAATGGACATGCTCCACCTCAGTAAATCTAAATCCCTTAGAGCCACACGCTCGAGGGACTTGAACCTCAGCACAGAAATAAATATAACTTGCTGGAGGGACAGGTTCATAACCCAGAGGCTCCCTTCGCTCTGGAATAGAATTCCAGTTCATGTGAGGCAGAGCACCTCACTGAATCTCTTCAAGAAGAATCTCGATAGGTGGATGGGGGATCATAGGTTTGTCCCAGGGATTACTCCCGTGTCACTATTAGACAGAGGCACTGTAAACTAAACCTTAAAAAGGGCACAGTATACTCAAATCAAGGGGTGGCGTAAGCCATACAGAATCGGGCTAGGCTTATAATTGCCCCAGGGCAGATAGCCTAGTATGAACCTATGAAACTATGAACCTATGAACAGGCGTACCCAAGGTTCTATTCTAGGACCCCTCCTATTCAATATTTTCATAAATGACTTCTATCTTGCCATCCCTAATGTTAAACTCATCCAATACATTGACGACTCTACAATTATCTGCTCTGCCACATCTGCCTCTTCATTAGCAAAATAAACTCAGGATTCCTTCTCTTCTACTGAACAATGGGTGTTTGACAACCACCTGGCACTCAATACATCCAAGACCAAATTAATGATATTCACCCCTTCTAAAACCACCACCCTAGAAAAAGATTCTTTCTCTATCACCAGCCAAAATAACACACCTCTCAAAATAGTCCCCACTGCAAAACTATTAGGAGTCCTCATTGATGACCAAATAAAGTTTGATAACCACGTACAAGTAAACATCAGCAAAACACACAATAAACTTGGCATGCTCTGCTGCCACTACCGCTTCATCTGTCCTGCCACCAGGACCACTCTTACTACTACTTTACCTCATCCCTTCCCTCTTATATGGAGCCTCTATCCTTACTAATCTTCAATCCTCCCTCAAGACAAAACACTCCTCCTGCTACTACAAAATTTCTAAATTTGCTACAGGCCACAGATCCTCTACCCATCACTGTAAATCCCTACATCAACTGAACTGGCTTGAGCTACCCAATTAGCTTATCTATACCCAAATGATCCAAGCACAAAAACTTATTTTTAGCCCCTCTCTCTGCCCCTCCCTTACCTCTACCTTCCAAAATGCATCAACCAAATAGATGTCTAAGATCCAACTTTCAAAATCTTATTGAGCTACATAAACCTGTCCGTCCACCAGGCAATCATCTTCTATCCTTCTCCATAGCATGCCAGTGGAACTCACTTACACTACACATCCGTACCACTAGCAAACTCTCTGCTTTCAAAACTCTACTCCACTCCCATCTAAACTCACAGTGGGAATGCTCCTGCTCCCATCCTACATAGCTTTCTCAACCACAGTTACTCTCCGCAAGCTAATATATCTGCTAAAGTGCCACCTACAGTCTCATAACTCCAAACAATAACTGTTGGAACAATCATATTTTATAAGAAATGTAATTTGTATTTTTATTGCAATCTGTTACTCAGTAACTTCTTGTATTTCTCTGCATATTATATTTGTCTTATTGCTATGTGTATTTTGTACTTCTCTGGAGCTTTTTTCCCCAAGGACTCCATTGAAAACGGGTTCCTCGTGGCCCAATGGACCATCCTGGCAGACAAACTGAAATTAAAATAAAATAAATAAATAAATTACAAGAACCCACACATACAAAACCACCAGAAATATCAGGAACTTTGACAAAATCCTAAAGCACAGTAACTGGAATCCATATAAAACACTACTGCTAGAAGATGCCATTGAATACTTCAACAATGTATTTCTAAATACTCTTGCCAGCCTATTCCCCCTCAGCACTGAAAGAATAAAAACTAACCATGCTCCCTGGCTAACAAAAATACCAAACAACATTTACAAGATAGAGCTAAAGCCTGGAAAGAATGGCACAATAACAAATCTGATGCTAACCTTATCAAATATAAACAGTTACTAAACAAAGCAAAAAAAATAGTGAACTTAGACAAAAAAGACACATTTCCAACCAACTGGCAAACCACAAAAACAACCCAAAACAAATTTGGAAATACTACCTTACCCCAGACTCTAAACAAACTCCATCACCATGCCCTGACAAAACTCCCTCAGAGATAGCCAACCTGTTTAACTCTCATTTTATAGATAGCATTACCAAACTGTTAACAAATCCCACTACCACAATTACCTCAAGCCCCATCTCTGATCCACCTCCACCTTTATCTCATGACTCCTGCACAAACAAAGATACCCCTTTACCTCCTCAACAGACTAGTGCTATATATTCTATTCTCTTTTCTCTTACAACTGTCCCTACCTCTCTCATTCAAAAACTAAAACCATGCTCCCTCTCCTCTGACAATCTCCCCCCTGAATACTTAAAACTCACTGCAGAAGCCATAGCATATCCTGTCAGCACCCTTATAAATCACTCCATAGCAGAGTCCAATGTCCCTAACCTCTAGAAAAAAATATATCATCACCCCTTTACATAAAGGGGGCAACTCCAATAAACTATCCAATTATCGACCAATCTCCATCATCTCTCCCCTTTCCAAACTCCTGGAAAAATGCATACATAGGCAACTGCTTCACCATCTCATCCAAAACAAACTAATTACTCCTACCCAACATGTTTTTGCCCATCACACAGTACCACTACTGCCCTAATCTCCTTCATGGACACTGTGTCCAGATCCATTGACTCTGGTAATATCACCTTTGTCATACTACTGGACTTATTAAAGGCATTTGACACAGTATCCCACAACAAACTTCTACAACAGCTATCCATTATAAGCTGCGTCCCATCATCCCTCCAGTGTTTTGCCAACTACCTATCCAACCACCAACAATGTGTTAAATGGCAAAATAAACTATCCCAGTATCAAACCAACATGACTGGGGTACTACGCGGGTCCATACTTGGACCCTTATTCTTCAATGTTTTCACCAACAACCTTCACACCTCATCACCCTTAGCTCCATTAGGCAATAAGCAGATGATACTACCATAATTTCCTCCTCTAATAACATACAACATCTCCAACAACTCACTCAAACCACCTTCACCTCAAAAAAGACATGGTAGAGAGAAGCCCAGCTACTCCTAAATCCTAAAAAAACAAAACTTGTGCTTTTCTCGGCAAAACCAATCTCATCTGACTTTAAAATATTCTCTCAAGATAACACAGAAATTGAAACAGTTCTCACAGCTAAGCTACTAGGCATTACTAGACAACAAGCTAACTTTCGAACACCACATCCGCAATAGCATTAAAAAAACACACATTGAACTAGAAACACTCTATAGGCAAAAAACATTCTTGGATAGCTCCACCAGAAAAACAACCCTCACCAACACCTATTTGCTTCTCTTTCTCTTATATGTAGCCCCCTTATACCCCAGTTTACAATCTTCTCTTAAAAACAAGCTCCAGTCCTGCTACCATAAAACTGCCAAATTTGCCACAGGCTGCTCCAACCGTTCCCATCACATCCTAGCTCTAAAAGAACTAAACTGGCTCAAACTCACACACCACCTAAACCTAGTTCAGCTGTCTTCTGCACATAAAATGATATATACACCTGATAGTTGCCCAGCCCTCAAATCAGTCCTAAAACCCTACATCCCTAGCAGAGCCCTCTGCTCTGAAAACAAACAACTCCTACCGTCTACATTCCAAACAAAAAAGCTGGACAGTGCCTATACTCTCATACTACCGCCAAGCTCTGGAACTCTCTGCCAACAGACATTAAGACCACTGAGTGCTTTAGCAACTTCAAACACACCCTAAAAAAATTTTCTTTGTAATCAGATCTGCCCCTGGTCCTTCCCTAACAGATGAACTCCATCCACTCTCTAGGGCCTTTCCTTTCGAAATCTGGATATCCCTAGACCGTGATTTTCATCCACTAACCATTACCATATCAAGCTAAGAAACTTTATGTATTTCTTCACCCTTAACTATTCCCATCCTACACCACAATTCTACTAAGCATATGCTTGCTTCTAATATTCTGATCAGTGGCAGATTTAGGCATGTGTGCAGGAGCGCGCACCGGCCCCTTTTTAAACTTTTTTTTTTTTTTTTAGACAGATGCATCTTCCCAAAGAATCTGTCACCAAATGCACCTAATACATCGGAGATGCGATTTGAGGCTGTAGTCAGATGATTTTATTTATAACGATCCTCCCCCAGCTGCATCTCCATTGTAATTTAGGCGCGTTGCTGAGAGCAGTCAAGTATCAGTGATTAAAAGTTTAGTTAACCTTTTGTCAGAAGATACATCTAGTTTAAATCTAAAATAAAAATACCAAATGACCCTGACACTCGCCTTTGAGTGTGAAGGAGTGATCTGCATCGAGGTAATTTGCTAATTATTTTATTTTATTGAATTACCAATTCAAGGTGCCAAAGAAGCGGTGCAGTTTTCTCCTGGCAGAGTATATGCAGTTGAGTTCTCTACAGTCTGTAACTGACCGCAGGTAGTGATTTTAGTTCTCCCTTAAGCTAGTTTTTGCACAGACTCAGTCTCTCTTCATTAAGTACAAGTTAACTGATTGTAACCAAATCACCTCCCTTAGTGCAATTCCCAATAATTGATGACTTCTCAGCCTTTTTGATACATCGTATACAGCCTAACTCCTTTCAAGAAAATAGTAAATAGCTTTAATATATTAATAACTCTGAGGAAATCCAACCGGGTCCTAACTTTTAAAGAAAATGCTTGACTACAGCGTGGAAGGTTAAACTCCTATGCATCCCCCTGCCTGCCTCAAGCCTCTGACTTGGTACAGCTGGCAGGGGTTACATGTCCAAGGGAGAGGATGGCTTTGACAGTTACGTGTTGCTGTTAGACCAGTGAGGGCTATAAAAATGCTGAGCTGAGCTCCGATCACTTTTGTTCTGAATACAGCACAACAGTTTTGCATAGACCAACAGATTGGCAAATACACGCATCTTCTGTCCACCTTCTGTAAGGAAAGAAGGCTTCCAGTCAGTACCAGAGAGAAAGGCTGTATATCCCTGTTAAACACCAAAGACTCCAGCCACAAAACTAGTCTGGGGAAGTGCCAAGCAACACAACTACTGCAAGGACAGCACCAACAGAAGTGTTCTTGATAACACTGATAAGTAGCCGCATGCAAAACAGATATAAAGAGCTGCTGTAACGGGTTTTGCACATTTATATGAAGTAGCTTTTACTATATCTTATATGGTAGTCTGTTTAAATATGTAAATGCAGGCTGTATGCAAAACCATTACAAAGCATTGTTAAACTAGTTGCAATGGATAATTAATTATTTCCAGCACAGCTCTCAATGAATCAGGGACAAATCCAGAAATAATCAAGGACCCTTTTAAAATATTAGTACTGTTAACTTCAGACATAGGCAGAATAAGATAATGTGAATTAACATACATTTTCTGTAGTATTATTAAGTGTAATTCATCACCTTTGTTCCAAAAGTCACTAGTTTTAGGAGGGGGAGAGAGAGAACTACATCTGGAATCAAAATGGGGGACCTCCCTGAAAATCACTGATAGTTTTAGAAGTATGGACAGTATTTGCACTTTTAGATAAAGTAGCACCCTCCCATCACACAGTCACTCACATAGTTATATAGATATAGTGCTTCTTGTGTTACTGCACATGTGCATCATAAAACAATAATATTTTGTCGTAATTATAGAATGATGGGGGACTAATAGTCTATTTTTGGGTACAAGCTTGACCATGGTAAATGGGAGCCTTCAAGTACCTTTGGACAAATGTTTAAGTGTACTGTCAGAGATCTAATTTAATTTCTTAAATAACTAACGTGCTATTCCTTTACCACCGAGTCTTCGAAGACTCTAAAAACAATGTGAAGACTCCAGCACTGAAGCCTTATGTGTAAGTCTTAGTCTGGCAAAGAGCACTTAATTTAATTTAACATTGACAAGTTATATTTATTTCGGAATTAAAGCAATAAATATTTTATTAACGTGCAATACTTTTGTTATCTTATTTTAATAAATTTAAATCATATCTCATAAATGCTCTTAATTTTTGCCCAAGAATGTTGCATCATAGCTTTCAACTTAATCAGGGACAGACCTCATCAGAATTAGGGACAAATCCATAAATTAATTAAGGAAACTTTTTTTTTTTTTTTAATTTTAGTACTATTAACTTGAGATAGTGACTTAATTTACATTTCCTGAAGTAAAAGAAGTCTAGTTATTGTCATTATTTACTTGCGTATAATTCACAATCTTTTCTTCAATGGTCATCAGTTTTATAAGGGATTAAGAGGGACAGAGCTAAAGATGAGTCAAAATCAGCAATGTTCTTGAAAATTATGGACATTTGAGAAGTACTAAAGCTCAGTGATTGTTTGTTAGGATATGCCATCATACTTCATGCAGGTTTGGGTGGAGCTGACTTATTTGGCATCCCGATAGGGTAGTCCATTAAGTGTTTTGCAAATTTCTTAATTGTTCTTATTAAGCTGGTTAAAGTGTAAAAAAACTGAAGCTCTAATGCTGGGTGTTACAAACTTAACATTAGTGAAAGGCGGCCACACACATCAGCAAGGCTACTACCCCCCCTGCACCCCTGCATTACACATATTTAATTGCCTTGCAGCCCTTTTGTAGGGAGTGGGGTGGCCTGAGAGGCATTACGCTGTCTGCGCTGGTTCGAGTAGTTAAACGTCTGTGTTATAACTGCTGTAGTTGTCATAGTACTAGTCTGTAGCACAGCAGCTGATTGAGGTGTGTGTGCGTATGCATGCATGTCTAGATCTAGGCTGTGGTACTTTTTCCTTCATTTTTGCTAACCTGGATTTTTTGGGGGGTGATGGCAACAACAGTGTATCAGTTATGTAGGCCCCAGTCAGTACACAGTGAAGTACTAGCATACTGAAATGTGCTGTACCTCCACTGTTATATCAAGGAGCGCGGCAATAGAAACCATTGCAAATAAGAAAGGGCTCAGAGCTGAACCTTGATGTAATCTCACCACCACCTTGAACGCATCCATCACTCCTACTGCAGACCTCACAACTGTCACACTGCCCTTGTACATATCGTGTACCACTCTTGCTTACTTCTCTGCCACTCCCAACTTCCACATACAATACCACAACTCTTCTCTAGGCACCCTGTCCTGCTTTCTCTAAATCCACAAAGACACAATGCAGCTCCTTCTGACCTTCTCTATACTTTTCCATCAACTAACCAGACTGCGCCCCCCCCCCCTTTGCAAATTCCTGGATCCGCCACTGCTGATCCTCTGTCTGAACCTATCTCTTACCTAATCCTACCTGATAAAAAAGTTATAATCTACCACATCACTTTTATTTAGTATAGTACATGTTTTATTATTGTCTCTACCTCTCTGTACTTATGTAGTATTCATTACATATTTAATGTGTGCTTTAATACTTGCTCTTGTCTTGCTCATGTATAATGTCTTAGTTTTCACGTATCATTTGGAGCTTTTCTTCCTTGGGCCTTCACTGAAAATGGGTTCCTGAGCTAATAGGACTTTCCCAGTAAACAAATGTTAAATAAATAAATATTTCTTAATGCTCAGAAACTGCATGGCACTGCAAGCCTCAATTTTTTTCTTTTATCCTGATCATTTTAACACTTTCATTTCCTAATAAATCATTAAGAATTAACAGTCATTTAAAATAAGTGATATTAGAGAATCATACTTCATGTTGTTGAGGAAGATTTGTGACTTTTTTTTTATTTGGTAAGGCATCGAGTCAACTATTATAGTCAGATAGTAATGCAAGATGTTAAAAAGTTTCATACAAAATGCAGGTAGTGCCGTTTAAAGCACGCAGTAGATTGGCATGCTTTTTTTCTTCTTTTCTTTATCAGTGAGGGCTATATTCAGCTTACCTGACATGAGAGTATCATTATTTTGTACAAAATGAATTCAGATAGACTGCCTGTTGCACTCGCAAGACGTTAGGCTGTGCTCTGTCTCTCTCACTCTCACTTATGCACACTATCTCTGTCTCTCTCATGCATACATGCTTGCACTTTTTTTCTTCATTTACTTTTTTATTTTTAATTTTATGTTCACTAAACAGCAGAGTTCTGTTTAGCAAGCATAAAAAAATGGCATCCTTTTGCTTTTTTCTGTCCGATCTTCACAGCAGATTAATACACTGCAGTGTAGAGTTGGACTTCTACAGGGCATTACATGTACATTATCACTCTGCTGGAGATTCTCCTCTAATGTCATTTAACGTAACAGTCTTGTTAAAACACTTTGTTTGTTTGTGTCTTTCGGCTTTTCCTGGTTAGGGGTCGCCACAGCGGAACTCCGGTCCACTAATGATTAGGGTTACCACCTGTCCCACTTTGCGAGGGACAGTCCCTCTTTGGGCAGTTGTGTCCTGACAAAAAATTAAAAAAATGGCAAATGTCCTGAGATTTTAGGACAAAATTATTTCTTATATGTTATGTAATAGTTGCATAAAACAGTTATTCTGTATCTGAAACATCTAAATGTTATAAGAAACAGAATAAGCAAGTAAAATGCTACAAGAATAAGCTTTTATTTAGGCAAACAAGTTAAGTTCTATCCTTTGTACTGACCGTGGGTATGTGTTGGCCTGTAAAATCTGATATTTGTACCAAAAGTGTCCCACTTTGGCCATTTGAAAAGGTGGCAACCCTACTAATGATTGGCAGTTGATTTTTACGTACCGGCTTGCCAAGACTGATGCACAACCTTCAATGAAGGTATGCCCATTCACGCATGTCTCTACGCAGAAGACGCTCTAGCTGAGAATCGAACCGGACAGCGTCTTACTGTGAGGCGACAATGCTAAAAGACTAATAACCAGAAATTTAAGTCAGGACAGTATTAATATTCAATAAATGTTAACAACTTATCAAAATTTTGTAACTAAACTGATAAAAATAAAATAATGCCTGAGATTTAGAAAAAAAAACAAAAAAACATTAACATAGCTGCATAGCAACATATCCTCAGACATATCCTTGCAATGTGGCCTGGCAGCGAGTGTGACTAAGTATGAAGTAGGAACAACAATGCGTGGATAAGCCAGATATAGGACTGCATAGGTCATTCACAAATGTGACATGAGTTGCACAAAGAAGTGGACAACACTACATCAGCTCTTGTGACCTAAACCCAGTAGAGTGCATGTAGTGCACCCATGATGATAGCCCAGCAAAGTCCCTACTAAGGTTGTATTATAAAATAGGAAGGAAATGGGTGGACAGGCAATCAGAAATGTATTTATTATTTATTTAATATTTGTTAACCGAGTTAGTCCAGCTGAGCCATATGGCCCGTTTTCAGTGGAGACCCGAGGAGAAAAGCTTACAGAAAGATGTAATATTTATATGAACGAATATAAAAGTAAATAAAAAAATATATAAAGATAGTACAAAAATAATATAGAAATTACAAGAATTATACAAAAATGATAACATGCAGTGCTGAAATAACAGAGTATCAATAGACTAATCTTCCAGTGGACAAACAACAAATATTGCACAGTGTGAGAAAGCATAGTCAGTATAAGCATATCTTTTACCAGGGAGTATAATAACAATGTAAGAATTTTCTGCACATTGAGTGATGTGTGCAATGTACTGAATGTAGATGTTAAAAGATGAGAAAGTGGGCTTTGTTTAAACTTGAAAGGAGAGAATATGAACAAAAGAGAAATGGACTATAGCAATAAGAAAAAAACATATTGAATGAGAAGAGAAGAGGGCAGTGGGAGGAAGTGTTTTTGTGGAACAGGTACCCATTTCCTTTAAGAAGGGTAGAAGGGGAAGATAGCATGAGGAACGTGAAAAGGTATAGGGATGGCCATAGAAGCAGGTAAACAAAAATAAACAACAAAGACATGGAATGTACTGACTCAAATTGGGGGGGCACAAAGGAGAGACACAGACAGAAAAAAGAGAGAACAGTTAGTGATAGGGAGGCTAGGAGAATAAAATGGAAAGAGGACTAGTCATACAAGGAAAGGGAACAATATGATGGGAGTCAAGGTGGGGTAAGTAATGTCTACAAAGCTGCACAGTAGCACACCCAACTACAAGTCCTACACCTCAGTGACCACCCTCATGACTAGACCCAGTTGCTGGTGTGGTGGCCTTGAAATCAGGACCATTCAGCTGTGTGACTCTACAAGTCACACAAGGACATGACCCAGGGTGCCAATCCAGATGCTTAGATGCTGGTCCATTACAGCTGTCACCAGTCTTTCTGCTTCCCATCAGGTGACCTAGAGAGACCAACAGTGTCATCCCTGATGGGGAGCCTACATTACCAGTGGAAAAATAGCACCAGAGGGCACTGTTGAAACCCCTGGGTAACCTCTACAGGATAACCTTCATCACCCTGCATAGAGGCTGCCTTGGAGATCACTGGGAACACAGCAGGTGATGATAAGGCAGGTTCTGGGTGTATTTGCAGCTGCCACACCCCGTCCATCTCAGCAGGCAACACTATATAAAATGTGAGCACAAATGGAGATAAACAAAACAACAAAGGATGAATAATGAAATTAAGAATATGACAGCAATAAAGAGAAAACCAAAGCAAAAAGCACTATCCTGAGCAATACCAGTTTGCAGCAAAAGCTCTGGAATGGGCAAAAGGCAGTCAGCTAACCAATAGTCACATAAAAGCAATATACAGACCTGGGACACACCTGTCACAGAGCTATATGGGCTATACAGCAGGATAAATAAGGAGGTAACCTGTCACCAATCTGTACAACAGCAGTACAGTGCATGAATGTCAACCACTGTGAATGTAATGGGTATTGAATCTAGGCTGAAATAACCCAACTAAACAAATGAATTGCATAGTCCTGAGTAGATTATGAGCAGGTAGCATACACCATATGGTAAATGTTGGGATGCATGGCACAGAGTGGCAACAGACCATATATAACCCCCCTTGGAATGCCAGCATCATACATACATATGGAACGGTATACATTCATTTGGTCGACCGGTGGATGGCCGACTGGGAAATGACCGAAAGCAGTGCAGCAAATTCTCATTTGTCCAAACGCAATATGTGCGAAACGCACAATACCCCCCTTTTTGACCCATGGTAGCACTTGTTTAGGTGGTACAGTGGTCAGAAATATCACATTCAATGTTATTTATGACATTCCGATCATTCGACACTTTGAAAATCGACATTCTGGTTCAGAAGATTTGACATTCGGTTACCACTAAGTCGATTAAATTAATGTATACCATATGGAACACATAACCCCAGTGTTAAAACTGAACACTGGCATTCATCAATCCAAGTTCATCATTACATGACAACCCAACATTCACATGCCATGGTATGCCAGGTGTAACTGGCATAGTCATGGGTGGTGGAATGGAAGTCAGTACAACGTCAGGCTGACATGGGCAGTATGCATTATCTAAATGTAGACAGATAGGTATGAGGCAATGGATGTTGCCAGCTGGTCATGTACTAAAGCAGAGACCTATGCCCTTAATTCCAGTGACACACCCAAGGACAGTCCATTCTGCAATGCCAATCATTTTCAGGAATACCTGGCAATAGGAAGGACAATAGCACAGCTACACTTGCAAGTACAGTTTCCATGGCACATGAAGCAAAACAAAACAATGAGCAATGATGAAATTAATTAGCATCATTGCAAGCAAGGGCAGCTAAGCAATTGAGTCAGAAATATACACTTATGACAGCAATTCTATATACATACCCCATTGCCTGGACAGATGTGAGTGCCTCTTCTGGCAGATCAGTCCATACTCCTATAGTTCATCAGGTGCTAAAAAACAGAAAAAAAGGAAGAAAAAAACGCAACACGTCCCACAACATCAATAGCTGCATATATGGTTACAAGAAGGTCTGCTTTTGTAAATGCAATTATCAGGTAGTCATACATACTGCAGAACTCAGGCTCTGTCTCCCTAAGCTCTTTTTCCCACTGACAGAAAATGTTAGGGTAGCACCTCTTCAAGTTACTATACCGACACTGGCATTGCTTGTCAGACCAGGTGACTCTGGTAGTATCACTCATTGCCTTGGCAAGACAGTACCAGGAATCCACATTGTACTGGCAGTCCTCATATGAGTCCCTGGTAGACACTTGTGGGGATGTAGATGTAGATGTGGAAGAAAGAGTTTTGTTTCTGTGCTGCACCACATGGGATCCTTTCCAGTTTCAGCCTTTCCAGAAACCATAGTTACTTGCCATCAGAATACCTAGAGGGAAACATAATGTATTCTTATCAATGCATATCAGAGAAACCATTTGATATACATCAACAGGACCATGGCAGGACAACATAGTCCAATGCCAATGCATAATAGCATGACCACAACAGACATGCACTGAGATGGGGGACAGAGGTGTGCCCATCATACATGGTACTGCACTTCTGTCAGCACATCAGGAAGGTTTGTGGCCTGCACTGTGGTGGCAGAACAGGTAGCTTACATCCTTCTAAGTTGGGAACTGCTGATTGAGGGCTCAGTGTCTGTTATTCTAAAAGTGCATTAGTTCTGGTTTAAGCACTTGGGCTTCAGGCCAGTTATTTTACATTAAGAAGGTTCGTGGTCTGCACTCTTGTGGGAGGAGAGGCTGGACTCTGCCCTTCTGAGCTGGGAATTTCTGGTTAAAGGCTTATAGTGCCTGCATATTTGAACTGTTTCTTACTGAAATTGGTACACCTTGTTTGCTGTAGCATAGACTAGATCCAGGCCTGCTGAATCTAGCTTTGTTTGTATGCTTGTTGTTTGTTTGCTTCTTATTTCCCTGAAACTCTAATTCCACCTAAAACGCGGCTTTTCAGCGCTTCTGTGAATCCCTAGTGATATCTGCATTTTGCTTACTGTTTCAGTTTCACTTGAATGAAAGTTACTGTTTGTCATTTTTGCATTTAAGTTACCTGTAGCACATTGCATTTAAGTTACCTGGCACTTGCTCACTAAAGCAATTATATAGGTCAGCGCTAAAAAATTAAAAGCACTACACCCTCACAAACTCCCCTTGAGTACCTTGTTCCTCATTGGCCCTTTTTTTTCAATTATAAAGGAATTCCCAATACTATTCTAGCATGTCCAAAGGTCAGTTGTCAATCTCCTCTCCGGTCCAGCTGGTGAATCTGGGAATCTTGAGGCAATGTTACAACTGCCTCATGTACACAGACGACCCTCTCCTCCTCCCAACAAATTCCAACACATGTGAGAGATGCAGCCATATAGCCAAACTGGAGGCTAAGCTCTCTCAACTCAGTACTGGCGTAACCAGTCAGGAGGAGAAGGAAACCACACTCACTACAATTCCAGTCTCACATAGACCTACCACGACAGCAAACCAAACACATAAACACACAAAAACATACTCGGAGGCTCTAAATAAAAATCTGCCTAAGCAACAGAGACCTCCAAAGCAGACACCCAAGCAACCGCTACCCCAAAACAAAACACGTGCAACACATAGCTCACAAAGCCAGTGTGCCAAACAGTCACAGCCCTTAAGGCTAAACAACACACCTGATACACTTGTAATAGGTGACTCTATCGTCAGGCACACTGACGTCCCGCTCACCAGGCTGAACAAGGAGAAGGTCACGGTAAGCTGCCTGTCGGGCGCTAGGATCCGCCACATAACACAAGCACTCAGGTCACTCCAAGGCAAGTACAAATATGACTCAGTCATTGTCCATGCTGGTGTGAATGACCTGAGATGTACCTCCCTGGACTACATGAAAAGAGACATAGAGGAGCTCTCTGAGCATGTAGCCCAGGCCAGTATGACCCTGACCTTGAGTAGCATCTTACCTTCACCAAGAATGATGCCACAATATGAAGACAAGATGATCAATTTCAACAATTGGCTTAAGTATTGGTGTCATTCAAAGGGGATCCAATGCCCGTCAGCCTGGGATGACATGCTCGACAAGCCACGATGCTTCGCTAGGGATGGCTTTCACCTATCACCCCTGGGCTTTTGGATATTGGCAAAGGCTCTTGCTACCCCCATAGTGCCTTTTTTAGGCAAAGCTCAAAAGACAAACTCACCTCCATAGGTATCACAAGGGATAAGAAACTAAGAGTAATGCTACTCAACGCCAGAAGTCTAAACCTCAAGATGCATGCACTCTAAACTCTCCTTAGCATGGAGAACATCGATATCTGTGCAGTAACAGAAACCTGGTTCAAGGCTTCCGAGAACACCCCAGCACTACCAGGTTATACCTCATACCATGCGTTTCGGCCCCAAAACTTGGACCGAACCACAAAAGGAGGGGGAGTATCAATATTCGTCAAAGATACCCACACCTCCAGGTTGGTGGCACAGCACGAAGCATCAGAGACTATCCATGTGCAACTAACAGTGGGTAAAACTGCCTTCCAGTTTATAGCCTGCTACAGACCACCTTCCCAAACCCAGGAACTCCACTCGGCCTCCCTGAGAACACTGGAAAATATGAAGGTCTCTCCAAACACCATTATATTGGGCGACTTCAACTACCCAAACATAGACTGGGAGCATTACTCTAGCTCCAACACCCTAGCCCAAAGGTTCCTAGAATTTATAAACTCAAATGCTATGGAACAACTTGTTACCACTCCCACAAGAGGGGAAAACATACTGGACCTGATCATCACCAACATGGGGACTCTATGCTCCAGACCAGAAGTGTATCTCTCACTAGTAAGATCAGACCATAAACTAATCTCACTGGATATTCACATCCCGACTCCACCCCCTGCCCAGAAAACCACAGTGAAAAACTTCTCTAAAGCAAATTTCACACTCCTCAAAACTGAGGTAGAATCCTTCAAAGCCCCAGGGCCTGTGGAAAATACGGCCCAGACCGCAGAATCCTTTATAAACGCATTCTATGAACACCTTCAGGAATGCATGGATCATGCAATCCCAAATAAAACCAAGATCCAGTCCTCCAAAGGCAGATGTCCTGTCTGGTGGACCCCAGCCATAAACAAACTATACAATAGAAAGAGGAAGCTACTACATGATAGAGCAAAATCCCAAAAAGGGAAGGCATCTCTGATCAGTATTAGCAAAAAACTACGGGCACTCATAAAATCGTCTAAGGCCAGCTTTGAGAGAAAAATTGCACAGGACACTAAGGATAATCACAAGGCTTTCTTTAGTTATGTTAGGAACCTGGGTGGGAATTCCCAGATATGCTCAGAATTAGTCCAAAATGACAAAAAATACACCGAACCCACAGACATTGCCAACATCCTAGCTGACAGGTTCAGCGCAAACTTCTCTCCCCCCCTCCCCACCAAAAGGGCAAATATCTATCCCAGCAGAGTGCTGCCTCCCTGTCATCTCAGATGCTCAGGTAAGAGCCGCCCTCTCCAAAGCAAAAAACACAGCATCAATGGGACCAGATGGTGTCCCAGGCATCATCCTACATGAACTCCAAGAAGAGCTAAACCCAAACATAAAACTACTGTTCAATCTCAGCCTTACTACAGGATATGTACCCAAAGAGTGGCGTACAGCAACGGTGGTCCCTCTCCATAATGGTGGTGCCTCAACGGATCCTGGAAACTATCGCCCCATAAGCCTGACTAGCTTGGTCTGCAAAGCTATGGAAAGAATCATCACGGACCTCATAAATAAAGATATTGGGGACCTACAGACACTGGATCCTACCCAGTTCAGCTTTGTTAAGGGCAGATCCTGCCTCTTAAACCTGGTCAATTTCTTTGAAACAGTCACCAAGGCCATTGATGAGGGGAAGGTGGTCCACACAGCCTACCTGGACCTCACAAAAGCCTTCGATACAATACCCCACTCGGCCATTATAGATAAGCTCACCAGCTTAAATATAAACCCCTATGTCACTAGATGGGTTGCAAACTGGCTCAAGGACAGAACCCACATGGTTAGAATTGCTGGAGTCATGTCAGACCCCAAACCAGTTACAAGTGGCATCCCACAAGGCTCAGTCCTGGGACCTCTCTTGTTCGGTATATATTTCTCAGAGGTACAGGCCAACACGGAAGGACTGTGGCTGACCAAGTTCGCAGATGACTGCAAACTGGGCGCCATAATCGACTCTCCAGCCAACACAAGCATCTTCCAAAAGGGCCTCATAGAAACAGACAACTGGTGCCAGAGCCATGGCCTCAAGCTAAATGCCAAAAAGTGTATAGTCATCCCCTTTGGCAAAAACAAAGTGCCCACAAATTACCACATAAGTGGTAATCCATTAAGCACGGAAGAAGTAATTAGGGACCTGGGGACCCAAGTTGATAGCAATCTCTCATTTGACAACCACGTGGCCAAAGTGGTTAGAAAAACATTTTATATAGCCCACCTAATCATGAAGGGATTCACATCTAGATCAGGGGAGGTCATCATGCCTCTTTACTAATCCCTTATCAGGCCCATAATTGAGTACAATGCCCCTTTTGGGATGTACCTTACCAGACACCTGCAGCAACTGGAAAGACCCCAAAAGTACCTCACCAAGAGGATTAAAGGGCTCAAACAGATGCCATATGCTGCCCGGTTAAAGAAACTCCAGCTCTACTCAGTGGCATACCGACTGCTCAGAGGCGATCTGTGCCTGACGTATAAAGCCATGTCCAACCCGGAATTAATGGACATGCTGCACCTCAGAAAATCCAAATCCCATCGAGCTACGCGCTCGAAAGACTTGAACCTCAGCACTGAAATAAATAGGACATGCTGGAGGGACAGATTCATAACCCAGAGGCTCCCTTCACTCTGGAATAAAATCCCAGTCCAGGTTAGGCAGAGTCCCTCATTGACTCTCTTCAAGAGGAATCTTGATGAGTGGATGGGGGATCGTAGGTTTACCCCGGGTATCACTTCTGTGTCACTGTTAGACAGAGGCACAGTATACTAACCTCAAAAAAGGGCATAGCAAAATTAATTTAAAATGGGTGGCGAAAGCCAAACACACTCTGGCTAGGCTTATAAATGCCCTAGGGCAGATAGCCTAGTATGAACCTATGAACATATATTGTATACTAGCACACTAATATGCAGCAAAGCATGGCACTATTAAGCTGTTATGCCCCCTATAGGCAGCTGACTGAATTGCAAATGCCCACAGGAGAGTGGTTGTCACAGAGTTGCCCAGACACAGACAAAATGGTCTGTGGCCTGCCATGCATGGGCAGTCACAGATTGCATAGCATACTGCATGGATATTAACTCACTGTGCTGCTTGTGCAATTCAGAAACATTTAACTGAAATTTCTTCATTAGCATAATTATTATGTTATGAGCCCAGTATAGTGTGATATAAACAGCAACCACCACTGTAGTGGTCATTGTTCTATTAAGTCTTCTAAAGTGTAGAATTAAGAATTTTATGGGAAAATATTGGAGTGTTCTACAAAGTACAAAATCGTTCTATATAAGCTCTGGTATGGGTACATGGGATAGGGGTAGGTGGGGATGGTCAATAGAAATAATTGCATTTTTAGGGGGGAGGTTACTCAGTAGTACCAGCATACAGTGAGATGGACAACACAATGGGTATTGGAATGGGGAATATGAGTGGATCAGAACAGGTCCATCCTCAGTACCCAGTAGATAAATGGCTGAAGGGCAGTGACTAGTGGAATAACCACATTGGTTAGCAACACAAACAGAGACAGAGAGAGAGAGATAAGTCTGACTGCAAAACCTCTGCTGAACAGTTCTGCTGATGTACAGTAAAAAGTGTAGTGAGGTGGGGTGGTTTATGCAGACCTACACACTAATTTAGGCTGCATGCATGCTTATGGGACACTCCACAGTGCAGCTTGTTTGGACACAGGTCTGTCTAGTCAGACCACAGGGGCCATTAAATCACAGTCTGTCTTCAGTCTGTCCCAGTGCACTGCTTTGGGGATGTAGTCTGTGATAGCTGTGTCTAGTTACTGCTGCTGCTGCTGTACGGGTGAGGTACAGACATATCTGTGCCCAGCACTCACTACAGATATGTGTCACCATGTACAGAAACCTAAATGGCACCAAAACAGTATCAGTGGCTTGAGAAGGTCTCCTCTGCAGAGAATGAAGTGTTACTACAGGCTTTATGTGTGCATGAAAGGCACATTCTAGGCACAAACAAGGCCTTTTGGGAGCATGTGTGTCAAGACACTGTTGCAGATGTCAGTGGCGTAGGCGGCTGCAACAGATCAGAACAAAAGGTCTCTTGCAGGGTCACCAATATATTGCATGCTGCATGAAAGTCCACATCATTTCCTAGGACATGATGGCTACAGATTGGGGTCTACCATCTTAATCTATGCTCAACAACAAAAAGGAGTTTCCAGTGTTCCTGTCTGCGGAGAATGAAAGGATGAAAAATGATGAAGGTTTGGATATGGATGCTGAACTGATCAGAACCTTGTGTCTCTTTGTTAGGTATACAACAGGGTGATATTAACTTAAAGGAATACCATGGTCTTACAATACATCACTTGCATGAGCTTCTGGCTAATAAACACTAACCTGTTCCTCCTGCCATCTAGGCTGCAGGCATGACATATATGTCTTCATTACTGTATGCAATATGTTTCTTGCAATGCTGTTGATGAACTGGGGTGTGGGATTGTCACATATCAACAGTTGTATCTTTCAGAGTTTTGTGACTGCCATAACCCTGCAGTGGCTTTCCCCTGCAGCTGGTCCATCCAAATATGCTACATACTGCACCTACTCAGCTGCTGGCTCCCATCTGTCTGCTCCTCCAATGGCAATCCCTGCACTAGCTGACTGTATTGGTTTACTATCATTGCCACAAACGACATGCTGTCAGCAGTTATGCTGCTGAAAATCAGAATGTCATTCAGAAAATGTATAGTGGTTTGGATAGTCAAACACACTTATGCAAATGCAGTAGTGCATTCACATAATTGTGTTTGACTATATGTACGAGATCGAGGTACTGTAGTGTGATCTTGGAGTTGGAATAAATTAGCAGGGGGGGCGCAGCCCCCCACAGGGTGGTGCAAGGGGGCTTGCCCCCCTGCAAAAACGTGATATGTTGTATAGGAGTTTGATTTACATCAGCTCCTATACGGCTATCACGTCACATTTTCGGTGACAATGTTGACTCAAATGTGTCGATCATTTGGGGTGACATTGTGTACACTTGAAATGTTTCATTTCAGTTTAACTTTTCATTATTTCGAATGGCAAACGTTTTGCTTTTCGAGCTAACAATAGTAAACCAACTGTATCCATGTTGTGCAGTTCTGCACAGACAGCAAATATCTTGCTGCAGGCCTCCAGAGTATTCTGCACTGCCCCACCAGAGGAATGTAAGCAACAGAAGTGGGCCTTCAACAAATCAAATGCATTCTTGATAATAATATGGATCTATGACAGTGCAGAGTTGTATGTCATCTCAGCTATGCTCTGTGGGTTTTTATCAGTGTCATCAGCCATGGCTCCAGGAAATATCCAGCTTCACCAGTAAGATATCCGCATAAGATATCGCCCACCACAGACTACCAGTACAGGTTGAGCATGTGTGAGATATGAGAATGGTGGAAACTGCCTGAATGGTGCACAGGCACATTGTATATAATACAAATAATGTGTTATTTGCACATGATGTTGACTGTACAATTTTCCCAGGTAGTGTGACCAAACTATCTGTATTATGAATTGTCCCTACCCTAAGTGTTGCTACTCACCACACTATTTCATGTTTTGCATTGAATTAATCATTTATGAACCTCTCAGTCTGGCTCCAAGCCACAAAGGGATGGAGTAGTAAATGCAATCCAGGTGATCAAGGCTTGATTAGTGACCCTGGCAATACAGGAGCCAGACAGGGAGAGGGTTGAGTGAAGGAGCATGGCCCACTCTTTTCTCCTTGGAAGTAGGGAAGGTTGCATGCACTCAGAGGTATATAAATCCATTAAATTTCCTCAGTGATGACCAGAGAAACAACCTCTAAATGCTTTGGAGGGGAAGAAGCAAGGCTGTATGGAGGAAGAGTCTCTCTTAGAAGTGAAAGGACATTCTCTGTGGTCAGCCGATTGCATGTCCCCTCCCTAATGCTTCAATGGGTGTGTGCAGGAGTAGGGCTTAAAGCAGAAAAGCTCAAACCACCACTGATGGCTGTCTGAATGACAGCCTCCCCTGCTCTTCCCTTGCTTCGGGTGATGGGGAATGAGTAGGCCAATTTTCCAGTAGGGAGCTGATAAGTGAGAGACAACATGGACAAAAAGAACAAAAAAAATATTTCTGAATCCTAGCTGATTTATTATGCCTAATCTGTTATATTATGTGGATACAAACAGCATTTTGTCACAGTTTAGATTCAGTTTCCATATAGAATTTTGTGTCTTTTCTGGGGAAGGGGTCCAATAACTATTATCCTGAGTCTTTCAATGACGTATGCATCATCAAAATGCAGTTATCACTCCGTGCTTCTTCTTGTACCTTACACATCACTGGGCATATGCTCTCGCTAAGTGTAGGAAAGAACACAGAACAGTGTCTTAGGCAACTGTATTTTGCTTTTGGATCACCAGAGCACTTTTCCAAAAGCGATCCTAGACCTCTCTCTCAGGATTCTCTCATTATCTTACATTTGCTGACATGACATCCATTTCCTCAGTACAGGAAAAAAAAGGCTTTCACCTAAATTATTCATAGTATGAATAAGCGCAAGTCTGACCAAAAAACAAATTCTTCCATGGTATTAATAATGGGCAGTCAGACTGTATCAGGAACCAACAGAGAGTCTATATTTGTTTATAAATGTAAAAGACAATGGACAGCAAGAATTTTACATCATCATACTTGGTTATAGGACATATTGAAGGGTAGAAAAGAAATGTTTTCATGTATTTAATCATGTACGCATGCACACAATTTTCCTTTACTTTAGTTATCCACAAGCTTTAGAAAAATGGATTTTTGGGATTCATTATGTATGGCTGGAGTTTAAATGGTTCAGAAATCATATAAAAAGGCAATGTAGATCACTTGTTGAAATCTCTATTAAGACTTTATTGCATGTTATTATATGGATATAGATAGTAAGATACAAGCAGTTAAAGTGTTTTTAGTCCCATTAGTCTTATACACAGGCAGGCATATTTTTATCAGCCCGAGGAGAAGTTGTGGATAGGAATTAATAAAGAGCTGAAGGACTTTATCTGGGAGGGGAGGATGGCAAGAGTCAAGTGGGATAAGCTGATTCTTCCAGTAGAACAGGGTGCATTGGGATTACCCAATTTAAATGAGCATTTCAGAGTTACACAGTTAAGGCACCTATGCATAGCCCAAGCAGAAAACTATAATTCAAAGTGGAAAAGAGCGATGATGAAATGGGGGGAAGCTCAAAAAACAAGGAGAGACTGGGATTTTGGATGCAGGCGTTTAAAGCGAATAACAATGATCAAACAGAATATTATATCTATAAAGTAGCAGAAAGTATCCCAAGAAGGAAGCCAACATAGGAATGGAGAAAGGAGATTCTGCCAAAAGGGATGACTGCAATAAGGGATACAGACAATATGTAAGAGGGGGCTGGAATTTATTAGCGAAAACTGGCAAAGGAACCAAAGTATTGGGGGCAAATACTAGAGAGGGAAAGATGATAAAATGGGAAGACACCAAGAATTTAGTTGAATTGCAGGTTAGAGATTGCCTTCCCTATCAAGGATTGATACCACAGTGTAGGCAAAGGGAAAGAAATAGTGGGGCCCTAAATGTAACACCAGCACTGGTAGAGTTTTTAGTAGAATCTAGAACAGAAGCTGCCATTGAAAAAGGAATAATTAGTAGAGCATATAAAATATCGCATGATAACTATAAGAATCAGTCAGAGGAGGATAGAAAGGATTGGGAAGAGAAACTGGATAAGCAATTCACAAAGAAACAATGGGAGGATATATGTATGTCTCCCAAATATGCAACAAAATCTAGAAGATTTAGGATTGTTTGCTTGGGAATGTTTACATAGATATTTTTATACCTCAAGTGGACACCAGAGAGTTTTCCCGAAGGCAGACAGCAAATATTGGAGATGTGATGGGGAAGAAACAGGTAATTGCTCACATGTTTTCTGGGAGTGAGGTAAATTGGCTGACTTTATGGATTCCCTGTGGAATGCATGGTCGGAGATGCTGGGTGGGCAGATTGGTCTGATGAGGGAGATGATTTTTCTGAGCTATGATAAAGAATCAGAATTGCCTAGACATGGTAAGGCCTTGCTGTGTCTAATTATGGTGGCTGCCAAAAAAGCAATTACTAGAAAAACGGAAATCAAAATCTAAGCCAACTCTACTAGAAGTAGTGAATATAGTAACAGAGAGAAAAACAGCTGGAATTGAAATCTTTAGCAAAGGGTAGGAGCAAATTACATAGGAAAATGGGAATTGTGGAAACAATAGATACAGGGGAGGAATGAGCTTTAAAAGAAGGCAGGACTCAAGTGAGCTATGTAATATTTGACTGAAAATGACTGGGTAGCTTATAAGTGATATATAATGTTTACAACTGGGAGTGTATCAGTATGGTTTGTGATGTAAAATGCTTGCAACTAGGATTGTGTCAGTGTGTTGGTTTTCATTTATATAAATGTATGATTGCCTATGTCATAAGTGATAGTTTAATAGAGATGTTTCTTGTTTAAAAAAAGGCAGAAATTTAATAACTTATGTAATGTTGCTTAGGTTATATGATATATAGCGATATATGTGAAGCATAATGTTTGTAAACATGAATTTGTTAATACAGTTTGATTACTGTTATATAAATGTAAATTTGCCTATGTCACAAATGATAATTCAATAAGGGTGTTTAAAGAAGACTTCTTTACATGCATCAGTTGTTGTTATTGTTATTATTTCACACATCACTACATTCAAATTTTTAAACATTTTAAAAGACAGACTAAACGTTATTTCACTAACCACTGTGCACATGGGGAAAATAGCTCTTGTTGTTAACCCCCCACCCCGAACAAGTGAAAGACTGTGGACAGATGGAGTACATGAGTCTATTGTTCATATAATCTAGAGAGGACATTAAAATATCACTGTGGTCTCCTGAGCTGTTTTGCTGACCTTTTTAGCTAGTTACATTTAATCAGCTGGTAATCTGACAGTTGAACTGAGCCAGGAGAAATTTTTCATTCATAACCTGGAGTACAAAGTAGTAAAAAATGATAAAGACAATAAATACTGTGTGAAAGAAGCAGCAAAATATATCACTGCAATACAAAGCAAACAGCAAAGCAGATTCAAACCAGTTTGGCACCATACCTCTCAACTGTCCAGATTTTCACAAAATATCCAGATTTCTGCCTTATATTTGTGGTCTGTTCCTCATAAAATTTGTGTTTTTCTGACAAATCACTGAGGATTGAAGTCACTAGATAATGACAAACATTTGAGTTCCAGACTTCATATCTTTCAGAAAATGTGTGCAAGCACAAATCCTGTTATTCTAGCAACTCTCTAAGTTTGTAAGAGCAATATTTTAAATCTGTCCCTATTTTTAGTCCTTTGCCCCCCTCCCCAATATTTTAGGCTTTTTCCAGATCTCATACACTAAGAGGTTGAGAGATATGTTTGGCACAGTATGAACAGAAGCATAGCTTATCTGAAAATGCCATTAATCTGATATACAATAGCACAAGATGTAAACGTGTATGAGTATTGCTACACAAATGAGAAATGTAGAAGAACAGAAGGCAGAAATATTAATATTAGTTAACACTTCAAGAACACTTCACTGTGACGTTGGAAAGATGGTGAAGTTTTAGAGAAGTGTTTCAGTGTCCTGACTCTAAGAGGAATGCTGTTTCAAGTGAAAGGCCCAGAGATCTTTTGAAAAGTTTAGAATCACTGTTTAAAGATGTACTGTGGTATGGATGGCATGATAAAGTTTGAACTGGATGATCTGAGTGTTTTAGTTTGCTGTTTGAGCAACAATATATGAGCTAGAGCAACACAATAATCTATGTATAGAAATTTTACTATTACAGAACAGAACAGATGACTTGAGCAGACCTACATAGAAAACAAGCATAGTTTGAAAAAATGGAATATGTGCTCTAGTGCAAAACTGTACATTTTGTTTTTAGAGAGTATGACCTCTTTTTGTTACTAAAGGAGGCAACAGGTAGTGAGAAGGAGGCAATGGTTAGTGGAGGGTGGGGAGACTGTATATCAACAATATTATTGTACCTGTTGCACCAGGTAGCTTGACATTTTGTGTAAAGAAAGTATATATAGTACATGCCCCATGGAGTTTACCAGAAATTTTCATTTCCAAATGATCAATGTAATGGTGAAAGTTACTGCAGTCAAAACATAGTATGAGGTACTTTCAAAAAGGGTGATAATTTCAACATGAACCGAAAGTTAGCTTTTTTATAATATTTTATTGCCTTTAAATGTTTGCCTTTAAATGTTGGTTCACTTAAATCTTAAATTTAGATTGATCTATTAAGTTTTAACTTGATTGGTAGAATGATTTTGTCATGTGATTAATTTAATTTATTTATATATGTGATTTAATTTAGGTGTTTCATTTTCTGATAAAGTCCTGACGTGGATAGGGACGAATGTGCATGAAAAGCTTTTGCATTGTGCTCAACTGTGATCATTAAAGTCCATTTTTGCTGTGCTTTAGACTAGGGGCGACTTTTCATTTTACTGAGCGAAGGCCTTTTGGTTTTTCCATAGTGGTGGTGATGATTTCAACGTGACTATAGAGAGAAGAGGTGGTACACAGGGTTTTAGGTAACTGATGAAGATGCTCAAGGATGCCAATACATGCAGCTTTTGTGGTTAATATTAAACGTTTTTCTCCTGCAGCCTGTAGTGAGGACAAATTCAACTGAGTACAGAATACGTTGGCATTCAAGATGGCTATTAGCAAGGTTGTTGAAGAAAATGAAGAAAAATAGTAGTTCTAAGACATCCGTTTGGTGGTATCCAGATTTATGTGAATTGGGCACAATTAGGCAACATTTAGAACACTTTAAGTTCTGCTGTTAAATTAGCAGAAAATCCAGGTGAGAACAAATGACTTGGTAGAGGGAGAAATACTAAAATATAAGTGTCACAGTGGATTTTCTGTAGTAGAATCATTTCATTCATTATTTCTGAACAAGCTAGACCAGAAAGCATGTTTGTGTTCTATGAGTTGTATGCTGCTTGTTATACACAAAGAAATATTATGGAACATTGCTTTCCCACGGGAAGCAATTAGAATCATGGGCAGTCCATTATTGTATTCTGTCCCTGCTTTTATTACAGGTTCTGTAATGAATCATAATCAAACCCCTTTTTTCCCATTTTCTACATATGGTCGGGGTGTCTTGTGAACTGTTGCCATTTCTTGCGATTCATTGCCACTCTTCTACCTTCTTCAGCACTCATACCTGACTCTCACAGGTCTTCTCTCACAAATCTATCTACCTCTTTGCTGGATACCCTCTTTTCCTCTTGCTTTCTTCCTGTCTGTCCCAAATCTTCTTCATCAGATTGTCTTCTGCTTTTCTGTACATGCACCCAAACCACCTTAATCTGTTTTCTTTGACCTTCCCTGCCATTTGACCTGCTTTGGATTCTACTCTGATATCCTAATTTTTTCATCTGTCTCACAATGTGCATCCTACCACCCATCTCAGGCACTTTATCTCCATCACTTCTAGCTTCCTCAACTGCTCTGCCTTTACTGCCCAGGTTTCTGTGCCATACAGTGGTACTGGTCACACGACTGTATTGTACATCTTACTTTTTAGCTTTTTTTGGCAGTCTTCTGTCATACACCACTCCTGCTACTCTGTGCCAATTGTTGCAGCCCTTCTGATGCTAGCTTTGACCTCCTTATTCAGACTTCCCTTTTCCTCAATCACCCCTCCCAGCCAATTAAAGCTGTTAACCTGTTCCACTACTTTCCATTCTATTTAAATTCTCAGCTTCTTCTGATTTTCTCCATTTGCTGCCATTACAACTGTCTTGTCTGTACTCAGTTTCATCTGATGGACTTTCAGTTTTGCATTCCATTCCCATACTATTTTCTGAAGTTCTTGCTCCAAGTCTGCATGTAATGCCACATCATCTGCATACAGCAATTTTGTTGACCTGTCCTGTCCAAACTATTTGCTAATGTAGTCCGTCACCAATATGAACAGCAGTGGGCTCAGAGCTGAACCCTGATGCATACTAACTCCCACTGGAAACCTCTTTGTGCAGCTGAACACTGTTCATACTTGAGTCATTGGGTCCTTGTACATAGCCTGCAATAATTCTACCAATGTTTCTAGGACTTCAAACACCACAGGACTGCTCAAATCAGCTTTTTTTGGACCTATGCTTTCTCCAAGTCTAGGAATACCCAGTTCAAGTCTTTCCTCATCTATAGCTTCTTTTCAACTATCCATCTCACTGCAAAAATTGGGCCAGTTGTGCTGCTTCCTAATCTGAATCTAAACTGATCATTTCCTATCTTACTTTCTACTACTTTGTGTATTCATTTATCAAGCACCCTGTCCAGGACTTTCATGCAGTATGATACAAGTTTGATACCTCTATACTGCTCACAGCTGTGAAAGAAGTCCCCTTTGTTGTTGAACACTGGCACTAGTATGTGTATTCTCCAGTCATCTGGGATATGCTTTTCTCTCCATACTGCTATGAGTACCCTCAGAAGCCATTTCTCCCCTATCTCACTCAACATCTTTATCATATCTGCTGTGATGTCATCTGAGCCTGCTGCTGCTTTCTCTGACTTAAGTTTCCTTAGTTCTGTTCTTACTTCTTCTCGGGTGGGCTCCTCCTCTTCTTTCATTGTAGGCTGTGTCTGTGTCAGTACAGCTTCTGTGGGGTTTTCTTCATTCAGAAGCTCCTGTAAGTACTCCTTCAATCTGCCTTTGATGTTCTTTGAACTGGTGAGCACATCATTGCTTTCATCCCTTATGAAGGGTGTCTCATTGCCTTCTTTATGTTTCCATGTCTGCCCTGCAACCTGGAGCATTTTCTTTGTGCCATCTACTGAGTCACTTTCCAAAAGCTGGTAGAGTGCCTCTGATGCCTTGTTCTTTGCTATTGTAACTCTTCTCTTAACCTCCTTGTTAACCAACCAGTATTCCTTCCTAGCCTGGACTGTCTTTTCTATATTCCAGATTTTCTTGCACTCCTTCTTTTTTTTGATGACTTCCTGGACATCTGCATTCCACCACCAGCTTTCCTTATGTACCTTATTTCCATACCTGTCTGGTCTACATATCTGTTCTATAGTCCTCACACATGCTGTTTTGAGGCACTGCCATTCTTCTTCATTTCCCCCCAACTCCTCCTTTTCCGGAGGTGTTAGAGCTTGGTGTATTTCCTTGAACTCTTGTGCTTTAAGTCAACTTTCAGGTCTTCAACCTAGTCTCTATTGACCTTAGAGCCTCTTCTGAACACTGCTTGCAGCTAATTGTGGCAACCATTGGTTTATGTTGTGGGCCAACTGTTACACTGGGGGTGACTTTGCAGTCATTGATTCTACCCCAGTGCCTTTTCCTTACAAGAAGAAAGTCTACCTAAGTCACACGTTGGCCAATCTTGTATGTGATCTTGTGACTATCTCTCTTGCTGAACCATGTGCTGACCACCATCAAGCCATTTGCCAGACAGAAGTCTAGAATTACCTCTCCTTTTTTATTCCTGTTGCCAAACCATATGGATCCAGACAGTCCTCATAGCTAATTATGTCTGCCCTGATACGCATATTTAGGTCACTCAACACCAATTTCCTGTTGTCTTGCTTTATTTTGTAGTGCCTGCAAATGCTGTATGAATGTATTCTTTTCCTTACTATCACAATCATGCTGTGGAGAATATGTATCACAATCATGCTGTGGAGAATATGCTGAGGTTATGAATTGCACCCTATCCTTTCACTGGAGTCTGACTGCCACGAGTCTGTCACCAATTCTGATGGCATCCCTCACTGTCTTCTGAAGTCTCTCCCTCACCACAATTCCCTCAACATTTTTAGTCCCACACCATTTTTAGTCTGTCTCTCTCCCAAGTAGTAGACCCTGGATCCCAAACCAAGTGACTTTGCTGCACTGCCCTTCTGTCTTTGATCCTGGATACTTAGGATGTCTAAACATTTACGATCATGCCATCCACTTCCAAGCTGTGTCCTATCAGTGAACCTACATGGAGTGTAGCAATTCTTATTTCACGTTTGGCAGGTTGATTGGTTTCATATCCAGCTTTCGCTCAACAGACCTGTCCCAGGTAATCCAAGCTGGGCAACTAGACACCAGCCAGTCAGGAGCTTATTCACCCAAGGCTGCTGGGCTTTATGGCGGACACACAGTAAGGCCACATACAACCATCCCACAGTTAGCATGCATCCCAGGCATAGACCAGAGTAGGCCTCAGCCCACTTATCACCTTCAAATATCCATTCCCATTTGGTGTTATTATTCAACACGACTGAATCACCTAGAGCCAATTTTTACACCATTGAATGGCTAGCCCTGACACAACACACAATCTGTGATCCATGTTCTCCTATCTTGAGGGTAATGTGCATCACAGTTATGTCCAAAGAGGTTGGTCCACTCTATATGCACCATTTAGAGTCTGTGCCGCTGCCCATAACTCCATTATTGGATGAGTCTGATGTGAAAACAGCCTGTCTTTAAGGTGGGAAGGACCCAACAGACACGGGAAGAACATACAAACTGCATACAAGCATTGGTTGGAGGTAAGGATCAAACCTTGTATCTTGTACATGGGAAGCAGAAACTTTAAGCATTATGCCAACTGTGCATAGGAGAAGTTTTAGAATGAATACAGTGATGATTCCCCTATCCAAAATGAGCATGGTATATATTCTGCAGCATCCAGACCACACTACCTAACCACCTTCCTTAATACTGCCCTCACTTGAAACTGTGTGAGTTCTGTTGTCAGAAAAATGCCGCCACCCCACACTTGAGCCTGCAAATCTTTTTTAATGTTGCAGGCATTGCTTCCTCACCTCTTGGTCAGTTTTGGACCTGCCCATCCTCATACAAGACTTTTTGCTCAAAATCTTCACACCCCAGATATGCAGGTTTATAGGTTTCTACACTTTACCATTTGGCTGTACTAATTCTTACAAAGTAAATACTCCACAAAGAGCTATTAAAAAGAGTTGTGAAAAGTCATATCTCCTATTCAACATTGCATACCAGAATCTGCCTACCCCATGGCTTGGTATAACCAAATGATAGCTGCTAGATATATGACAGTCTAACCCTTACTTTGCCCTGCCTCCAATATTATCAGAATGTATGCCCTC
This sequence comes from Protopterus annectens, assembly GCF_019279795.1. Classification (NCBI taxonomy): domain Eukaryota; kingdom Metazoa; phylum Chordata; order Ceratodontiformes; family Protopteridae; genus Protopterus; species Protopterus annectens. The sequence continues at coordinate 365,456,955 of NC_056745.1, forward strand.
TGCTGTTTGACTGTTATGGGCTAACCTTGTTCCTTTCTAGTGTCCATGAAGTGTTTTACCCCCCTCCCTTTGTGTGCTGCTCTCATACTCATACTGAGGGAGTCATTACCTGCCATTCTTGTGAGTTAACAAATGCCACAAATTAATTGGTACCTGTTCCAGCAGCAGTGATACCTCTGGTGACAGCCTTATGAATTGGACCCACTACAAACAAGAAAAGGAATCAGACAATGAATTTTCTAACCGCCATACATGTTGAGCTCTGATCATCATGTGATAATGTGAGGTATTGCCAGCCAATGCCAGGAGAAGTAGGACAGTGGATGTGTAACATATGTCAGCACAGCTAGCTGAAATTTTGCAAAGAATTGTATGTCACATGTATATCAAACTGATTTGTAAAGTTGCTTGTATTAAAAATGTACCAACAGTGGGTCCTGACTGTATTGTAACTCAATTAAATGTGTATGTTTTAACAGAGGATACTGGAAGAGAAGAGATTAATCTCAGTCCCAGCTAACTTTTAAAAACAGTTGAAATAAAATCATAAAGATTTTATCTCCTTGTTCTGGTTGCAGCAAGAGACAAAATGTCTGGGAAACCAGGTATTAGGAAAAATTCTTTATTGTCTCCAGCAGGGGGCTAAATGCTACTCTGGAAGGGTAGAGGTTTTAAAAATGTTTATGACTTCCTGGAACTGCAGCAGATCAGAGCAAAGCTCTATCTGTTTGCATGGTAACACATAGGTGCTAAAATCCTGGCAGCTTCTAGTGTTGGTGATAGTGTGAGAAATAGAGTCAGATGACCAGATGTGATGTCATTCTGTAAGCTATCCTAGAAATCATATTTAGATATTATATTGAGGAGTCTCTCAGTCAGACTGAGCACTCTGTTTGTGAAACCTGACATAGAAGGATCCCTCACTTACTTCATCTTGCCTTGCTCTAGTAAGCGGACCAGGGAATAGAATTATTTAGATTAGTCAGGCAAATGTAGTAAGATTAGTTAAGTACTGCTTTTTTGTATCTGTGTGAATCTATTCATTTGTGTTATTTTAATATTTTCTGTGGTTGAAACTCTGCTGTTTAATGTAAATAGATATTTTGCATTTTCTTGTTCTTTTATTATTTATTATTAAATATATTTAAACCTTTCATTGTGGCTGGCCCTTTTTTGCAAATAGTTCAGTTTTGAGAGTACTTTCATATATTTATTTGGTGATAACTCTGGCCACTCCTGAAAGCCTGGCTGTTTGGTCAACACTACCATTTGTATTAATATTAACTTCACTCAGTATAATTTGATACACTTTTAAGAGCCTTACAGTAACTGACTGGTGGCAGTAAATCTACCCTATAGTCTGGGCAAAGTTGGTACAGCTGGTAATCTGTGCCAGCCTTTCCCACGTGTGTGTGTGTTTGAAAATTAAATCTCAAAGAGTGTGTATGTGTCAGCTACTTGAAGCAGGGACATGAAGCACTGGTTTCACAGAGAGAGTGCTGGAGGACTTGTCTTGCACACTCAGCTGAGGACTTAACCCTATAGCTGCACCAGTGAGGAGCCTTATTGGGCTCCTGGAGGGGGACAAATATAAATAAAATCCAAAGCCCAGGATGACTGTGTTCCTTGAGAGCTTTTAAGGGGAATTGTGATTGATGCAGAGAGGTCTGCATCTGGAAATACTGAGTGTTTCCATTTGTATTCCAAGTCAGTGTCCCTCTACAGTGTCAGTGATGAGGATTGAAGCTCCTTGATTACTGGCCCAGAGTGGGAATGTCACAATCACATATTGGTGGTAGTGGTGGGATATTAATTGAATTTCTGTAGGCTGCATGCAGTTGTCACTAGAGGTGGGTGTACTCTCAAGCAGCCACAAGGTAAATATTCATAATTTAACTTCACAACACTTCTATTTATTTATTTATTTTTGTTAGTTTAGTTTAGTCAGGGAAAGTAGGCAAAGATGTCAGCAGAGGATTATGGCAAGCTGACAAAGAACCAGTTGGCCAAGGTGTGTGAAGCCAAAGGGCTGTTGCATGCCAACCTGACTAAGGGGAAATGATCTCAGCCTCAATCACAGTTCAGACCAGAAACCAGGAGGATAACCAGTCTGTTGATGAGAATTTGCAGCCCTCAAAAACAGAAAAATTCACCTTTTCCTCAGAGGACTTAAAAATCCATCTGGAGTTAAAGAGACTTGAACTGGAGGACAAACATTTGGAATTAGAGTCAGCAGAGAGACTGCAGCATTTGGACCCTGAAGGAATCAGCAGAGAGACTGTGGGGTTTGGAGGCTGAAGAAAATGAGAAGCAACATCAACATGAGAGGGAGATGCTGACTGTTCCCCAAGGTCATGGAGGTAATGGGGAAGGGAATAACTGAACCCCAGAAGCAATGAAGGTCAGCACATTTCTTCCACAATTTACAGATGGTGATAATTTTGATAGTTTTATTCATATATTTGAAAGGGTATGCTGACCAAGGGCTCTGGGCACCTCTCCTGACCCCCCTTACTCCATGGTAAATCTGTAACAGCTGTTTGTAAACTGTCTGATATTGATTGTTTAAATTACGATAAAGTCAAATGTTGTTTACTTGAATGTTTTAACACCTGACGCTTACAGGAAAAAAAGTTTTGTGAGCATAGACACAAGGCAGATAAAAGTGTGTGTGGTTATATTGCTGAGTTAAGCACTTATTTTCATAGGTGGGTGAGTGGGTGTCAGGTCACCACTTTTGAAGGAGTGACAGACATTTTGGTGAGGTGAGGACATGAGAATCTGGTTGGCAGGCAGAGAGTGCAACTCTTCAGCTGAGCTGGTGAAAAAGGGGGATCTCTACTTAGCAAGCAGAGCATCACTGCACAGGAAAGGGATACCCAGTGTTGCACATGGATATAAGGGAACCCATAATGGGCAGCCTAAATCACCCCAACAGAGTCCACCAGTAACAGGGGAAGCCACTAGTTCAGGTACACAGCCAGGATTAAGGGTTAAATGTTTTAAATGCAACCAGTGAGACCATGTATCATATAGATGTCCATGGAGGCAAGGTGGGTAAAAAAAGATGGGGAAGCCAGCAAGTGGGAATAACAGTATGCCAGTGGTAAGTTGTCTGGAGACAGCAGGGGTACCAAACTATCACAAGAGGTTATATCCTACCATAGTGGATTGAAAACAGGCCACGGCTAAGACAGACATAGCCTCTGACATAACAATTGTGAAGCCTGCAATGGTTAAAGAGGAGCAGTACTTGCTTAGGCAGTCCACTCCAGTCAGACTTTTAGGAGGGACCCCATTCCAAATGCCTTTGGACAGGGTTCACCTTGACTGGGAGGGTGGAAAAGGAAGCAAGCAAGTAGGTGTGTTTGATGATATCCCTGCAGATGTCCTGATAGGGAATGATTTTGATAATGCAATACCTTGTGTGCATGCAGTTACACTCAGTCAGACTTGGAGACAGGCATGTGGGTCAAATAGCCTGGGGGAGACCCAGAAAGACACCACACCTGAAACTAGGGCTTGTGGTGTGGCTATTTCAGGGAGGGAGCTACCCAGTAGCAGTGAGTCTGAAGTTGAGCCACAGCTGCTGGTAGGTACTGATGTTCAAAACAACGTAGCACTATAAACTTGTAAATCATAAAAAGGCTCACAGAAGTCACTCGGTCAGGATTTATTGTCCACAAAAACCTCATAAATCAAAACGACAGACCAAAAAAAACATTCTAACATAGTACTAAGCACTTTCACCCTTTAAAATATAAGGGCATCCTCAGAGTACATCAGAAGCATATACATTCTCCATTTAAATAATTGAAACACCAATTAAAAAAACACCTTTGATTGGTTGATCAATAAAACTCATTAATACAATTGTTTGAATAAAAAGTTGATTCAGAATACTATAAGGGATAATCACTGTACTTAAAGAACCTACAAAAAAACAAACTAGAGTGATAAAAATATGTTATATATATATAAACTATACTATAAAGTATATGTCGTGTTAACTTAAATGTAAATTATTAGTTACGTTGAACTAATTAGTTTGTCAAACTTGTGTTAATATATAATAAAAACATATTAATCCATAAATTACATATGTGTATATTTGTGTCAATAAAACAAGTTTATAGTGCTACGTTATTTTGATTCCAGTTTAAGGGCTCTGGTTTGTTCGCTTTGTTAGTTTTGTTTGTTCCGCTATACCTACTGTTGGATTATACAAGTTTTGTTTGCTCCGCTTCACCGATTGTTGGATTATACAAGTTTTATTTTATTTTATCAAAGTACTGGACTAAAATGCTTTTACTACTTTCGATGGAGCAGCTATTGAAACAGCATCTCGAAGTTACACAACGCTTAATATCCGTTATACAGGAGCAATGCAGCAATATGCAACAAGGGTGCAATGTCACTTTAACAGAGACCCAGGAACAATTATTTACTCTACATTCAACACCAGGTGCATCGCCAAACCGTCCGTCGGCTAGCAATTGTTCATCCGGTTTTATTGGAGGAGGAGGAAATAATAACAACACAGGAAACAAAAGGATAGCTTTTCCACCTTCGAACCCTATATTGAATGCTGGAGACGGCAATAAGGTACTGTTAAATAACAACAAAAAATGTTATTCAGACATTAAGGACATTTTGCAAGCTCCGAGTTTTTCCACTGTTCTTAAATCTAATATAAAAGACATGGGCAGTTTGAACCAGCAACTGTCAGAATTTGAAAAGGCGCTTAAGCAATTTAAAACATTGCAGATGGATAACGCCTTTTTAGAGAGATCATTTGAGCTTGAACAGGTACCGAAAGGGCTACAAGTTTTTAAATTACCCTTTGGTTTTGAGATTGATAATGAACTTTTTGATGAACTGTTAAGACTATATGATAAAACGGGTATGGACTTAATGCACCTTATTATAAGGGACAATAATACTAAACTGAATAAATTGAACCTGGTTTTAACGGAATTAGATAAAAGTATATGAAATGATTTACTGTATGAAGTTAATAAACATCATTTAGATAATATATTGGTTGACATGGATACATTTATAATGAAGGGATTAGATTATAAAAATAAGAAACTACTGAGAGATAGTAATGACTATAGTAACAAAAGGGTTTACACACATTTTAAAGAATATAAAAATTTAAGACAAAAACAAAACACTGTAAATTTAGATGTAGATGAGACCGACCAGATTAAAAGATTTGATAGGGAAGGTTTTAATATAGGTAGAAACCAGCCTAATAGGAGCAAAAATGTAGATAATCATGATGACGACAATTTTTTTAGAGGAACCTGAACTGAGGAGGTCAGAACGGATGCGCGACCAATATCAAGGTCAACCACGTTATCAGACACATTACAGAAATTTTCAAACACAAAGAAAAAATCCACATTATCAATAGACAATGTAACCAGTGAGTTAAATGAACTGACAAATGATAGATTTACCGGTGATAGATTAAACTTTGATATGTTTTATCTGACCACAATTTTTGATGTCCTGGATAGGAATGACCACTGTGGTATCATGGATATTGATGTTAATACTGTACATCATGCAGTAGACTTTAATAATTCAGAAGAAAGAACAACTGAATGTTTAATTACTAGTGTGGGGGGTTTTACTATGTACAACTACACTGGAGCAAATTTTGGCACAGACTATGTTTCTCTTTTTAAGAGGGGTTTTACATTTGTTCCGAATTTTAAACACAATATAGGTAGGATACTCATCAATTTGAAGGTTTATACAAGACTGTTAAACTTAAAAATGTTTTTTGCAAACAAAAACAACAGGATAGAACCTGATTCATTAAGTTTTAGTTTGAAAAGATCTAGCACCTTTATTCCACCACAAAATCCCATGATACAGATATTTGAGATGTTGTGTGAATCACAATTTCGGAGAGAGATTAAAAAATTTACAATAATGGAAGACAATCTCACTCCAGCCGAAAGATTCTGTTTAAAGGAATTGAGAACGAACAAAAAATATAGAGTAATGAAGCCAGATAAGGGTGGAGGGGTGGTAATTATGACCGAAACAGATTATAAAAATAGAATGACAAATCTGCTAAGCGATGAGGATACCTATGATAAAGTATCTAAATTTGAAATGAACCGAGCTTACACTAAGATAGATTGGTTATTATTTGATTTTATGATGGAAGGAATAATAGAAAAGGAAGAATATGACTATTTCATAGTAGAGTACCCAGTAACTCCCTCAGTTTTTGGTATTCCCAAAACACATAAGGATACCAATAATCCACCTTTTAGGCCAATAGTTTCAGCAAAGGGTTCTAAACTGGAAGCGGTAGCTAAATATATAGACTATAACTGTAAGGATATTCTTAACTCAATTCCACATATTATTAAGGATTCGTGGCACTGTTTAGAAATGGTGAGACAACACAATATGAAGCAAAATATGGACATCACCATGCTAACCATAGATGTAATCAACTTATTCTCTGTGATACCACATGTTATGGGTCTGGAAATGTTTGAGGCTACCCTAGAAAAACATAGTGGATTTCACACGGTAAAACTCAAACTATTGGTCGACCTAATGGAAATTGTTTTGAATAACAATTTTATGTACATGGAGGGTGAATATTACAGACAACGTACTGGGGTAGCAATGGGGGTGAGGTGCTCACCCATATACGCAAATTTAGTGCTAGCCCAATGGGAAACTAATTGTATTTTTACATCCATTTACTGGTCTAACATTACTTTTTATGCCAGATACCTGGATGACATCCTCATATTTTGGAAGGGTTCACAAGAAAAGCTAAGTGATTTCATCCAGTTTCTTGGTACTACATCTTCTTTTTTGAATTTTACAAGTCATATACAGGGTGTAACTTGTGAGTTTTTGGATGTTTTTTCTATGTTAACAATGGTACAATTAAGTCCAATAGTTTTAGAAAAAAGACCTATTCAAATTATTTTTTATACTACAGTAGTTGTCATCCGCATTTTCAAAAAAAGAATCTTGTTAAGGGGCAAATGGTGAGACTATCACATATAGTCAGTGAGGACGATAGATTTAATCAGGAACTAGAAGTACTTGTCAATATGTTTTTGGATAGGGGTTATCCGTTAAATTTACTAAAACAACTGAAGGATGAAGTCAGAAAGAAAAGGTATACTATCTACAAACCTATTATTAAATTTGGTTTAAGTAACACACAGAATGAAAATACAGTTACTAATAGAATAGATGCTTTTCTTTTACCTTATAATGAACATTCAGATAAAATTGTCAAAATATTAAATGACAGTTGGATAAGTGTTTTCATTAACAAAGAAGAGTTTTACCAAACAATAGGACATTTCCCCAAGGTTAGTTATAGTTGTGGTACTAATTTGAAAGAATATATGGAATATAATGCTAGAGATCAGACCTATAATATGTCAAAAATGAGTAAATGTGGTTTTTGTAAAGGTTGTAGGTTTATTAATGACGGACCATATGTTATGGTTCAAGGATATGGGAAATCGATTAAATGTTCAGGACACTGCAACTGTAACACAAAAATGGTGGTCCACTTAGCCACATGCATATCATGCCCTGCTTTTTATGTAGGAAAAACCACAAGGAAATTAAAAGAACGTATAATGGAACACAATAGAGATATTAAAAACAAAAGAATTGTGAATTCATTATATGTCCACAGTACCAAATGTAACAACTTTAGGAAATTTATATTTTTTGCCATTGACAGAATTCCTATATATGGGCAAAAAGGTGGCAATTTAAACGCTTTGTTAGAAGCCAAGAAAGTTATTTGGCAGTTAAAATTAAATGCTGGTTCATTTCCTGGTATCAACGGTCAAATTTCTATATCAAGTATTCTAAAGATCAAATCTTATGTTATATAACCAAATATTCTATTAAAGAGAACTATTTTTTGTAATTTATGTATTTTAAATGTTAGTTTTTATACATTCTGTATTTAATTCGTATTAGTTATTTTAATAACATAACATTCAATAATTTTTTTAAAAGACGAATTAAGTTTTTATTGACACAAATATACACATATGTAATTTATGGATTAATATGTTTTTATTATATATTAACACAAGTTTGACAAACTAATTAGTTCAACGTAACTAATAATTTACATTTAAGTTAACACGACATATACTTTATAGTGTAGTTTTATATATATATATATATATAACATATTTTTATCACTCTAGTTTGTTTTTTTGTAGGTTCTTTAAGTACAGTGATTATCCCTTATAGTATTCTGAATCAACTTTTTATTCAAACAATTGTATTAATGAGTTTTATTGATCAACCAATCAAAGGTGTTTTTGTAATTGGTGTTTCAATTATTTAAATGGAGAATGTATATGCTTCTGATGTACTCTGAGGATGCCCTTATATTTTAAAGGGTGAAAGCGCTTAGTACTATGTTAGAATGTTTTTTTTGGTCTGTCGTTTTGATTTATGAGGTTTTTGTTGACAATAAATCCTGACCGAGTGACTTCTGTGAGCCTTTTTATGATTTACAAGGTACTGATGTTCCCTTGGACAGAGTGACTTCAAAGGCATAGGTGAGTGGTAGTACCCAGCCTCACAGTGAGACACCACTGTCAGGGGATACCCGACTTCCTGTGGAAGGAGAGCTGGAAAGAGTCACAAAAGTAGAGCTGAGACAGGCTAATTTCTCAGACCCTACCTTACAAGGCTTGAGGGAGGTAGCTAAGGAGGCACCTGTTTCTCAAGGAAATGGGGAATCTGTATACTGGAACAAAGGGTTACTGTATTTTGAGTGGACCCTTGAGGGAGGGCTAGAGAGTGAGGTAATACAGCAGTTGGTAGTGCCAAGAGCCTACCATCTGGCACTTCTATCCATAGCCCATGACATTCCTTTTGCAGGTCATATGGGCATAAAGCATACCAAGAAATGCATTATGTAGAACTTTTATTGGCCTGGGATTGCAAGGGATGTAACAGGGTACCGCAGGTCCTGTGAGCAGTGCCGAAAAGTAGGTAAGGCAGGAGACGAGGTCAAAGCTCCTTTGATGCCTTTGCCTGTGATGCAGGAGCCATTTTGGAGGGTAGCAATGGATATTGTGGGGCCTCTGAATACCCCAAGTTCCACAGGGAAGAAATATACCCTGGTGTTAGTAGATTATGCTACTAGATACCCTGATGTGGTGGCTCTGTTCTTCATTGATGCAGAGAAGGTGGTAAATGCTTTGTTAGATATTTTCAGCAGGGTAGGTTTCTCAATAGAAATACTAACTGACACAGGTGCCAATTTCATGCCAGACCTGCTGGCTTGTCTATGGAAGCACTGTGGGGTGAAGCACCTAAAGACCACCCTAAACCATCCCCAGACTAATGGTCCTGTGGAGAGGTTAAACTCTACACTAAAGACCACGCTACAGGCATTTGCAGACCAGTTTAAGAGAGAGTGGGACAAATATTTGCCCCATCTGCTGTTTGCATGCAGAGAGGTACCCATGAATCCACAGGGCTTTCACTCTTTGAGTTGCTGTATGGGCATAGGTTGAGGGGGCCTTTAGATTTGATTCATGATGAGTGGGAGGATGAATGTGAATCCCACAAGGAGTCTGATGTGGCCTATATCCTAAAGCTCAGGACAAAGCTTAGGGAGCTCATGGGCTTGTCCCAGGAGAACCTGACAGAAGCCCAACAGCAAAAAAGGTCTGGTAGAACAGGAATGCTTGAGCCCAAAAGACAGCAGTTGATGGTTCTCATTCCTGTCAGACACAATAAGCTGCAGGTAGCTTGAGAGGGACCATTCAAAGTTGTAAGGAAGGCCAGTGATGTTAACTACATGGAAGAACTGCTAGGCAGGAGGCAGGGGCACAAATTGAACAATGTTAACACGACGAAACCTTACCATGATAGGGATGCCTTAGTGCTAAGCATTTGTAATAGGAGGCAGGAGGAGTCTGAGGGGGACCTATGGCTACAGTGAGCCAGTCAGCAAAATGCCAAGTTACTATAGTGGAGCCTAGGGTTGCAGGCATATGACATGACAGTGCAGCACTGTAGTAGGGTCAGCAATGCCAAGGCAGATGGAATCTCAAGACAGGGGGTGGGATAATGTATTCCCAGATAGGCTCATTCCTCTCAAGCAATGTTTCTCAAGGGTCACTTGAAAAACTAGCTTGAGTCTTCAAAGGGGGGAGAGATGTGATGATCTGAGGTATTGTCAGCCATGCCAGGAGAAGTAGAGCTATGGATGGGTAACATATGCCAGCATAGCTAGCTGGAATTTAGTAAAGAATTATATATGTCATTTGTATGTCAAACTGATTTGTACAGATGCTTGTGCTGAAAATGTATTTGTAAAGTTCCTTGTGTTAAAAATGTACCAACAGTGGGTCCTGACTGTATTGTAACTGAACTAAATGTGTATGTTTTAACAGAGGCACAGCTAACTTTGAAACATAGTTGAAACTAAATTAGGTCATAAAGATTGTGTCTTACAGTTCTGGTTGCATCCAGAGACAAAATGTCTGGGAAACCAAGTATTAGGAAGCCTTCTTTATTGTCTCTAGCAGGGAGCTAAATGCTACTCTGGAAGGGTAGAGGTTTGAAATTGTTTTAAGACTTCCAAGAGCTGCAGCAGATCTGAGCAAAGCTCTATCTGTGTGTATGGTAACACATAGTTGCTAAAATCCTGGCAACTTCTAGTGTTGGTGATAGTGTGGGAAACACAGTCAGATGACCAGATGTGATGTCATTCTGTAAGCTATCCCAGAAATAATATTTAGATATTATATTAAGAAGTCTCTCTGTCAGGCTGAGCACTCTGTTTGTGGAAACTGACATAGAAGGATCCTTCACCTACTTCATCTTGCCTTGCTCTAATAAGTGGAGCAGGGAATAGTGTTCTTTAGATTAGTCAGGCAAATATAGTGAGATTAGTTAAGTACTGTTTTTCTGTATCTGTGTGAATCTATTCATCTGTGTTATTTAAATATTTCCTGTGATTGAAACTCTAGTGTTTACTGTAAATAGATATTTAATATTTTCATGTTCTCGTAAATGGGTGTGCCTTCGTTGAAGGTTGAACGTTGAGCTGGCACCTCGGCGTTCGTCAAAATCTACTGCCAATCATTAGTGGACCGGAGTTCCGCTGTGGCGACCCCTAACTGAGAAAAGCCAAAAGACGACATGACAACAACATTAAATATATTTACACTTTTCACTGTGGCTGGTCCTTTTTAGAAAATATTTAAGTTTTGAGAGTATTAGCATATATTTATTTGGTGATAACTTTGGCCACTCCTGAAAGACTGGCTATTTGGTCAACATTACCATTTGTATTAATATTAACTTCACTCAGTATACCCTTTTAAGAGCCTTATAGTAACTGACTGGTGGCAGCGAATCTACCTTATTGTCTGGGTAAAGTTGGTAGAGTGGGTAATGTGTGCCAGCCTTTCCCAAGTGTGTGTGTTTGAAAATTAAATCTCAAAGAGTGTGTGTGTCAGCTACTTGGAGCAGGGACACGAAGCACTGGTTTCACGGAAAGGGTGTTAGAGGACTTGGTTTGCACACTCGGCTGAGGACTTAAGACTACAGCTGTACCTGTGAGGACCCTTATTTTGGCCCTGGAGGGAGACAGATATAAAGAAATCCAGACCCCAGGCTGACTGTATTCCCTGTCTGCTCTTAAGGGAAATTGTGCTTGATGCAGAGAGGTCTGCATCTGGAAACACTGAGTGTATCCATTTGTATTCCAAGTGAAAGTCCCTCTCCAGTGTCAGTGGTGAGGACTGAAGTTCCTTGATTACTGGCCCAGAGTGGGGACGTCACAATCACATTCCACTGTAAGCAATGTAGTGCAAAGTGCCTTATTAATCAACCCATTATTCTGTTCCTCCCAGTTGATTGTTTACTGTATGTAGCATGTCTGTGTTATCCCACCTGAGTATGGTTAAGGTGTTTATCTTACAGACACAAGGTGCAGGGTTTGATTCTCAGATGGGATAATTGGATAGGCTTAAAATGGACCACAAGGGCAGTTAGCCTTGTATGACCCTATGAACTATGACCTGTGATCTATGACTACCCTGTTTGCCATCTGTTGTCCTCACAGTTTTAGCATGACTATCATTGGAAAGAACTCAGGCTGTGCAATAGCCATTTTGACCATACTGCTAATCACCCCTGGCCCATGTGCTGCTTCCTCTAAAGCATCCCCAAGAACCTACTCCTCCCAGATGTTTTTGTGTATAATTCTGCTTCTTCTTCCCTACTAACCTGTTGTCATATTGCTATCCCACTGAATTCCCAAATAAACTTCAGCCCTTCTTCTTAGTCACACTTCCTATCCTTTGTGACCCTGATCCTGTGATGTGGATTTCTGCATCCTACTCCACAAGAAGGACTTACCTACTGAGACTGCCCTTCTAGTCAGACTCAATAACCCCATCAGTTCTTGCAATTTAGTGTCACTGTTTCTTTACCTAGCACTTGATCCAACTCTATGCATAACTTCTCATTCATTTCTTTGGATAGGCAATACAGGCCTGTATACTATCTGTCCCTATCCCCAGAAATCAGATTCTGGTAGATGGACCTTTCACCTTGTCATCTGCCAAACAGACTCCTTGAGCCCTGTATACTCTCTCAAAGTCTGCTACTACCTTTTGACACTACCATGGATTTACCTGTCCTGCGAAGAGAAAATCTTCCCCATTTCCCAGTACAGGAGCATACTACATTTCTCAAAGTTTGCACTGGTTGTAGAGCAGCACATATGCATACACCTATCCATGCAATATTGGCCTTTGAACTGCATGCAACCAAGGATCCTTACTGTATACGGAGCGACAACTATAGATAACAGAAATCCCAACATCAAGAAAAATCTTTATTCAGCAAGCAAAGCTTTCGGGTCCACACTCTTTCTCAATACTAAAACACTCTTGACATTGGGATTTATTTAAACTTAATGCACAGCCACCCCCAGTCCTGTTCTTGTATTAGCAACAGATGTCTGGTTTTACCATTAATGCCACCTTACCTGTCTGTTGATTTTTTATTATGGTCTTATTAAAATATGAGTAGGTGACTGCTGCCTCATTTTTGTCTACATAACATTCACTGATCCCCCTTCTGGGTATGATAAGTAATAAATAGGATAAACATCATCTAGATAATGGATTACAAACAAACCTCTACCCACCATCCTATAACCCTCTGAAGCAATACATTAAACTTCTCAAAAATTGCACAGGCTATGGAACAGCCAATGGGCATACACTGGTCTATATGGTAATTGCCCTCAACTGCATGACCAGCCACCCTTGACCTTAATGTATCAGCAACATTCTAAATGCTGCATCTGTGTCTACTTTTGCCATCCACTGCACTTTGGCCACTTCTTAATTGTAGCATGTGGGAGACACTCAGGTCTTCTTTTCATCAACTCATGGTGTTAGCTAACTTACTGTCCCTTATTAACGTAGTGAATCACTAATTTATTCTCAATTATTAACTCAGTGTGTCACTGGACTTGCTGTCCCTTATTAACCCACTGTCACTAATTAACGCACTGTGTCAATAACTTATCATCTTCTTCATTCATCCTAATTTGTTACTTGTCCCCACATTTTTATTTTTTTACTCTTTCATCCTGGAGTTTATCTGAAAACCGATTCTCCTAATTCTGTCCTGTAAAACTTCTTTAGTAATTGTGCTTATGTCATGAATCCAGTCTCTCCTGATACTCTAGGAAAATCTGATGCGCCTACAGAAGTTTCCATTTTAAAATTTAATTATCCATAGTTTCCCTCGCAAACCTAACCACATACAGTATGCGCCTTGTTATCTTGTGCATGCAAAATGATTTCATTGGGAGTGGGAGAGGTAACTTGTTCCAATCCACTACTCTGCCAGTCATCCATATATTAATTCTTTCATATTTCTTCCCAGCCTATGTTCAACCCAGGAATGATTCAATCCCTACACCAAAAGGCAAATAGATCTGTTCTAGCAAACAGACCTTATTTAGCTGCAGCTTATGACCTAAGTGTGAAATATGCCCATCTTATACCTTTGAGGATTTGCTACTTCAAAACATCCTTTTATTCTATGATATTTCTATAAAATATGATCTAGATTGCAACATAGTATGATCTTACTGCACTGCCTATTACATATGAAGTAGGCATAATATGGTTTCCTTAAAACACCTTTCCACATGTAACCTAATAAAAGCATCTCTTCTCGCATTATTTATTTACTTAGTTTATTTCTTTTAGTTAAACACTGCATCGGAATGTAACTAAACCTGCAGCCTTCTCCCTCAAATCACTGCTGGTCTCAGTAATATATTTGGTGTGGTAACGCCACCTAGTATTACTGCAAAACTACAAGCTACTGCATCTCCCTGTATGCTCCTTCCTGGCAAATACCTGCCTACCTTTCTTAACATCTCTTTATTCTGATGACACGTTTAATGAACTTAGATCTCCCACAATGTAAGGCAGTTATTATTTTTCAAATATAATAAAACTTTTATATGCATTCTATTGATCTGTGGTCCCAACAAGTAAAGAAGGCAATCAAGAACAGAACTCCTTAAGCCACTGATGGTTATTGTCAGGTTTGTTTGTGTCTTTCGGCTTTTCCCGGTTAGGGGTCGCCACAGCGGAACTCCGGTCCACTAATGATTGGTAGTTGATTTTTACATGCCGAGTTACCAGCCCTAATGCACAACCTTCAACGAAGGTATGTCCATTCACACATGTCTCCATGCAGAAGACGCTCTAGCTGAGAATCGAACCGGACAGTGTCTTACTGTGAGGCGGCAATGCTACCACAGCACCACCACGGGCTATGGTTATTGTCAGGTAGATGTTTTATTTATCTAGCCATCACTCTAGTTATTTATTTAACCAGTTGTTATCCAAGTAGGAGTGCTAGTCATAGAATGTTTTCCACCATGACTGATACTCCACGAAGAACACCACACAGTTGTCTGCACAATAGCACTAGACAGTGCACACTAGCAAGCATGCATAAGTGATTTGATTATGTTAGTAGTGCACATTAACAAAGCATGATTAACCTTATAGTACTTGCAATAAAATGGGCTGCCCATAGAAGTAGACCTTACTCATAGAATAAGAGCTTACAAAGCACACTTGATCTCTAGTACTTACAATGCAATAAGGTAGGTTGCTCGTATAATTAGACCTTCCAAAGCACAGTTAATCTATAGTGTTTACAGTGCAATAAGATGGACTGCTCATACAATTAGACCTTACAAAGCACAGTTAACCTATAGTACTTAGAATACAGTAAAGTGGGCTGGTTACACAATTATACCTTACATAATAACAGAGCCATAGCACTACCTTACATTAGCTTTATCTTTGTCTTCCTTTTTTACATTTTTGTTTTCTACCAAAGTGCCTAAACTTAGGTTTTATGTGTCCTATATTTTTACCTGTTTTATTTTATTTACTTATTACTATTTTTAGAACTTCCTGCCCAATATTGCTCATGTTTTCTAGCTTTTCTCACCAATTTTAGACTTCTGATATCTAAACTTAATGAGGACAACACATCCCTTCTTCCAAACACTACACATACTGTTATAAGCTAAGCTTATTATTATGTATTCCTTGTGCTGGTGACCCAAACAGCTTCCTAGGGCCCACTTTTGGCTGGGGGGGGTTGCATAAAGCTTACCAGAAAAAAAAACTCTTTTCCTTATTGCCACTCAGCCCTCAGCTTCTCTTGTTTTTGACGTCCAAGAATCTGTATTAGACATCCAGGAATTATCTCTCACAGCCAATGACAGGTTTCCAGAGCTTCAAAGTGTGAAGTATAAGAAATGCAATGCTTTTGCAGTATTTTTACAGCTACCAGGACGTGCACTGCACAGTTTTCAAGACGTGCTGTGATTGGTATTGTTTCCAAAGTATTTTTCCACAATTTAGATTATTGCAAAGAAGAATTTTGCTTCTACATTATATTTTTCAAAGTGCTGGGATTCGATTCAAGGTGAATGTTGCTTCCACAATTCAACATGCTTGGATTTCTGTGCTGCAGTGTGTGTGTGTGTGTGTGTGTGTGTGTGTGTGTGTGTGTGTGTGTGAGTGTGTGTGCGTGCCTGGGTCACTCAGACTGTTGTTAAACTTCTCATATCAGTCCCATCAAAATTCACTTCCTGGTAAGTTACTGAGATACAGCAAACATACCAGTCACTGCAGTTTCATAATTGTTATTTCAGAAAAATGCACCTGCCTAATTTTTGCCTTATGCCCTGTCCTTTTTTATTTGTTAACTAGATTAGTTAACTGATGAGCACTGTCTGATTAAGTGACTTGCTTAAAGTCACACAGAGGTTGAAAGAATCAAACTCTGCACTCTTAACTACAGAAAGCATCTCAGTAGGATCTTGAAGCCTCAATCTACTGCACTAACTTCTGAACCTTCATTAACCTTTTTTTCTGGTAAATCACTAAGAATTACAGTCAGTCAATAATGCCAGTCATTTTAGTTACGCACACTCCTTATGGCTCAGGAAATGCATGTCCATGCAACACCTGTTGTTCCATTAACATTTTCAGTGAATTAGTGTTGTCTAACACCTAAAGCTATGAGGTCTTAATGAATTGCTTCCTATAGTCAAAACTACAGGGTTTGAATCCTTCCATTTCCATCTGCCTAATGTGTGACTGAGCAAGTCATTTAGACAGCGCTCCTGAGTTGTCCTGAAAACTGGCAATTTGTCCAGTGGATTCACCTGGTTAACAACTAGATAAAAGAAGATAATATTTAAAATGTGTCTCTTTTGGGGCCTTTGTCTCCTTATTTTTTTTGTCTAGAATTCTTGAGCAAAGAGGTTGAGCAATGCTTTGTTTTTTTCCTTACAAAATATGTGGTAAATTGTCATGGAATGCAGTCACTAAACAATAACAAGCACTTGAGTTTCAGACTTTGGGTCCTTCAAAAATGGTTGCTAATGCAAAGATTGTTATTCTAGCAATTTTCTAGCTATATAAGAGAAATATTTAAAATCTGTTCTTGATTTTTGAATCTTTGCCTCTCATTCTTGAGATAAGTAGTTAACAGGGCATGGGAGTGCAATGGGTTATGGGACTGTATAGTTGTCACAACATGGTGCAGTGGTAGCGTTGTTGCCTCACAGCAAGATGTTCTCCCGTTCGATTATCGGCTGGAGTGCAGGTAGTGCCTTCTGTGTGGAGTCTGCATGTCGTCCCCGCGGTTGGGTAGGCATTCGAAAGACATGCATAAATGGGCATGCCTTCGTTGAAGGTTGAATGTCAAGCTGGCACCTTGGCGTTCGTGAAAATCTACTGCCAATCATTAGCGGACCAGAGTTCCACTGTGGCGACCCCTAACCGGGAAAAGCCGAAAGACAACAACATGGTTGTCACAACAATGAGCTGAAATATAGTTCTCTCATTATTTATGTAATTGCTCATTTATTTTATCTCAAGCAAACATCTAAATGTATACTGTAGTACAAGGGGTTGTAATGAATGGTTGTGTGTGTGTGTGTGTGTGTGTGTGTGTGTGTGTGTGTGTGTGTGTGTGTGTGTGTGTATGTGTGTGTGTGTGTGTGTGTGTGTGTGTGTGTGTGTGTGTGTGTGTGTGTGTGTGTGTGTGTGTGTGCATGCGTGTGTATGTGCGTGTATATATAAATTCGTAGTTCCTGCATCTCAGAATAGTTATTGTATAAAGGAAGGAAATGACTGTATTGAACAGGAGCATCATGATATGAGCTGTGTTCTTTTTGGCCTTGTTGACACTGACATTGGCTGTGAATAAACTGGACAGTATGAAGTTTGTGTGTTTAACGTTAAAATATTAATTATGTTGGAATTTTTATTTAACTTGTTTTTTGCAGCCATAGGAGTGTGAAATGCAGTGTGCTGATATACAACAGCTTGTCTAGTGCTTAATGCAGATGAGTAAGAGTATGAGCTGCTAATGACCAGTAGTGGAGGGTTTGATTCCCTCAGCTTTTATGTGTCTTCTGTACAAGTCTAACCAAGTCACTTCACTAGACAGTGCTCCTGGGCTGCCCCTGAAAAGGGACATTTGTGTCCAATCAACTGTCCTAAATTGTTTGTAAATGCATTACATATTTGTTTTGAATTCTTGCACTACATCCTTCAAATAGCTGCTAATTAGTGCTTAATTATCCACTATTTGACTATAAATCCCAGCAAATCCCTTGTAATTTAATGGATTGCCAGATGCATTTTCGATAAATGTGAGTTTCAAACGAAGAGACATTTGCTGTTGCTCATGCTAAGTCTGTTTTCAATAAGAGAGTGTTTTGTTCATCAGATGGCTGTTTTGTTCATGCCAAGTGTTTCTGCTGTAAAAGTTTTCATAAAAGTATTAAATTAAATCTGTCTTGGTGATCATTGAAAAAATAAAGAATAAATTATTAAGTACACTGACAGGTTTGAGCAATGTTTTATGGTAAATGGGAATAGACAACCAAGTAATGAAATATTGGTATAGCTGCTGGGGGGGGGGGGTCCATTATCCTGTCTACTGCCCCATTTGACCATGATCCAAGTTTTGATCCTGCCATAAACACATAAATGCAGACTGCAAATTTCTGACCAAATCTCAGAAATAGATTCAGGGACTTATAAAGCTGGAATAACTTTAGTATGTAAATGTTAATGCTGGATTCATACATAAGATCTGCATTTATCTAGCAGCATTTCTGATAGCATCTACTTGACTAAGTTTTCTTAGCTGTGTATTGATGAATTCTTACCCCCAGTGATATAAATATCAAAATGCCAGATCTCCATATTAGTGCGCTTACAACTTTATAAATTAAAGCTATTGAAACTGAGTGAAATGACATAGCAAAATTGACAAATACACCACCTATTGGTAAGCTCCATTCTTCTACGTTGTAATTAAGGAAGAATATGACAGCAAATATGTTGCATTCGTGAAGGCATCTGTGTAACTTATGGCAAGATAAGTCATTTTTGGTTAGGCAGAGTTTGGGATAAGGAGAAAAGTTGACTTAAGAAGGTTAGATATTAGTAACAGAAGTGAGACGAGTTAATAATCTGTAGTTATGATGCAGTATCTACTTTCAGAGGGGGATAACTTCTCGGAATTTTGCATCAAAACTTCCTTCAACTTAATCAGTTTAAGCATATGATATTAACTTTGACAAATAGCTATTTCACTATTGGTGACTATCATATGTATGCATGGAGCAAAACTTACAAAAATCTCCAGAGGACAGGTGTAAAGGTAGTCTCATAGCTATCAACCTTCTATCTCCAGAATGTGGAACACTACCTCTCATAATGTGGGACAAATGGACAAAATGTGAAACACTAACAGGTTACTAACAACTTCAAATGTGAAGCTGACAGGATGGTTAAATGTGATACTTTATACTTGTTAAGCATTCTTTTGATGAACTAATATGATTCGGTATTATTTATCAGAAATGTGTGATAGACCATTTCAATGTGGAACAATGGGGAATGTTCCTCATAATGAGTTACATATGAGAGGTATGAGTACTCTAAGCAAGTGATAGTCTGTATTAGACACAGCTGCCTTACATTTTCAAGAAAAGGGCCAAGCATCAAAATGAAAGCATCATGAAGCAATGGCAACACACAACCAGTACAAAGCAGAACTCTAGTATAGCATGGATTACGCAACCGTATGTGCTGTTAAATATCATAAACAGTACATGTAGACTGCAGAAATGAGCACATCTCCCACAAAAAAGGAAGAAACAACTTTACAGATGGTAGGTGTCTTTTGTCCTATACAAGTCAGACTCACATGCAAAGTTGATGTTGAGCAGGAGGAAGAAAATGTAACTTATTATGACCAAACATATTGCTAGTATGCTGTAAATCCATTTATCTGTGTGGTTTTAGCAACAAGATAAAGGACAGTGAGAGAATATGAGACTGATACAGCATGCTTACATGGTATGGAAATTCAACATGGTTTCTTATGGTGCCTGATATAGTCGAATTTTTATTAGATACTGCCTTACTGCACCTTGTTCTTAGCTAAAGCACCATTACATTTCTTCTTTCTGTACTGCTACTTTCT